>NC_062545.1:212719907-213046573 GCF_016906955.1 Phacochoerus africanus
TGCTTTTGTATGATATGCTCATCTTTATACTATGAGAAATGCATATAATTTCCTAGGTGTATTACTTCTATTATAGCATTGGAGATTTAATGCAGGAAAGAAGAGGCTGAATGAAGAAATATAAGAAATAAATGGTTCCCTGAACCAGACTAGGTTATTTCATTATATGATTCAGTTTCTGTTTTCCTCTAGTCCCAATTCCTAATCAATTTATTATGTCATGACCAAGGTTTAAGTGATGATTTATTATGTATCTATTTAAGATATATTTTTAAAATCATAGAACAATCAATACAAAAGCTCATTTTTATGTAGTTTTAATAGTTTTATCACTGTAATTGAGGGTCTTATAGAACTGATGCCTCACTAAAGATTAAATTTTATTTTTTTAAATAAGTTTTTGTTAAATCAAATTAAGTATCCCTTAAAAAATAGAAATGGGAATAGGATACCTTGAAATCGTTTTGGGTATTCAATATATCTTGGAAAGATCACTTTGCAATCACAGCGCATAATATTTCTTAAGAAAGCAATTAATATTGGAGTTAACTCATGTTGTTCTGGGTGAAGGTTATATTAATAGGTTTCTTGTGTTTTGAGGAGCATGAGGCAAGCCAAACAAAACTGACTTAAAAAAAGAACCCACACCAAAATACCAAAGAATAAAACAAGTAAAAAAAATCACAACAATAAGTAAATCTCCGTTATTTAATGGAGTGGGGAAAAGACAGTAATACTGGTCTCTGAGTAGTTAATTGTCTAAGGCCTTATTCTATATCCTCGGCTCAAATTTCACTTCAACAGATAGTTTGTAGATAAAAAGGAAAAAGATAATTTCTATCAGCACCCTGCTCTAATCAACTGAGCTAACCAGTCCTTGAGAAAGGGGTAACTTTGAGCTCATGATTAAGGAGAGGAAGATTTAGACTGAGCAAGATATGGAAGAAAGTTGTCCCTGGAGAACCATAGTAAGTTTCTTTTCCTTGATAGAAGCTTTTCCTACTTTCAACCCTTTGGTAACAATATTTCAACATAAGCACCAATCTTCCTGGGGCCTGCATCTTCGGCAAGAGCAAATCAAAACTGAGTCATCTACTGAGAAATCTCTTACAGTCTTTTGGAAAGATGTAATAGTCACATTTTCCTTCGCTTGTTTTTGTGATCAGTCACACCCCACTATTCATGGATCCAAATTTGCAAATTCACCTACTTGCTAAAATTTATTTGTAACCCCCAATTAATACTTACAGGCACTTTTATAATTATTCATGGATATGTATTGATTGGCAAGAAATTTGAGTTACCCAATGCATATGTTCCAGCTAAGGATGAACAAAGAGTCTTTGTTTCATTTCTCAGGATTTAAGCAAGTGTCCTTTTCATGGTCTATTTAGTGCCATGTTTTCCACACTTTTGTGGTTTTGGTTGGTGATCTTTCCACCTAAAATATATGCCCACACACTATGCTGAGGTGTTGGCTAGTATCCTAGGTACAAGTCAGAATGAATCAACAACCATACATTAAATGAATTACCTTTAACAGAAACACATATATAATGAGGCTATGTATTGATCAGCTAACAAAAAGATTATAACCAGAATTCACAGCACATAGCCCATTATTCCCTTAAGATCAATAATTCAGGAGTTCCCATCATGGCTCAGTGGTTAATGAATCCAACTGGGAACCATGAGGTTGCAGGTTCGATCCCTGGCCTCGCTCATTGGGTTAAGGATCCAGCATTGCTGTGAGCTGTGGTATAGGTCTCAGACGTGGCTTGGATGGATCCTGCATTGCTGTGGCTCTGGTACAGGCCAGTGGCTGATTAGACACCTAGCCTGAGAACCTCCATATGCCAAGGGAGCAGCCCTAGAAAAGGCAAAAAGACAAAAAAAAAAAGATTCAGTATTTTCTAATTCAGTGTTTAAGGCAACTTAATAGAATATAACTACTACAACAAGATTTGACTGTGTGTGTGTGTATATATATATATTTATACACACAGACACATACATACACACACGGTGGCTTTGCACTGTATTCTAGGTATATGTTCAGAGTTAAATGACCTGATTATAAATATTCAGTTCAGTAAATTTTGACAATTATATGTTATTTTCCCATTATACAAAAACTGGCCAACACAAGGTAGCCTCATCTTGTCTTCTGGTGGTGAGAGATAAACAAGAAGAAAGAAGCTGTCAAACACTGGCTCTCAAAATGCAGACCAGCATCCTTATCACTGGCAAAGGTCACAGATGCAATACACAAACACACACACACACACACACACACACACACACACACACACACACACACACACATTATGCTGCTTGGCTGCTTGAGTTTGTGATAATTCTTAAATCTTTTGGTTAATGATTTATGTTAATTTAGAAAAAAATCTTGATAACTTGGACCTCATATTTTTTGTCCCAATCTTTCCTTTCCTCTTAGTACTCTATTATACCAGTATTAGACCAGTTGATAAGTTCCCTCAGATCTTGAACATTATATTCTGTTTCTTCCAATCAATTTTTCTAGGTAATTTCTGTTGAATTTCTTTGAAATTTGTTGATACTTTTTTCTTCTTGGTCAATCCTGCTATCAGATCCTTAAGTGAATTTTCCATTTATAACATTTTCATTAGATTCTCTTTTTCATGTAGTTTCAATCTCTCTTCTGACCTTCACCATATCTTCCTGGATGTTGGCCAATATTTTAGTATATATTTTATCCAACTATTTTGATAGCTGTTTTAAAGCCTCTACTGAGCAATTTTGACAGCTGGGTCATCTTTTGGTCTCTTCAGTTTTTCCTTTCTTAAATACTGGTCATTCATAATTAGGCATCTACAAATATATATTTTTAGAATCATACATTGGATATTGTATTAAAAAGAGTAATAGAGATTAATTCCACTGATATTTTAAATTAAAATTTAAAATTAACAATTTTCAGAAAATAAGTTGCTTAGTTTGGAGGTATGAGTCATTCTAATCTGTAATTGAGAAAGTTGCACTTATGCTATGAGTTATTTCCCCAGCAGCTTCTAATTTGGTGGGGTGGGGGGTAGAATATAGCTTGGCATCCAATATAGCCTCCAATATAGCTTGGCATCTGGGTAAGAGTAAGATGTCAGATATATTTTCTTGCTTCCAGGAAAGAGCTTTTAGTTTATTTTCTCTTCTCTGCTGTTCTCTCTTTTTCTCTCTGTCCTTTACAGTCTACACATCCATATTTAGAGTTGTTGAGGTTTTCTCTTTAACCCAGAATTCCTGAACTTTAGATTTATTTTGTCATTTGGAGAATACCCACAATACAGTGAGTGAAGACCCGGTTTTCTGCAAAATATAACTCAAATTAGTACTAGCTTTGCCATTAATTAAAAGTACAACAAACTAGATGACCTAACAGAAAACTATTGTTTCACAGTTCAGTGTGCTAGAAGGCTGAGATCAAGGTGGTAACAGAGCTGATTCTTCCTGAGGACTGTGAAGGAGGGTGTATTCTATCTCTCTCCCACCCACCTGTGGATTGCTGGTAATCTTTTGTTGTTCCTTAGCTTGTAGACACTTCACCCTAGTCTCTTCCTGAGGTTCACATGACATTTTTTGTGTGTATATGGATGTACATGTATTTATTTATCTGTGTGTGTGTCCAATTTCTCCCTTTTTATAAAGATGCCAGTCATATTCGGTTAGGGACTCATCCTACTCTGGTGAATTCACCATCTTACCTAATTGCATCTTCCAAAACTCTATTTCCAAATAGGTGTACATTCTGAGGTCTTGGAGGATCCTCAACATATGAATTTGGTGAGGGGTCACAGTGTAAGCCATAAGACTCAGCTTTACTGCCACATCCTTATCCTCCAGAGAATTGATACAACATACTCTTTGCAGTCCTATAGACTTTTGGAGGGTGCATTTCTTTCAGCACTCTTGCTCTGTCCCCATTTTTGGTTAGTTGTAGCCTTTTAGTTAGAAGATGACCTCTATAATTTGTGGCCTGATATTTCTGACTTCTAACTTATCCTTTTCCAGCATTCAATTCACACAGCAGCCTTGTACCCAAAAGAGTTCTCTGCCTTTGGTTGGGGAATAGTCATGAACCTTGCATGATATCTTGTCCTGCCCCTCCCCTGTGCCTGCCCATCATAGAAGATGGTGCCTTCCACTTGATTAGAATATTTTCAGCCACTGCAGGTGAGTTTTTCCTCATTTTGATACTCTGCTAGGAAAAAAATCAAACATGGGACTCTCTTTTCTCCTATGAATGGTATGCCACTCTCTGGAGTTTAGTTTACTTATTTTTTTTTTTGCATCTTTACCTCTCTGATTTTTGTAAAACTGATTTTTGTCCATATGTCTTTTTATAAGGTTGGTAGAAACATTCTGTTGTGATATTTACATTCTCATCAGTAATACAATCCTTTCATCATGTCTTTCTTGACAAACTTCACATAGAAAATGTGAGGCTGATGCATTAAACAACTCCAGTGATGCCATTCCCATCATCGTCTATGTAAATATTGTCCCCTGGAGCCATACAGTTCTCAAAATACATGGCTGGACATAGTGTCCCCTCTAGCAAGTGCCTTATTATTAACAGGACTCATTCAATAAAGCCTGAGTCAGATCTGGATAGTGCTTATGAGCAGGGAGAGAAATGAAATAATTTATTTGAATGATTCAATGTTTGCATATTCTCACTGGCAACTTTTCTTCCCTGAGTGAAGAAATGAAAAGTACTTTAATCTGATGAGTTCTGGTGAATTTTCTTGAGAGAACTTGATATGGCATAACACTGAGTAATAAGAAGACCACCACCTGGATGTTTAGCTTCTCAAGTGAGCAACACATTCCTAATGACCCAGGCAATTATGCTAGTCAACAACTTTACCTCAGCTTCCACAAAATCAAAAACCAAGTGTCGTTTCTTCATTTACAATCATCAGTTTTCCTCAGTTTGACAGAGTTAATGTAAAATAGACAGGAATTCTCTTTTAAGATTTTTTTAAACAAGATAGTTTTCTCTATGGCATATCAGATGGTGGATTAAAGACATAAAAAAAAGAGTGATTTGAAATTCTGTACTTCTATACTTTTCCATATTTTAGGATCTAAACACTTTTCTTCCTAAGTTGGACTAGGGTATGTTATTTGCAGTTCCAAATTTTATGTAAGCATATCCTGGGTCTATAAATAATTTAGAAAATTAAGTAATCACATAACTCTTGTATTTTCACTTTGCTACCCAATGAAAGTATTTTTCCTTAAAAATTCCATTTTGAAAAGTTCCATTTTGCCATACTCCATGTTGATTTAATTATGATCATTATTTTAAAAGAGTAAAATTATTATTATGGTAATATTTTACTCCAATCTCTGGAAATAAATCCTCTTTGTATTGTCAAAAGACATGTTTCTACAATATTTTCCTAGCCTCTTTGCTGAAAACTCCGTCTTGTCCTGCTTTAGTTTATCCCATCTTCCTGCTTGAAAAACAGTCATTCTGCCAATACTACACATTGTAAAATTTCAAAAAATGAGAGATCTGTATTAATAAATAGAATATATAGATAAATAAGTATCATTACCCCAAAATATTATGAGAACAAACATCCAAAAAAGTTAAGTGTAATTTATGTATAACTGTTATTTTATATTACATATATCTAAAGAACAGTTTATATATTGTTAAAAGCCAAAGGTTAAAATGTTTGTCAATTTTGAGCAGATCTACAGGTAAATATATGAAATCAAATGAAAGCTGTTGATCTAATGTCTGAATAATACTATAGGAAAAAATAACTTCATATTTTTATATTTTTTAAATTTAAAAATTTTTAAATGTCCAGGACACAAGCAGAAACACACATACACATACACTTAAGCACACTTAACTACCAAAGATCTAATGCCAGAACCTATGCCCATTTGGTTAAAACTAAAACTAAAAATGACAAAAGATGTAAGTTAGAGTGATAATCTATCCTAATTGCATCAATTGTTATGAAAACTTTTTCAATATCATGGTCTTTATTTTTGACACATCGGACCTTCAACTAAATGAATTTGATTGAATTCTAACTATTCAGCCTTTTGATACAGAGGATTTGCTAATAATAACAAAATAGACAATGCCTATTATATAGAGAAATCAAACCGCTTATAAATAATTTATAACATACAAAATTTCCCTCTGATTTTGAATAGTCATTTACCACTTTTTCTTTCCTTGCATGGAGCTGAACTCTATTTTTTGTTGTTTTCAAATCTTAAAGATTAACTTATATATAATCAAGCACTCTCATATTGGCATTAGATACTAAGGATTATTTCAAATAATTGATAAATTTGTGAGATATTATTTTATACAGCATATCATTAATATGCGAAATGGTGTTCTAATTCAATCTGCGAAATACAGGCAGCACTTAACTTTTTTATATTCTATCTTTACTTTTAAGCATAAGTAAAATATATTACCTTTCAAATTGTTGAAGTAATGTAAATCACTTTAAAACATGCCATAAACATTACTGTGGGACAGCCTGGCTCTAAATTGTTTTCTAGGGGAATGGAGAGGTTTGCTGTTTATTTTGTGATGTGAATATATATCTTAATATTGATCTTGGATTAACTTTCAGGAGGCACTAAGGCTCCAATTTTCTGAAGCATCATGAATGTAGTTCTCCTATCCATAAGGTCTGTGATTTTTATACATTGCAATATGCATTCTTTACACTGGTCAGAGAGAATAAATCCTTACAGTACTTGCGTTTAAATTATAAGTAATCTATTTTTTCACCCTATTCAATTTTAATTTACTCTTCCTAAACACTTAAGAGCTTTGATTTTGCAAAGAACAAAATGCAAAAAAGTTGACACTCTGCAGATTCCTCTCCATTTTCAAAAGAAAATTTAATTATGCTTTTATTTAACTTCATCATATATGCATTGAGAGCCACTATTTCACTACACATATCCTAATAATTTATTCAATGAAAGTTTGTTGAATTGAAATTAGCATAATTATACCAATGCTTCTATCTACTTTGCTTCTTACTTTTCTAAAGCCTAAAGGTCAGAATAATTTTAATTAATTTGTAATCATTGTCATCAGCTAAGAGCCATACTATAAGAGGTAAGAGTACCTACAGACCATTGAATAATGAAATTGTGACTAAAACTCCTTTTCTGAAGAGGTCAAAATACTTCAAAATCTAGTGTAGTGAGCAAAATAAATTTGTACGTTCCTTTTTCCTTCTTGTTGCTCCTATGTTCTCTTGTAAATGTCCATTATTTTCATATTTAAGGTCACTTTTCTAATTTTGTGACATTGTTCTTCAATACAAGGCAAAGGTCATCCATAACACACTTTTTCAGCAACTAAGAATTCATTTATTTCCACCACTGGTTTTTAAGTCTTATTATATACATGGAAGTAGAAAATATATTGATTGTAATAATGTACTTTGAAAAACATAAGAAAAGACTGATGAATACTTTTGGTCTTGACTGGTTACCACTTTTTAAGTTCTATTATAATAAATTCATTGTCTAAGTTAACATGTGTTTTCTTAAAAACTACAAATATTTTGTGACTGGAAGTATTTTGATTAGTCAGCCAGCTAACATTAATACAAATGCTTTTAAGGACTTTTAAATAGGAAGTTGAGATAACAATTGTCAACATATAGCTGAAATTATCAAAGTTAGAGAAACAAATTATTCTATAAATAAAAAAAATCCATGGAAAACTCAAAATTAAGTAACAACAAAGTTAGTTAACTTGCCATAAGTCCTACTTATGCGCATAAACATTTATAATTCCATTCGAAAAGCATTGTTTGGTTTTCATGCACTTATTTGTTAAGAAGGCCTTTAATTCTTACACAAGTGAATCAGACCAAGCACTCTGTTTGAGACAAAGGTAAAAAAGAAAGGTACGCTACCCTTAATTCTCACAAAAATCCTATTAGGTGTGCGTGCATTATTATGTATTAATATGCTATGACTGCTGTAACAGAATTCCACAAACTTAGAAATTTTATTGGCTCACAGTTCTGGAGGCTAGAAAACTGAAATCAAGGTGTTGGCAGGATGGGTTACCTGGGGGCCTACAAGAAAGACTGGGAAGACTGTTCTGTGTCTCTCCTCCAGGCCTGGTAGTTTTCTGGGGTAACGAGTTCTTAGGTAATTTGTCTTTGCTATTGGTTCATGCAAAGGAAAAGTAAATATTCTAGTATCTTCCTAGAACACAGGTTCACAACTTGGAAAAGAGGTAGCCAAATGAATTATTAGGCTGCTCCTGTGAACTGGAGATTGGCACTTACCATCTGCCTCTACATGATTGAATCCTGAGTCACTGCAGATGCTGACCATCAACATCCTCAGAGGAAAGCTCAAAGTTGAGATCAAGACTAAGGCACTCTGCGCTCTAGGAAAACTGGCAGAAGAGGTCCTCACATAAATATTTTCAGATTTTATGAGCCCAATTTTCAGGAGAAGATTTTATGAGCTCAATTCCCTTTTTTTTTTCTTTACGTTTACATGAAGGGCATATGGAAGTTCCCAGGCAGCTAGGGGCTGAATCAGAGCTATAGCTGCTGTCCTATGCCACAGCCACAGCAAAACTGGATCCCAGCCGCATGTACAACCTACACCACAGCTCAAACAACACCGGATCCTTAAGGATCTTTAACCCACCAAGCAAGGCCAGGGATCAAACCTGCATCCTCATGGATCCTACTCAGGTTCGTTACCTCTGAGCCACAATGGGAAACCCCCCAATTCTTGCATCTCCTCATATCAAGAAAAGCACTATAATCCTTCATGGCGACATCTCCTCCTCATGACTAGCAGTAAACTTCATAAGACTAACAGAAACCTTCTCTAAAAATGTGTGCTTGGTTGCATGTACCACCCTGTTTCACCAAATTCACATATATACTGACCTCCCCCCCTACCTCTTTGGAGCAATATTTCAAAGATATCTGAAATGCTGCCTCCTGGGTTGTAGTCCTCATTTGGCCCCAAATAAAACTTAACTTTCAACTTTCAGTTTGTGCATATTTTTAAGTGGACAGTACCCTCTCAGAGACTAGGGGTTTGGGAGTACTCATTTCCTTACAGCTTGCATTACAAAGTGATGGTTCCAAGGTCCTTGAAAAAGACAGTTTTTCTTTGTAAAACTATTAAGAGATGTCTTTAAAGCTTTTACCTCTCAAAAGGGCAGACAAAGAACTTACAGCTAGATTTTTTAAAGTAAATAATCTAGGAGTTCTCTTGTGGTAGAGTGGGTTAAAGATTCAGTGTTGTCACTGCAATGGCTGCTGTGGTACATGTTTAGTTCCAGCCCAGGGAATTTCCACATTCCATATGCGTGACCAAAAAATAAGTAAGTAAATGATCTAAAGAAAGGGAGCATCCAGATGGGGTCCCAGTAGTGTTTTCTCTATGGTCTGTTTGTATTCATGCCCCAATTTTTGCAATTAAATATATAATTACTCCAACTGGGCTCTCTTTAGATGCATAGCACATTAAAAAATTAGAATTTTTCCTCCTATGAACTGATATTTATAATATATATATATAATTTACATAACCATGTTCTTTTAAAAAAATGTTTTACAAATAAATTAAATCATTTGTTTTTAGTCATTTTTTTTTGTTCATCAACTGTGCCATGTTATTCAACCTGACTTATTTTTTCCCTCTTCCATCCATCACATTTCTCCCCTGCCCAGCAGGGATAGTCAAGGCCCAAGTTATGAGTGCTAGCTATATGTCCAAGAACTGAATTTGCAAGATAGGAAATAAGAATTTAATTTTCCTAATTGACAGGAGTGTCTGTTGGCATCTTTTAAAAATTTTATTTTAATTTGTGTTTTGCATCCTTTTGATCTCAATACTTGGTTAACATTTAAACATTACTTTGTTATGCTATCAGATGTATGGTTGTAGTGTCTAAAATCAGGGGAGATGTGTAAGAAGGCAGGGAAAGCAATGATTCTGTTTTGGTAAAACAGCAGTTATGTGCAAACTACAAAAACGGAAAAAGAAGATAGTTGCTTGCACTTCCAATCTCCGCTGCTCAACCAAGCAGACCGAAGGTATCCGCTAGCTGTAAAAGCAACCTCTACCTATATCACTTTGAACCACCAAGAGGGAATCATCCTTTTGGAAAAAAAAAAAAGGAAATAAGAAAAATTACTTTGAGGCCTTGGAAAGGAGAAATAATACAAGTATAAGCTGCTATATATATAAAAGAATACACACACACACACACACACACACACACACATATATATATATATGAGAATTTTTGTACCATAAAAGTTACTTTTAAAGAGACCATAGCTGGTCAAAATGCTTTTTGAAATCCACTTGATTTTTGTTAAAAGAAAATAAAATAATAAAATAAATAAAGTCAAAGATTTCAAAACATCAAAACAACTTCTACATAATTATTTAAGACCTAAATGAGAAAGTGTATAAAATAATGAAAGCTCTAATAAATACAACTACTTATCTTTCTCTTTCTATCTCTGCATGAGTTCTAGCAAATCCTTTACTATGCATTTTTCATTTCTAATATTATTCAGTACCTTTCCTATGTTGGCTTTTCTAACCCTGAAAGGCAAATTTCCAATAGACCTTGACACATTTCACTTTCATTTAACAGGGATAAATGCTCCAGCATGCACACTGATGGAAATTAATTTCATCTAAATGCTCTTAGGCTAGCTATCTGGAAATGTAAATATTCGTACAATAAATTTTGTTGCCAAAGGTTTTTCATTGCTAGCTGGACCTCTGACCAGATTGTGAGAAAGCAGCAAAGTCCTAATAAAAAAAAAAAGATAATTTGCCTTCTTTATCAAATTATCCATGAGTATCAGATGCATCATTGCATTAACAGGGAAATCTATCTACCTTCCACAAAGCTTTCCTATGTAGCTTTGCAGTAATGTCAAGTGATGGAAAGATGATCGTATTTGATGAGTAAGATTAAACTCCAGAATGAGGTCTATGAATGATGATGAGTATTGTGCATCCAGCAGGGAATTTACAACTACAAAGTTAAATTTGACATATCTTTTTGGTTCCACAGACAAAACAAAACAAAAGCTACAGATTTTTAATATGTAAAATTTCATGACTGATCCAAAATGACCTATGTATACCAATTTCCAGTCTCTATCATAATATTTAGCACTGATCTTTTTCTGTTTTATTAACCTACAAGCTATATAAAACAAAATATACTTTTCCCTGTGTATTGTGACATGTTTGGGCAAGTGTGAACACTCACATAGCCACCCCCTCAATCATTTTATAGAAAATGTCTATAACCCAAACAGTTTTATTTTGCCATAGTGTAATCAACCCCACCCCCACCAGCCCAACACTACCCTGTTCTTCCATTAGTGATTTGTTTTCCCTTCTTTAGCATTTTATAAAAAAAGAAGCATACCAAGCTGTTTAAATCCTTGTATATCCAGCACAGTATTTTGGATATACATCAAAAATAATTCTACAAAATAAATAATGTACTTCTTTTTAATATTAACTCATATTGCATAATATTAATACACCATGATGTGTTTATTCATTCACCTGCTATGAACATTTGTATTCTTTTCAATTTGAGTTAATATGGATAAAGCTGTTAGAAATATTTCTGTATGAGCTCTATAGGTTTTCAATATCTTTGGGCAGATAACTTAGGAATTAAATCAGTGGGTCAGATAGCAAATGTGAATGTAACTTTAAAATTATTTTCCAAGTGGAAACCAGCAGTGCATGATAGTAACATTTGCTGCACACCCACTTGAATGCTTAGAATTGTCAGATATTTACAAAACGTTAGCCATTAGCAGGTGTAGACCATGTCTTGTGGTAGCTCATTATAGTTGCATTTCCTTGATGACTAATGACACTGAGCACATTTTTATGTGGTTATTTCACTTTTTAAATACTTTTATTTTATTAAAAGAATTTTAAATACTATAATCTTTTTTAAGTTTTTTATATTGGATTGTTTATCATCTTATTTTGGATTTGTAAGCATTCTTTATATATTCTGAAAATAACTCCTCTCACAATGAATTTTCATACTCTATGGCTTGCCTTTTGATTACATTTTTAAACATAATTATATTTTAATTGTTTATGCAGTCTCAAAATTATGGAAATATTATAAATAGAATTACAATAACCTTTCTTTTCTAGAATAAATTTAGAGCAATTTACAGACCTGATGCACAATTATCCCTGAAATTATTAGTGTATATTTCCTAAAAACAAGAACATACTCTTAAATAACCAAAATATGAACAGCAAAAACAGGATATGAATAATTATATTTTAATAATATATGTATATATTAGGCCCCTATTCAATTTTTTTTTAATTATACCCAAGAGTTCTTTAGAGAAAAATAATCCAGAAAATCATCACCATTGCATTCAGTTGTCTTATGTCCTTAATCTTCTTCCATCTGGAATTTGCTCCTCAGTCTTTATTTGATATTTTTTAAAGATTTTACATTGGTGAGTTATAGAATGTCCCTTTTTTTTTTTTTTTGGCTTTTTAGGGCCACACCTGAACCATATGGAAATTCCCAGGCTAGGGGTCAAATGGGAGCTACAACTGCCAGTCTAAGCCACAGCCACAGCAAAACAGAATCCCAGCCTTGTCAGCAACCTACGCCACAGCTCCAGATCCCCAACCCACTGAGCGAGGCCAGAGATCAAACCCACATCCTCGTGGATACTAGTTGGATTCATTTCTGCTGCACCACAGTGGGAACTCCAGAATGTCACCTCTTTTAATGTTTCTTCGACTCAAGTTACTTATGAATCTTTAAATGAGAAGTAATATTGTGTTCTTCTCACTGTATGCTCAGGCATCACATGAGTGCAATTTGTCCTAATACAAGTGGCATTCGCTCTGAACACTTGATGAAAGTAGTGTCTGCCAGGATCCTCCATTGCAAAACTACTCTTTTATTCTCTGTAAATAATTTATATTTTGGGAGAAAGATCTTTGAAAAATATGTATACATTCCATGGCTTATCATCCTTACCATTTTTTGATTTATTCATTTATATAAGTATGGACTCATTCCTATTTTATTCATTGGGTATACTGCAATAGTAACAGTATTTTCTTTTGATGCTGCAATGGTTCTAAATTTGTCCTGTAGGCGTCTCTCGTTGAAGATTGCTCCTGCGTAATTTTGACATTTTCCAGTCATCCTTTAAATACGTCCTTGCTTCCGACACAATATAGTCTGTGCTCATCTTTTATTTCTTCATGCCAAACCTTGAATTAGTCACTTGTGTAAAGAACCATGGTTCCTTATAGCATATCATTTAGAAAACAATCGTAACTCTCCACCGAGAAGGCTTAGGGGAAGAGGCCCTCTGATAGCAATAGGCAACTGCATTAGTCTGCTTTTTCTATGCAGCATATTACCGAAAAAAAATTGTGCTTAAAGCCACACATATTTATTATCTCATAGTTTCCATAGGTCAGATATCTGAGTTTGAGTTAGCTGGGTTCTCTGCTCAGGGACTCACCAGACTGAAATCAAGGTGTCAGCTGAGGCTTAGATTATCAGCTGAAGTTTGGGGCACACTACCAAGCTCAGGGATTGTTACCTAGAATTCATTTCCTTGTAGCTAAATGATAAGGTGTTTGGATTCAGGCTAGCTTTCTACCAGAGATTACTCTTAGGTACAGAAGGTGCCCGAAGTGGCTCCAGAGGCAGTGTGCAATATGACATTTTTACTTTCTTCCACACCAGCGGTAGATTTTTTTCTCTTACTCTTCACATTTTTTAAGGCTTTGCTGATTAGTCCAGGCCCACCCAGGATAATCCACCTATTGATTAACTCAAATGTAACTAATCAGCAACCTAATATCAAGAATAATATCTAATATCAAGGTGTGACATCCATTACACCTACAGTTCCCACCACACTCAAGGGGAGGATGTTATACATGGTATGTATACTGGGGGCCAAGAATCTTGGGGGCCATCTAAGAACTCTGCTTGTCACTAAACTAATATCCATCTTAGGTTTTTTTACTTTCATTTCTGTCTCCTTGATATAATCATATTTTCTTTTAATCCTTGGGCATATTTATTATATCTGTTATTTCCACTTTTTATTATGAAAAAATTTCAAAAGGAAAACACAATTGAAAGAATTTTACCATAAATACCTTTACATTTATGACTTACTGTTAACATTTTTATTATACTTGACATATAACATATCTATTTCTATCTGATTATTAATCCAAATATTTATTTTAATTTTTGATGCATCTCAATGGAATTTTCAGATTTCAGCATACTCTGGCCTAAAATTATTAGCAGGAATAGTACTAGCTAGAGTTGAATATTTATTTGAAATTATTGCTTTTGACAAAAAGCAAGTTATTCACAAGTCTTAAGTATGAACTTACTGAGTTTTGACAAATGCAAGCAATTGTGTACCCTAGAAGGACAGTTTAGGTATGTGGGATCCCAGTTATTATTATTTTGGGTGTACCTTTCTATATAAATCATCCTAAATTAGTGTGTCAGAAATATTCCAACTGCTCAATATTGCAAAGCTATGAAAGAAATATCTTTGGCCACGGCAGGAGGACAATTTACTCCTTATGTTAATGGTTCACAGAGCCTCAAGACCACCACAGTGCACAAGTTTAGGAGATCCTTGGGCTTTCCATTCAATCTTATATGCAGGTAGAAGATTATAAATCATTCCTCCAAAAAGAAATAGGGAACAGGTCTGCACAGAGGCAGATTAGGGCTTCAGTCAACCTTTTCCAGATGGTTTTGCTGTACCTATGGACCTAGACAATATATTGTATTTAGAAAACTCTATGTAGTACATATATACAGTGGAATATTACTCAGCCTTAAAAAATGAAATAAGCCATTGGCAACAACATGGGTGGACCTACAAATTTTCATACTAAGTGAAGTAAGACAAATACAAATATCATATCACTAATATGTGGAGTCTAATAAAAATTGATACAAAAGAACTCATGCACAAAACAGAAATAGACTTAAATATTTCAAAACCAAACTTATAATTACCAAAGGGGAAACATGTGGGGATGGAGGGATGGGGAGTCAGGATCAACACATACATACTACTATATATAAAATATATAAGTAAAAAGGACCTACAGTGTAGCGCAGAGAAATCTAATCAATACTGTTGTAATAACCCATATGAGAAAAGAATCTGAAAGGGAATGATATATGTATATGTTTAACTGATTCACTTTTCTCTACACCTGAAACTAACACAACATTGTAAGTCATCTATACTCAACAAATTTCTTTAAAAAAAATCACAATAGGCCATAAAGAAAAAAAGCTGATAAACTCAACTTCACTAAAATAAATAATAATAAAAAGGTATTACAAAGTGTGGGTCTACTGGGGCCTGGGGGCTGAGTCAGAGCCTTGCTTGCCCAGTGTAAAGATGGTACTAATAACTCTATAAAATACTTGTAAAAATATAAAGCATTTTCCCTAAGAAATTTCCTTTTGGCCCTTCTCAATGGTTCCTACTACACCCCAGAGATGTAATTTGCTATTCTGATTTTTTTTTAACCAAGATTTAATTTTGTCCATTCTCCACTTCATCTAAATGGAATCATATGGTATCTACTTTTCTGTATAAATCTTCTTACATGCAGCATAATATTTCAGAAGTTAATTCCAGTTGTTGCAATTATGAATGTATATCACCTTTTCAAAACATTCTTTTAATGGGCACCTGGGATAGTTATAGGTTCTTGACATTATAAATAAAGCTGCTATGAGCAATCCTGTATGTCTTTAACTGTTTTCATTTTTTTTTTGAGTAAACAATGAGAATAATTACTGAGTAAAGGGACTATACATTTGGTTTTAGAAAAAAATGGCCTAAATTCTTTCTAAACTTCTTGAACCATTTACAGCCTTACTGAGTAGTTGCTCTACATCCTTACCAACATTTGATAATATCATCCCTTTGAATTTTAGCCACCTTGAAACTTCTTCAGAAGTTCTTTGGGTTCTTTTTTTATGTAATTTTATAACTATTGTTCCTTATCATATTATTTTATAGTTTTTATTTACCTTTTCATTATATCTATACTTTCTTTAAATCCTTAAGAATATTGTTAATAGCTATTTTGAATTCTTATGTACAATGTTATTATTTATGCTATTTCTGTCTCTATTGATTAATTTTTCTCCTGGTTATGAGACATCTCTAGTATTTATATATCTAGTAATATTTGACTGGATGATGGGCACTGGTTAATTACATATTTTTAGTATCTGGATTTTGTTACCTTCCTTTAAAAAGTCATGGCATTGGGGTTCCTATAGTGGCTCAGTTGTTCACAAATCTGACTAGGAACGATGAGGTTGTGGGTTCAATCCCTGGCCTCGCTCAGTGGGTCAAGGATCCAATGTTGCCCTGAGCTGTGGTGTAGGTCACAGACGAGATTCCTAGCCTGAGAACCTCCATATGCCATGGGTGCGGCCCTAGAAAAGACCAAAAAAAAAAGTCATGGCATTTTCTTCAGCAGGCAGTTAAATTACTTACAGAGCATCTTGGTTCTTTCAAGACTTTATATGTTTCATTAAGGCAGGGCCTAAGTAAACTTTACCCTGGTAGTAATACTAAGATATGACTCTTCTGCTATGCCCACTGAATGGCTTAGGTGTTAAACAAGTTCTCTGAGTGTTGGCTGGTTGGAAATTGAACTGTCTCAGTTCTGTGCAGGCACTGAGAACAAGGTAAGCCTATGTAGGCACTTGCCAGCTTCATAGAATTTTGCACTAATTATATACAGCTTGATATTGAGAAATGGACTTAAGGTAATACATACAGACTTTGGGAGGTATTTTCCTGTGCAACTTCCTCTGTAATACTACGCTGCCATCTGAATTTCAGATGCCTCAACTTCCTTTAACTTCTATTTTCACTTCACTAGTTCAGCATGACCTATTTTCTCTGCACCATAGTCTAGAAAGTACCTCCAGAGAGAAAAAACAAGGGAATCATAGAACTCACCTAAGCTGTCTCAGGTATCAAAGTTTTTGCTGTCTGTTGTTCATAGTCTAAAACCTGTTGTTTCATGCATTTTCACCAGTTTTCTAGCTTTTGACAGAAGCTCTGTCATGGTTAAAAGTGAAAAAGAGCAGAAATTTTTTAGGTAAGAAAATTCTAAATAATTCATTTTACTTAAATAATGGTGTACAAATGATAAGTGGATGAAATGTACAGCCCTGGCTTTCTTCAGCTCTTTATTTGCATAAGATTTTGTCTTTATTTACATTTCCTTGAATTTCATTTGTAGTTTGACTCCAATGATAATTTTGATGACAAAATTTATAATTATTTATCTAGTATGTGAGGTGGCATGGTTAGTTAAAACTCTTTTTGTGACAAGTAACAAATACCAAGTTTTCCAGATTAAAACTAAAGAGAAATTTTATTATAAATAAAATTATGTCTCACATAACTGAACAGAAATTATTCTGTTAGATCTCAGGTATGAGCTGAATAATCCCAGAAGTCACCTATCTCACTTTTCTGCTTGGTTTTATTTTTCTCATACTGTCTTTCTATGTTTTCCTAGTTCTTGCAGCATGAGTTCAGAGAGGGTCAATTTCAGTTATCTGGAGAATTAGCCCTGATTGGCCTTTCTCTAGATTGGAGACCTTTACTAAATCAAAATCCTAAGGCCAGATATGTAGGGTCACATTTGTAAACTTGGCTTTTTCCTTTATATTCACATGTTTATTTGAATTGTTTTTATAAGGAAGCTTTCTGGAAAACTATAGAACAAAATAATAGGCATCAAATGTAGGATGAACTAGAGTGCTAAGAAAGTTTTATGGTAACTGTAAAATTTATCTGTCACATGCTCTGGTTTTGATTGTGTTTTTTTAGTATTTTCTTTTTAAATCTAACTAGCAAATTCAAATACTTAAAGAATGATGACATTGAGGCTAAGTCAATAAATAATTCCCAAATAGACCATTTAGCATCACTTTGTTCTTTGGATATACTGGAAAATATTGTCTGAAATCCATCACACGAATGAATGTCCTGGCTTAAATTCATTGCCTTTGCTAGAAAAAAAAAAAGTTAACAACTTGGAGTAGATTTTTATAGTTATGATAGATTAAGGAATCACCTGTTTATATTAAGGATTTCCATAATACATATTTTTATTTTTTCTTAAAAATATTGACTGGACCTGGATTTCTGTTCTTAAAAAATACAATCTTTATACAACCTGTTGTTACCTGGGCCATTCAACTAAGACATGTATTTTCAAAGATCATATTGCCTACTAGTTTTTTCGTGCTCTTATTGATAATTTCTATAATTTAGCAGCTCATGGAATGTTAAACAAGAAGTTAGTTTTAAGGGTTTAGAAATCCTGCTTATGTTAAACATTATTAATATTTAGAATTCAGAATCATTAGAAATTTGGATCAGTATCAAATGTTATAATGATCATGTTCCAAACTAGGCTATTTATTTATTTTCATGGTAGACTCCTGAGACAGATAAAGTAAAAACATTTGTAGGTTATGAATTGGGGATATGGGTAAAGGGTAGATTTGTAATGCCAGAATGTGCCTTGATATTACATGAAGTAAAGGATGTAACCACTTCTTTATCAAATTGCAGATAAGAATATACCTTAAAATAGTACAAAATATTTGGGGGGAGGGGTTCTAATGAGATAAATGAGAAACTCATTGCCCAAACCTCTTTCTATTTTAAATATGCAGGATTATTTGATTCTCTAAATCCCTGAGCAAGAAAGTAGAAATAACCAATAAAAATATCTACTGGGCATAAGATGATCAAAGAACACAGCTTTTAATCACAGAGAGGAAATTTACATTTTAACTGAAATACCCTTCTCACCACAAAGCCTAATAAAGTAAATAAGTATTTGATTTTTCAGCTTAGTGAATAGCATTTGTTGGCTCTTCATTTGATGAATGTGGTATTATCAAACTATAATATTGGAACCATCCTAGAAATATTCCTGTTGCAAGACATGTTTCCTTGAAAACTCCATCTTGTCCTTCTTTACTTTATCCCATCTTCTTGACTTACTTTATCCCATCTTCCTGCTTTGAAAAACAGTCACAGTGCTGGTAAATGACTTAAGCTTAAGAACAAAGACCTAAAGGCATAAGTGACTTAACTGTTATGTGCCTAGAGGTCAGAGTAAGAGCTTAACTCTTTACCACCTAAGTGGCTTTAAACAAACCCTGTATCATCCACCCATAGCCACTCCTCACTTGATCTGAGAATAAAAGCAGTGTGGTTTTTTGAGGCAGGGCGCTCTTGATCCCGGAGACCTTGAGTCCCCCGCGCGCTTGGTCCCTGAGACCTTGAGTTCCCCGGCTCCCACCTTTACCTAAGATAAATGTCTCTGTGTCTTGTTTTATGTTAACTACTTTTCCTTAAGTTCCACAGCACCCGTTCTCCAGCTCCATCCTGCTGAGCTAGCCCTGGCTAGTGGCGCCCAACGTGGGGCAGGCTCACAAACAGGCAGGCACGAGGAAGGAAGGATCGCGACTACAGCGGAAATTTTATTCACTGGAAGTGCTGTGGAGCCCTGAGGAGGGAGGAATTTTGTGTGGCCACGCTAAAGAAATCTTGCAGATAAGTTCCCTCTCTCAGGTATTTACGGGGTAAAATGGGAAACTATAATCCTTACATTTGTTTGTTTGGACAACTCCTTAAAAAGGGGGGTGCAAAAACAAGTGAAAGTAAGCTTTCAAAACTTTTTCAGACTATTGAGAAACATTGTGATTGGCTTTTTACATCAGAAACATTATATTTAAAGATATGGGAAATGATAGGAATGGAACTTAGGATATTGCATGATGAGGGCATTCAAATTCCTGTGTCCATTTGGAGTACTTGGAACTTAATTAAATCAGTTTTAGAACTTCCAGAGACCACAGAGGACTTAGAGGAAGAAGGGGAGTTTACACCTTTGTTGGAAGAATCTAAATATGCAGTCCCTGAACAAAATTATCATAGAGAATATCTGGCTCCTGAGCCTTCGGCTCCAATTGTTGATTCTGATATTCCTCAATCACCTCCTATTAGGAGTAAGGTGATGAGGACTCATCAAGCCTCTACTTCCAGGGTTGTAAAGAAAATGAGCGCTATCCCTGAACACCACCTATCGTCCATTCAACAGGGAATTTTACAGGCTCAAAGGGAAGGCAATTTGGATGCCATACACTTAGCCTTTCCAGTAACTGTCAGGGAGACAGTGGCTCCAGGCATTGATCCCGCCGACCCTGATGGAGTTTACGAGTTCATTCATGAGCCCTTTCCTTTTAAAATACTTAAAGAATTAAAACAGGCCGTTCAAAACTATGGTGTTAATTCTCCCTTTACAAAAGGAATCGTGCAGGGAGTAGCTGAAGGAAATCGTATGATTCCTGCTGATTGGCATAGCTTAACCCGTGCTGTGCTATCACCTAGTGAATATTTACAATTTAAGTCTTGGTGGCAAGATCATGCCCAAATTACTGCTAATCGTAATCAGGTTCGAAATCTTCCAATTACAATGGAACAATTGTTAGGGATTGGTCCTTGGAGTAATCTTCAAGATCAATTAAAAATGAATGATTTGGCTATTGAACAGATTAGACAATGTTGCTTAACAGCATGGGATAAAATTGAATCTACGGGTCAAATAAATATTTCTTTTCAAAAGATCCTACAAGGCCCTAAGGAACCTTATACTGAATTTCTAGCTCGTTTACAAGAGGCATTAAAACGACAAGTTACTAACTCTGAGGTGTCTGATACTATTTTTCAATTGTTAGCATATGAAAACGCAAACACTGATTGCAAAAAGGCCATAGGATTCTTAAAAGGAAAAGCTAACATAGCCGAATATATTAAAGCCTGTCAGGGAGTGGGGACGGAGTCCTTTAAGGCCTCAATGCTAGCCCAAGCAATGGCTAATTTAAAAGTTAAAGACAAATTTTCAGGAAAGTGTTTTAATTGTGGTAAGACAGGACATATTAAAAAACAATGTCGCGCTCTTCCACGAGCCCGACCTTTCTTTCACGGAGCTTCAGCACCTTCTAGTAACAAGAATAAACAGCCCAGACTATGTCCAAGATGTAATAAAGGAAATCACTGGGCTAACCAGTGCCGATCCATCTTTCATAAAGATGGAACCCCCTTGTTGGGAAACTACCCTCGGGGCAAGCTTCCAGCCCCGTCAACCAAGGAAGCATTCCCCATTCAGAACAAGAGCCAGACTCCCTGGGACTACGCTCTGCACCAGAGTTCGACATCACAGTAGATCTCCCTAGTGTACAGGATTTAATTCTCCTTCCTAGTGAAACTCCTACTTCTATTACAACCAAATTGGAAAATCCATTACCATCAGATACAATAGGATTGATAATAGGAAGGGCAGAGCTAACAGAACAAGGAATTCGAGTTCATACCAGCATATTGGATAATAACGGGGGTGATAAAGTACAAGTGATGGTTTCCACTGCGATTCCTTGGAAAATTAAAAAAGGGGATCGGATTGCTCAAATCTTAATTTTACCTAGAGTCCAGAAGAAAAAAGACAGGAATAATTTTAGACAGAAGAGATTCAATACCACAGGAGGGGCAGGAGTGTTTTTGTCAGAAAAGGTCCTAGAGGAACGACCCACTTGTCAAGTTATCATAAATGGGAAGTCTTTTAGAGGATTGATTGATACTGGTGCTGATGTTTCAATCATTAGCCATTTACATTGGCCAGACACCTGGCCTCTTCAGCCAGCTGATGTTGAAGTCACTGGGTTAGGAAAAGCAGAGGGTCTCAAAAAGAGTGCCCAATGGCTTAATTGTGAAGGACCAGATGGGCAGCCAGCTAGATTGAAACCTTATGTTGCTCAACTCCCTATCAATCTATGGGGGAGAGATTTATTACAACAGTGGCATGCAGAAATTTACTTACCACCAGTAGATCAATATAGTCATCAAAGCCAAAAAATGTTGCAGAAACAGGGTTACATTCCCGGATTGGGATTAGGAAGACATCATCAAGGGAGAGTGGAACCTATTGAATCTGAGATTAAAAGGGACAAATCTGGTTTGGGATATCGGCCTTTTCATTAGCGGCCACTGCTTGTAAAAATAATTATGTTTCTCCTGAACCTATTCGACTGAAATGGACTACAGAAAAACCAGTTTGGGTTGAGCATTGACCTCTTTCTTCAGAAAATTAAAGGCTTTAAGTGATCTTGTCCAAGAATAATTAGAGAAGGGCCATATAGAAGAATCAAACCTATCATGAGCAAGCTTGTGAAGCATCCCTTGACTCCAGACCCCAGAAGGAGGATGATAAGAGCTCATCTTCCCACTTGAGGTAAAATCAAACATCTAACCTGAGAAGCTGAAACCTAGCTCTCCATCGCAGTGAGTATTCTCACAACTGGCATAGGAATCATTTTATTACTTGTATAGTACAGAGATTAAAAGCATCATGAGTAAAACCCATTAAAAACTATTGAAGGTTTAACAAGAGAGTCCATCAGCTTTCTTAGCAAGACTCAGAAGGGCATTGAGAAAACATACAAAGGAACCCAGAAACAATGGAGGGCCAAATAATTCTTAAGGATAAATTCATAGCTAAGCCGGTGCCAGATTTATGGAGAAAGCTCCAAAAATTGGCTTTTGGCCCTGATCAGGATCTGGAGCACCTCCTCAGAGTATGTTATAATTGGGGCCAGGAAGAATGAAAGGAGAACAAGAAGAGAGACTGAGAAAAGGCTGAGGCTCTAGTTATGGTGCTACAGGGAGTCAACCTGGGAGTCTCAAAGGTGAGAGGACTAGGGCAGAGACCTATGCCCGGAGTCTGTTTCCTCTGAGGAAAAGAGGGACCCTTTAAATGGGAATGCCCCAAGACTCAGATCACTGGAAGAGGGATTGCCCCTGAAGACGAAGGTCTCTGTGGTTGACCCCTCAAGCCCAGGATCAAGACTGATGGAACATTTCCATAATGGCTCCTGTCCTTATCACCACTCAGCCCTGGGTGACTCTAAATGTAGGAAAACAGAGCCACTTTTCAGTCCTCCCCTCCAATCCTGGGCCCCTCCTTCATGAATCTGCCACATTTATATTTCTGGCAAGCCGGTTACAAAATTCTTTACACAACCTTTGAGTTGTGACTGGGAATCCATTTTCTTTTCTCAATACCTTTCTGATTGTTTCAGAGTCCAACTCCTCTTTTAGAAATTCCTAAAATATGGAAGGTAACTACATACACGTTGTTACAGTTGTCAACCTAAGGTATAACATCTTATCGTACCTAGGTTTAACAGAAGTCAAATGAGACACTGAAACATCAGTTACTAAGCAGAAACTAAAGGTCTTTAGAATGATTAACCAATATGATCAGTGCCACCTGAGATGGTCTCTATAAGAAAAACTTGTTTTTAGAAATTATAAAGGTCAGTCCGTGGTTGCTTTAGAAAAGTAGGATATGTGTGTTTTCAATATAGAAGGAATGAGGAATGGAATTGCATCTTATTAAGGCAAAAGAAAGATAGTCTGTCTTCAGCTGATTGCTCTGGTTGGAAAATAAGGGACAGTCTAATGTGGATACAGAAAGTGATACAAGGTGTGTGGCAAGTGGACATTGAGAAGTGAATTTTGAACATGGTGGGGACTGTTTAGAATATATTTGAGTAAGTTAACTTGAAGGTGATGCCATAAATCATACTGTTCAAAAGGACATAAGGTAGCTTTCCATTGCATGCTGACCAAGGTATACAAATGTTTCATAACCAGCCAGAGAAATCAGAAGAATCATGAGTTACCTGTGCTATTATAAAATCTAAATGTTGTATTCCTGATTGTCCACAGAATGTGTCTAATTCCCTGCTAGATCTTCATCAGTAGATTCATGAGCTGTCTAATCCAGCTCCAGTTTTTGGAGCTTCCCTGTGGAACCAGCTGACCTCCTCCTCCCGGTGAAAATATTTCTTTGAGGTATCCAAAGCAATGTTATCAAAGCCCACTTGACCATTCCATGAGTGGAGACCTAACTGCTTTCCCTAACGACGCCCCTTTTCAGCAGGAAGAAGTTAGAGCGGTCGTCACCCCTTTTCCCACAGTTAGAGTCTCCAACTCAAAGGGGGGGAATTAAGGTAGATTTTTAACTCAGGTAGTCAGTGTAGGGATATGGGCTTTGATACATTCTTTGTGGCTATTTATTAACATTTGTAAACTGAGGGTCGCATAGCAAGCCCAACTGCTATAAAGGTTGCGGGTATTGCCCCATGGATCCATCACATCAGAGTGAAGAAGGTTGCATCTGCTGCTGACATGGACACTGGGGAGGCTGTACAGCACCTCAAGAATCTCTTCATGGTCAAGTTCCAGAGACTCCCTTCACCATCATCAGAGTGCTAAGCCCTGCTCTGGCCACCCATGGAAGTTGGTCAGTCTATGCACAGCAGAAGCCCGAGGAGTTCCACGTGAGACTTAAAACTTGAACTCTGAGACTTAACTTGGACTGTGTTCTGTCTAAGTGAATAATTCAAGAAGAAATGAAAAAAGTTGCAAGACCTATTTTTGTCTTCCCACAAAAACAAAAAGGGGGAGATGTTGCAAGACATGTTTCCTTGAAAACTCCATCTTGTCCTTCTTTATTTTATCCCATCTTCTTGACTTACTTTATCCCATCTTCCTGCTTTGAAAAACAGTCACAGTGCTGGTAAATGACTTAAGCTTAAGAACAAAGACCTAAAGGCATAAGTGACTTAACTGTTATGTGCCTAGAGGTCAGAGTAAGAGCTTAACTCTTTACCACCTAAGTGGCTTTAAACAAACCCTGTATCATCCACCCATAGCCACTCCTCACTTGATCTGAGAATAAAAGCAGTGTGGTTTTTTGAGGCAGGGCGCTCTTGATCCCGGAGACCTTGAGTCCCCCGCGCGCTTGGTCCCTGAGACCTTGAGTTCCCCGGCTCCCACCTTTACCTAAGATAAATGTCTCTGTGTCTTGTTTTATGTTAACTACTTTTCCTTAAGTTCCACAGCACCCGTTCTCCAGCTCCATCCTGCTGAGCTGGCCCCGGCAAGACAGATAAAGTAAAAACATTTGTAGGTTATGAATTGGGGATATGGGTAAAGGGTAGATTTGTAATGCCAGAATGTGCCTTGATATTACATGAAGTAAAGGATGTAACCACTTCTTTATCAAATTGCAGATAAGAATATACCTTAAAATAGTACAAAATATTTGGGGGGAGGGGTTCTAATGAGATAAATGAGAAACTCATTGCCCAAACCTCTTTCTATTTTAAATATGCAGGATTATTTGATTCTCTAAATCCCTGAGCAAGAAAGTAGAAATAACCAATAAAAATATCTACTGGGCATAAGATGATCAAAGAACACAGCTTTTAATCACAGAGAGGAAATTTACATTTTAACTGAAATACCCTTCTCACCACAAAGCCTAATAAAGTAAATAAGTATTTGATTTTTCAGCTTAGTGAATAGCATTTGTTGGCTCTTCATTTGATGAATGTGGTATTATCAAACTATAATATTGGAACCATCCTAGAAATATTCCCAAAATTTTATATTTTATGCTGATTTCTAAAAAGTCAAATGACTGTGTGGTCATTATATACATATATGCACACATAGCCTTATATGATTAATGTTTTATATATATATATATATATATATGGCCATATATGTGTGTATTTATATTTCTAAAAAGTCAAATGACTGTGTGGTCATTATATACAAATATATGCACACATAGCCTTATATGATTAATGTTTTATATATTTATATATATATATGGCCATATATGTGTGTATATATATTTTTCTGCCCTCTTTGGGCTCCAAACAGCATATACTGATTGTCATTCTGTTTATATAATGGACCTAAATTACAAGCTTTCTTTCTTTTTTTTTTGTCTTTTGTCTTTTGTCCTTTTAGGGCCACACCTGAGGCATATGGAGGTTCCCAGGCTAGGGGTCTAATTGGAGATGTTGCTGCCAGCCTACAGTACAGCCATGCCAGATCCAAGCCGCATCTGCGACCCACACCACAGCTCATAGCAATGCTGGATCCTTAACACTCTGAGCGAGGCCAGGGATTGAACCCTCAACCTCATCATTCCTAGACAGATTCATTTCTGCTGTGCCACTATGGGAACTCACAAGCTTTCTTTCTTTTTTAAGAAAAACACAAATAAACACAAATAAGCACTACTGAAATGTAGCTCAGACTTCTGGGTTTCCATTTATCATGTAAGTATAGTTTTTGCTTCAGGGATATTGTTTAATATATTTTGGAAAATAATAAGTACTCCAACATGTTTTTGTCCTAGCGCATATCTAAATCTTTGTGTTACTTTTATTTCAAGTTGCAATACATTTAAATATTACATCTTCACTCTAGTCCAAAGCCATGTAATACCTTACTTAGAAAATATTAAGCATTCAATAAATATTTACTGGTTGGACAACTATAGCCCTTGGATTGTATGAATTATTTATTTTAGCATTCTATCTCTCTCACATTTTACTTCTTCATGTGTTAACACAATCTTTAGGAGGAAACAACCACCCCTCAACCACATAGTAAATCAAATATAGTCCACTCTGACTCATTTTTAGTTATATAATTTAAGACAAAAAAATTTTGCAAAAATGTATAGATTTCATTGATATAGTGATATTTAAATTTTAAAATAAAATAATGAATCTAACTCTTTTAACTATTTGCTATTTTAGCTAATTTGGAAAAATGCATTTCATTTGACATCTCTCTCCAGACTTGTATTGCAACATAGACAGTATTTCAAATACTTACTTTTTCAAATATGTTTGCTTCTTCAAACAATGAAGAAAATGCTTCAAAAAAGTATCAGATGAAATTATTCTTCCTTAGGCCAGAGGAGGCCTAATTTTATGAAACAATAACATCAGCATCATTTATAGTTCATTATGCAATGAAACAAAAATGTGGAAATGTGATGCAGTGGATTAAGAATCCAGTGTTGGAGTTCCCGTCGGGCACCGTGGAACTGAATCTGACTAGGAACCATGAGGTTGTGGGTTGGATCCCTGGCCTCACTCAGTGGGTTAAGGATCCGGCATTGTGGTGAGCTATGGTGTAGATCACAGATTCGGCTCGGATCTGGTGTGGCTGTGGCTGTGGCATAGGCCGGCAGCATAGCACCAATTAGACCCCTGGCCTGGGAACCTCCATATGCACAAGTGCAGCCCTCAAAAGACAAAAGACATAAAAAAAAAAAAAGGATCCAGTGTTGTCACTGCAGTGGCCTAGGTTGCTGTTGTGGCATGGATTCAATCCCCGGCCCGGGGAACTTTCATATGCTGCAGGCACAGCCAGGAAAAAAAAAAAGTGGAAATTTTATTAAAAATCTTTAGGATAATAAAATCTTTAGGATACCACAGAGGAAATTGCTTACCTATGTGACTTAATAGGAAAGTCAAGTTTAAAATGCAAGTAGTGGGAGTTCCCATTGTGGCTCAGAGGTAATGAACCCAACTAGTATCCATGAGGATGTGAGTTCCATCCCTGGCCTCGCTCAGTGGGTTAAGGATTTGGCATTGCCTTGTGCTGTGGTGTAAGTCACATATGTGACTTGGATCCTGCAGTGCTGTGGTGTAGGCAGGCAGCTACTGCTCAGATTCGACCCCTAGCCTGGGAACAGCCATGGGCCAAGGGTGCAGCCCTAAAAAGACCAATAACTAAATAACTAAATAAATAAAAATAAAATATAAGCAGTGACATTTTCTACCTCTATAAGACTCTTTTGAAACATGAAGAGATAATTAGGCCAATTTAGTCTTTTTCGTTTTGTTCTGTGTATGTGTGTTTAATGTAAAATGACAATGTACTTGTGATATATTTTTCAGGTTTGGGTGAGATTATGACTGAATCTAAAAGTAGTTTGGGGATATATCTTTTATTATTTTGTTGAAGGAAATAAAATTTATTTTCCTGGATTTTCCAATGTAAATTGTATAAAAGATAGGTATGCTTATAATTATCTCCAATATAGGAATCTTTAATAATTGCGACAAAAGGCTATCTCTACGTACGAAAAACAGCCAAGGAAAAAATTTACACTTTACCAGAGAAGAAATTATGGGTCCTTTAGGAGGTTTTTATCAAAAGGCTTATAACTACCAAATCACAAAGGAAGTAACAAAATTTTACAAATTCTCATTTGTTAAAAATCACTATTTTCTTAAAAAGAAAATCATCCTGACTCTGAAATTTATCTTTTTTAGTCCTACATTTACTCAACTACCTATTTTTTATCAAAAATAAAATCCTGTGGCTTATCACTATATTTGATACACACATAACACATACATACACCCAGTTTTAGAAATGGAAATGTATTACATTTATATAGGCTTGTGTGTATGTGTGTATAGTAACTCTGGCCTCCTCCCCAAGTTTATCTATAATCTCCCACTCCAGCAGTGAAAAACCTACCTACAAAAATTAATCACCCATTTATTGTTTAATTTCAGTATACACACACACACACACACACACACACACACATATATATATACACATATATATATGTTTAAGAACTAACATATAGACCCTTGGGAAAGGACTTAAAGTCCTTTCAATTAAAGTATTCTGCTTATGAACAGTTATTTTTACCTTTAATCTTTTTTTCTGGGGAACAAAGTTATTTTTTAATTTTTTTTGATGATTTTTATTTTTTTCCATTATAGCTGGTTTACAGTGTCTGTCAATTTTCTACTGTACAGCAAAGTGACCCGTCACACATACACATAAACATTCCTTTTTCTCACATTATCATGCTCCATCACAAGTGACCAGATATAGTTCCCAGTGCCATACAGCAGAATCTCATTGCTTATCCATTCCAAAGGCAATAGTTCGCATCTATTAACACCAAATTCCAAGTCTACTCACTCTCTTCCCCTCCCCCTTGGCATCACAAGTCTGTTCTCTATGTCCATGATTTTCTTTTCTGTGGAAAGGCTCATTTGCACCATATACATTTTTACCTTTAATCTTAGAGCTGTCTTCTGAAGTTATGTAGAACTGCGCCTTTTCTGTCCACTTCATTAAGGTTGTTTCACACATTTGTAATACAGTTAGATGCTTTTGGCATATTCTGCCTTCCATCCTTGGATCCCTTGGCTAATTGATTTTTTTTAAATTGGCAAACATTAAAATCCACTCTTTACTTTGTCAAATTCTTTGGATTTTGACAAATGCATAGTCATATATCCAGCATTACACTATCATACAGAATATTTTCTCCAACCGCTACAAGAACGCTTATATAAAAACACCCTACAAATTTTGAGCATATACTCATCTATTTACCATCTCTATAGTTTTGACTTTTCTAGAGTTCATATAAATGGAATCATATAGTATACATGTATATAGTATATGGCTTTCCAGAATGGTTTCTTCCACTTAGCATGTATTTTTAGATATATCTATACCTTGAGACGCATGATAGCACATTTCTTTATACTGAAAAATAGTATTACATTGAATTATGTACCACAGTATATCCATTCACCTATAAAAGAATTATCTTATTTTCTTCCAGTCATTGTTGATTAAAAATCTATAATATAATCTACATAATATTTTCATGATGGTTTTTGAGTGAGCACAAGTTCTCAAATTAGATGGGTAAATATCTAATAGTAAAAGTGTTTAATTATATAGTAAATCTTTGTGTACCTTTGTAAGAAACTGCCAAACCCTCTTCCAACGTCTCCATATTATTTGGTATTTCCACCAGCAATTAATGAGAGCTCCTATTGTTTTATATCTTGTCAGCAATTTGCATTGTCAGATTTTGCATTATAGCCAATATAATACATGTGCAGGGGTATATCATTTTAATTTGTAACTGTAAATGTCAAATGATTTTGAATCTTTTCTTAGTTTATACATCTAAAAACATTTAATGAAGTGTCTGTTTAGATCATTTGCCCATTATTTTACTGGGTTGTATATACATATATGTATATATTTAATATTTTGTCTTTCTGTCTTTTTAAGGCCGAACCCATAGCATATGGATGTTTCCAGGCTAGGGGTCTAATCGGAGCTGTAGCCGATGGTCTATGCCACAGACACAGCAACGCAGGAACCGAGCTGTGTCTGCAACCTACACCACAGCTCACGGACTGCTGTGTCCTTGACCCACTGAGCAAGGGCAGGTATCAAACCCGCAACCTCATGGTTCCTAGTCAGATTCTTTTACTCTGCACCATGATGGAAACTCCAAGGTTATATCTTTTAATCATTGAGTGTCATGGGTTCTTTACATATATTTTATGATTTTTATTTTTTCATTATAGTTGGTTTATAGTGTTCAGTCAATTTCTACTATAGAGCAAAGTGACCCAGTCATATATATATACATACATATACATATATATATATATAATTTTTCTTACAATATCCTCCATCAGGTACCATCACAAGTGATTAGATATAGTTTTCTATGCTATATAGCAGGATCTCATTGCTTATCCACTCCAAATGCAATAGTTTGCATCTATTAACCCTGAAAGGGTACCCTCCTACACTGTTGGTGGAAATGTAAGTTGGTACAACCACTATGGAAAATAGTATGGAGGTTATCTCAGAAAACTAAATATAGAGCCACCATATGACCCAGTAATCCCACTCTTGGGTATATATCTGGACAAAACTTTCATTGAAAAAGATAGATGAGGAGTTCCTGCTGTGGCACAGAGGAAACAATCTGACTCGCATCCATGAGGTTGTGGGTTCAATCCCTGGCCTTGCTCAGTGGGTTAAGGATCCAGCGTTACCCTGAGATGTGTATAGGTCACAGACATGGCTTGGATCCCACATTGCTGTGGCTGTGGTGTGGGCCCTTGGCTGTAGCTCAGATTGGACCCCTAGCCTGGGAACCTCCATATGCTGCAGGTGTGGCCCTAAAAAGCAAAAATAAATAAATAAATAAATAAATAAATAAATAAATAATAAAAAAAAAAGAAGTACCCAAACCCAAGTTTTCTCTCTTTTCTTCTAGAAGTTTATATTTTATCAATTTACATTGACATATGATCCCTAAGGAGTTAATTTTTGTGAATGGTCTAAAGTCTGTATCTAGGTTTTATTTTTTAACATATGGGTACCCAAATTTTCTAGAACATTTGTTGAATACATAAAATGTTACTTTTGCACAAATAGCCTCCCTATTAATAATGTTTGTATTATTTGCACAACAACCACATTTTCAGAAAAAAAACCTACCCATCTATCTATATCTCAAACCACTGTAATTTGTCCTCTGCTTCACTATTCCAAGTTGACTCTAATCAGTGATGTTAATGTAGCAAATACTTGCCAGAGGACATGGCTATACAAGCATTCCATTGTCACTGCTGTCAGCTGGTTGTTGGAATTTCTGCCACAGCACTTCCAAAAGTGAATGCCTCCATCTTAGAAATATTTTTAAGCATGCATGTGGTATGTATTCATGGGTATAAGTAGTAGCACATTATATGTACTTGACTGTCATTTTTTTTGTCAGTATACACAGTCTTATCCTTTTATATGGCCGCAAAACACCACATTTTATTTCCTCTTATTAACAATCCAGAAATACAAAATCATTCTTATATCTCTTTGTGAAACATTGATATACCTAGCAATGTTACAGCTAGATAATTATTTTTAAAATATGATTTTAATTTTACATTTAATTTACTGATAATTTTTACTTTTAATTTTAAAGGTTAAAATTTCACTTTTAATTTACCTTTAAGCAATTTAAAGTGACTCATTGTTTTCATATACATTTAGATATTCCTCTTCAATTAATTATCTGTTCATTGTGTGTTTTTTAGATGGTAATTTGTCTATTTTTATTGATTTACTTTATTATTCTGGATTATAATACTTTATCATATCATTGTCTATACACATGTATTCTTTTTTACCTTTTATATTGATAAAGATACATTTCAATTCAATGAGTTCAAATGTACAAATATTTATCCTTTATTTGCACTTGGTATCTATCATTAATATAGCTTTTTTCAGTGGAAAAATTCCTTCTTTATGTTCTTCTAATAGATCCCAGCTCTCACTTACACTCCCAGGTATTTAATCTGTCTGAACCTATTCAGAACCTAGAATTCATTCTTGACACAACTAATGATACATGATTAAATCTCAAGCCTTATTGGATGGCTTATTCACAAGCCTCTTCTAAATTCTGCTCTTGCAATGACTGGCTCAGAAATGAAGGAGGTCTTGATCCTGTAGAGAGGGTAGATATCTTCAAAAGGCTGCAGATAATAAAAAATGGGGGAGCTAGTTATTGCCTTGTTTTCACATTCAATCGCTGACTTAAATCCATCAATGTGTAATATGGCCCTAATTATTTGCTTAGCTTGACCAGAATACATCTTTAAATTTTGCAGAGTCTTTTATTTTTAAAGGGGGAGAAAATTTAGGCAATTTAATTAAAAATAAATACATTGTATATTTCCAATTAAAGGCATTTATGTCCATTTTAGATTTTAAATAGGATAAGGAAAAAGGCCTATATTTTTATACTAACTATTACCATATGGAAGCATTTTTCACTACTCTCTTTTTTAGGGTTGTATACATACAAATTTGCACCCTACCATTTTCTGCTTAGCATTATGGAATAAATGTTTAGTGTTATCTTACTTTGTCTTTACAAATTTTAATGACATCATAACTGTTCTGTATCAAAATAAGATTGTAATGGTTTGATAGACTCCAGACACAAAGATTCTTAATGGTAAAAGTACACAGCTTGACTATTTGGTTATATAATGCAGGAGCTAAAACAGCATATTTCCAGAGACTGCAGTGGCTTCTAAGTTCACCTCAGGCACCTCATGGAAATCTTGGAATGTATATGATGTTAGAGTAAAGAATCTGTCAGGCATGAGATGTTCCCTTTGATGTTCTCATTGAGGTTGTTTCTTAACTTCCTTTCCCTCCTGACTGGCATAATTTCTGTGCAATGCCTGCCATTCACAAGCAAGCATTTCTTGCCAAAAACCCTGGCACTCCTGTGAGTGTTCAGTGTGAAACAAGGTGATGCTGGGTATTATGTCTAAGAATTTCCTCTTGCAGGTCCAAGCCTGACATGTTGAGGCCACCCTCAAAGTGACACTATAATGAATGAATGCAACACTGTCTACCTAACAATCCCTATATCATTTCTATTTAGGTTATTTCTAATTTTCCTCTACTATAAGGACAAAAACAAATTGTGCTAAAGCTTTCATCTCCATTTTGAAAACATGTTTCATTTAAAATAGGTTTTCTTGAGTTAACTGATCATCAAGTAATATTAGCAAGAAGGGTGACTTTAATTATCACAGTTTGGGGACTCAAAAAATACTGAGATTGAGAGCTGACATGATCTTATTTAGAGAATCTACATCTGGCTCCACAGTTTTAACCTACTGTAGTCAGGTGCTTTGACTACAGAGCAGGAGAGTTATCTTAAGCCATGGGCCAAAGAATTCTTTAGTTTGAACAACTTTTCTAAAATAAATTCCTTCTCCATAGTCAAGGATTTCAGATTATGACTCTAATAACCCTGTGTACCAAAAATTAGATAACTGGAATTAAATGGTGGGGGGGGGGTAGACTTTTTTTACGTAGATCTGAGAGAATGTTTTATTTCATGATACTGACTGAAACCTGAGTAAATCTGTCCTATAACGTACTTAAATGATATTACTTATCCAGCCATTCTTTTACTAACAGTTTATTAGGTTCAAGAAATAATTTTTTGCACATTCAGTTCTAATATTGCATCCTTACAAATTTTCCAAACTATTTTTGGCCCAGCCTATTGTATTTTAAAGTAAACTACTCTCTCTCTTCTCTGACTATAAGCTACAAAATAAATAAAATTGAACTAAATAAGACTGTCATCCATAAATATTTTTTTATTCACAAGTTATTTTGAACATATAATTTAGTTACTTATTGTTTTACCTTATGATGCTTGTTCATTACTAGTCTTTTTTTGGAGTTTCCTCACTGGGTAATGCATCATGTCTGAAAAACTCAGTCTGGGAAAACATCAGCTCAGCCAGCAGGCAATACTGGCTTCACTCTCTTCATGGATTTTGAATTCTCTTTTCACACTTCTGACACAAATAATTTACGTTTATGCATAAATGTTCTATTCCTGCTCAAGAAAAATTATCAGATTATCCTGCTCAAGAAAAATTATCAAATGTTTAGACAATTCAAATATGTAATTATATTTATAATGAATGTTCATACTGATATTTCATTTTCTTAATTTTTTTGCTTTAATTTTTGAAAACAATTTAAATAAAATTTATAAATTCATAATTCTACACTTTATTCAAATTTTACTTGGGTAGAAATTGGAATATATGACCACATATTGAAAATTGTGGCTACCCATATTTATTTGTGGAATAACCCCAAGCATTGAACATAAATATATAATGTATATAGAAAAAAATGGAAAAATATGGAAATGCATTGCTAGTAAATCTACATAATGTCATTTGAATCATATCTAAATGGTTTCATAGTACTTGATACTATCACCCTGCCCCACAAACAAACAAAAGCTAAAATTGGTTAAGTAATCCTTAATTATAATTAAAGATGATTCATTCCTTATGACTGTGTTTATTGACGAGAGCTGCACATATGCTAGATAATTCTGGGTGTCAAGAAAGTCAAAATTCATATCATTTCCACTTGCTCATATATTTCCGCAAATAAATTCACTCCATCTGTTCTTTAGGCTCATAGATAAGCTACAGTGTTCATAATGGAGTCTGAATACATATCCTAGTAATAAAAGATTGGCCTGAGCAAACTTTAAGAGGAAATGAACATAAATTTAATGATCATTTTAGTGCTAATTACTATTGCAGAACCTAAACTCGAGTAATGTTTTCTTCTTATTACAATATTTTATTCTTCAAATATCAACCCTTTTGATCTTGACACATCTAATTTTTATGGTGTCATCTAAGGAAGTACACATTATGCCACTTTTCTGCCTTAAGGAGAACAGATGTTATTATTAAAACACAACTGTTTCACCCATTGCTACTTCATAAAGTTTCACATTACCACACACTGCTGACCAGCCTCATTCTGTAATTTCAAGTAGAAGAGCAACATGAATGAAATAATAAATGAAGGAGAGGAATTCATCGTTAACTGACATTGAGAATTTTACACCCTCAGCATTAGCTGAGTAATATAGTAGCTTGGAGGGCAATGGATGTAGAGAGAAGTGAGAGCAATCAGCTGGCTTTCATTCAGTGAGATGGAAGAGCCTGTCAAAGACACCAACAACTAATCAGCTGCTGACACTGATTGATGCTTTTGCCTACATTCAAATCTATCATAGTGACCAAATAATGCCTACCGTTTACCCAGTGGATGGATAAACTGGAGCTAATATATGGCTTTCTAAGCAAATAGATCATTAATTCTGCTTAATATGTGGGGGTTAAAGCTTAAATCTTCTTCCAAATAGCAGCCTTTCCCTTAAGAGAGAAAGGGAAAAAAGCAAGTTATGGTTGACTAGGCAATAATGATATTTTTTACAAGTAACAAATTTGCTGTTATATTTTATTTCTGCTTGTACTTTGCAATTGTCACTTGCTATTAAACCTGCAAGGAATTTATTAACATGTTAATTAAAATGGCTGAGGAAGATAAGAATTGATGGACTGAAGGAGACAGAGAATTGTTTTTTTTTTTTACATTCCTTCCTGAAGTGAAATTTATTTCTCTTCCAACTTTATGCTTTTTTTTTTCATGAGATGATTTTTTTAAACCTTGTAGTCATTGAGTTTATTGCATTTTACTATTACTTGGCTTTTAATTAATTGCAGGGCATGCCATAGGATGGATTTAAATGGCCTATAAATTCAAAACTTTTCACCAATCAGCATAAAAGATGATTTAAAATATGCATTGTCAAAGATAATTTGAAATAATAATTAGAAGACATAGCAGGGCCATGGTAAATCAGATCTGACAAACTAAAACAGGAAGAGGAGGTGTACTTTTAAAAGTGTCATGGAAAATCTCAGGGTATTTTGCTAATGATCAGACTTTGGGGGTATCAGGGTTAACAAAATTACTTATTCCAAAAATGTGTTTAGAAATCTCTGAAGAAAGGATGTTTTAGAGTGATTTAAGGAAAACTCAAGTGAATTTATATTATGTCAACAATAATACATACAATTTCTGAAGTGGGTTTTGGTAAAATATCTGCAATTTATAATAAAAATTAATGTTGTATCTTTTAATAAATAATTTATATATAGCAACTCTAATATATTTCTTATGATATTTACTTAGCACAGATAAGCTAAGCTTCATGAAATACTTAAATTAGAAAAAAAACCCTAAGAAATAGTAAGAAGTTCTGTATTTAATAAGATATAGGAATAAAAATTGCAGTTTCTTTAGGTAATGCTCTTTTTAAACAATGGATTAAATCCCTCCACATTGCCACATTCTTTACATTTTACCCAAGCTATTAAAAAAAAAAAAAAAAAAAAAAGATAGGAGTTCCCGCCGTGGCTCAGTGGTTAAGGAATCCAACTAGGAACCATGAGGTTGCATGTTCGATCCCAGGCCTCGCTCAGTGGGTTAAGGATCTGGCGTTTCCATGAGCTGTGGTATAAGTCACAGACACGGCTCGGATATGGCATTGCTGTGGCTGTGGCTGTGGCATACACCGGCAGCTGTAGATCTGACTCAACCCCTAGCCTGGGAACCTCCAACCTCTGCGGATGCAGCCCTAAAAAAAAAAAAGAAAATCATATGGTTAAATACTACATATCAGGGAGTTTGGAACCCTAACCAACCAGTAATTTAAATAGCAAACTAATTCAAACTTAAGCCAGAATGTATCCCTCATAAAGAATAGTGTGAAATATAACAGATTATTATAGGGATAAAAGACTCTATTATCATTAAATATGTGAATGTAAATTGTTCCATGATTTAAAAACCTCTTAAGCAATTTGTAAAGGGAGTCATAAAAAGTTGGCATTTCTTCAACTTGTCAGTCTAATTCTGGTATCTGTGAACTGAAGTGTGGCACTTGCCATCAGCCTCTACGCAGCTGCCTACCCGCAGCACCCTCTGAGTGGAGCTCAGGGTAGAGACCAGGAGTGAGGCACTCTGTGCTCTGGGAAAACGGGAAGAACAGGTCTTCAGTCGGTTAGATATTTTTAGGAGATTTTATGAGCCCAATTTGTGCATCTCCTCATATCTAGAAAAACACTAAAATCCATCAATAATGACTAATGTCTGTGACCTGTAGTAACCTTGATGAGACTAGCAGCAAACTTCTGTAAAATGTGTGGTGGCTGCATGCACCTCCCCCATCACCTTTATGACTTACATCTTGATATTGTCCCTTTCCTCTTTGGGGCAATATTTCAGAGCTATCTGAAATACTGCCTCCTGGGCTGTAGTTAGTGGGTGAAACAAAAGATGCCACTCCCAAGTGTGGGCCAATGAGCCCTGAGGGAACTCAGGAAAGCATATCAAAAGGAGTGATTCCAGTCAGCCCAGACCTTTACATTTTCCCATAGAAATGGTTTTCTGTAAATCTTCTGTAAATCTGGTTGTCTGTAAATCTTTTGTTCCTACTTCCTCCAACTGTTGCAAAAACTCATATATCCTAGCTTCCCCCCAGGATCCTCAGATCGGTTTCTCTAGGCTACCTGAGGTACTGTCTCCATGGCTTAAGTCCTATTTCACCCAAAATAAACCTTAACTCTCAACTTTCATGTTGTATTTTTTTTAGTCGACAAATCTATCCTCAGAAGTGAATGCCAATGACACACACACACAAAAACAAAAAATGTACAGCATAACTAATAATAGATTAATTTTGACAGAAAACATATATTAACTGTTCAAGAATAGGAAATGATTCAGCAAACTATAAAAATTCCATACTATTGAATATTCTACAATGATTCAATTAAGCATATATCTTACAGTGTTAATTTAAAAAAGGAAAAAAGTAATATATATTTTATAGTAATACTATATATGTATGTTTATATATTGCCCTTTGCTTTCTTACATTTTAAACATTTATATGCAAATACTTAAAATAATTAGAAAACAAATATAGAAAGTATTCTCTTCGAATCCTTGAAATTAGAACATAGTAACCAGATAGATTCAGACAAAAATTTAAAAGAATCTCTTGCTATCTTACTACTTGATATTTGAAACTCAATATTTGGATAATGCAGTATACGTCAATATTTAAACTTGCTATCCAAATTTACATTACTTGAACTCCAGATACAAGGGATTTGGATAATAGGGCATATTTGTATATATAAAACTGACAGCATTAATGGACTGAACCTAGACAGAACACAGATTGAGACTTGAACCCAAGTGCTGGGATTCGAACCCAGACTAACTTGAACCCACATGTCGGGACTCGAACCCAGCCTAAACCTGGATTAGGACTTAAACTCATGGTTTTAAATTAGAATCACTGACCCAGTGTCTGGACTCAATGAGGTTCAGGTTCTTCATGTCTCCATGCAGAAGGAATTCAGCAAGAGACAAAGTGATAGAGGCAAGAAATAGGTTCATTTGGATAGGAGACTTGTAAAAGATGCAAGCAGGCGGGCAAGGAGGCTCTGTCCTGAGATCTGGTGGGCTACAGTTTTATCCTCCAAGGGGAGTGGGGGTTGGAAAAGCCCACCTCTTACTTTCTGGGAATAGCAGCTCCTCCTTGGTATCCAGTAAGGTGTGTATTAAAATCAGCAGAAGGGCTGTACTCAAACTGCTGCCCTTGGTCTGAATCTGAATGAAGACTACATCCCTTCCCCTACCCAATGACCTGAGGCAATTCTCACACTTCCACTGATCAAGCAAGCCTGCCTTGTTCTGATGGCTTTTTTGAGCAATTTATTAATTTACAGTGATCTCCCAAAGTCCCCTAGATTTCCATTTCTGTGATCCTCTACTGAGACTTCTAAAACTACCTGTGCCTACTCCATCCCTATCATATATAAAATATTAAAAATTGTCTTTCAATGGTAGACAGTGGACCACTTTTTCCTTCTTTCTATATTCTTTATTGGTCAAATTTCATTTTTTTATTTTTTTGCCTTTTTTTTTCTTCTTTTTTTGGGGGGCCTCACTCATGGCCTATGGAGGTTCCCAGGCAAATCAGAGCTATTGCCACCAGCCTATGCCACAGCCACAGCAAGGCCAGATCCAAGCTACATCTGCAACCTATACCATAGGTCACAGCAACACCAGATCCTTAACTCACTGAGCAAGGCCAGTGATCAAACCTGCATCCTCATGAATGCTAGTCAGATTTGCTTCTGCTGAGCCATGACAGGAACTCCTCTATTGGTCAAAATTTATAAAGAATATTTATTTTACTTATTGATGGAGAAAATAATTATCTGACAGAGAGAGAGAAAGGACTTCAAAACAGCCTAGATCCTGGCAACATAATCCAATATGCTTTCATTCCCTTCATGCCCTCTGACATCTATCCTCCCATCTCCAGACTATATCCTAATCTTCTATGTTTGTACTTTACCTGTGTCTATGCCAGGCTTAAACTCTTCTTGATTTTGTATAAGGATCAGCATATTGGTCTGTAAATTGTACATGGGCTGTACAAAAGAGTTTAGAGACCACTATTCTAAAAGGCAGAGGGAGTTCCTGCCATGGTTCAGTGGAAAAGAATCTGACTAGTATCCATTAGGACATAGGTTTGATCCCTGGCCTTCCTCAGTGGATTGAGGATCTGGCATTGCTGTGAGCTGTGGTGCATTGCTGTGAGCTATGGTATAGGTCACAGATGCAGCTCAGCTCCCATGTTGCTGTGGCTGTGGTGTAGGCCAGTAGCTACAGCTCCAATTCAACCCGTAGCCTGGGGACCTCCATATGCCAAGGGTGTGGCCCTAAAAAAAGACAAAAAAATAAGAGGCATATAATCTGATAGGTGTTCTGAAAGTCTTTATCAGTTATGCCAGGCCTTTAACTCTGAGAGGAAGCTAAAAGCAGCACGAATGACCTAATGCTAAGATCCTCTATTTAGAAAATATACAACTGAAAAACACTTCTTTCCATAAGAAAGAATGTCATTTAGTTACATTTTCTCATTTCTGTCCTTCATGAGAAGTGGTAGCCAAAACAAAACAAAACAAACATTATTTCAAATAAGAACTTTTTCTACATAAAATTGGCAAGCCAGCTTTAGAGAAAGAACTGATGAACAATATCTATTCAATTATGAGCTACTCCATCTTTGGAACATAGAGAAAAATCAATATTGTAAATTGAACAATGAAAAACAACCAAGAAAATAATGTACTTAATTTAGTAAGTACATAAATTAATAAATGAATGTGGGCAAATGAAAAATAGAATGTAAATTTAATTTAAATCCAAAGATAAAATTACTACCCAAGGAAGCATTCAATAATGTTGAGTACAATTTCTAGAGGAAGGCAACTACATATTCTTTGAGCACCCCTGCAGTCAAAACAAGGGAGGAAAAAAAAGATCTATGATGTCCCTGAGAAAATAAACCAGGAACTCAAGAGAAGCATAATTTCCTGAATACAAATCTACTTGAGAATTAACTGAGTCACTAATGACAGGATGGTCATGAGAATTTATGCCTCTGAGAACATGTGGACCATTTTGTTTCACACAGAGTTCTGTGATATTATCCTACCCTTGATCCCTAAGAATTGAACATTTTACTATACTAAGGAGATAAAACCATATGAAATTTGGATTGCTGTATACTGCTCTTCATGGTAAATGAAATATATTTTACTTTTGTTTAGCATGTGTCAAAATATTTTATATTATTCTAGCATAATGAATAAGAACATAGAATTGAGAAACATCTGGCTTTGAATTCTATCTTTGACATTCCTGCATTACACTGGGAAAGTAATACTGTTTTTAAATAATTTTGTTCACTGGTAGGGATATTAGGTTTTCCTGTTATGATATATTATGATATATTAGGATAATACAATAAAGTGCTTGAAACAATATCTGAGGGAGTTCCCATTGTGGTGCAGTGGAAACGAATCTGACTAGGAATCATGAGGTTTCGGGTTCGATCCCTGGCCTCGGATCTCGCATTGCTGTGGCTGTGGTGTAGGCCAACTGCTAGGGCTCTGATCAGACCTCCTAGCCTGGGAACCAATGCAGCCATCAAAAGACAAAAAAAAAAAAAGAAAAAAGAAACAATATCTGAAACATTTTGTGATCAACAACTAATAGATTAACAAAATAATGATTATATGATTTTTAAAATTATTACAAAGTAATTTACGAATCTTCAAAATATCTCTATAAAACATGGTTGGTAGGAATCATTCCTTTCATGTTCCAAATAAGGAACCAAGAGCTCATAAAGCTATGTATAGCTTCAAGTAACACTCAAATTCATTCATATCAGGACTAGATGAGAGTCAATGGCAATTCGTGGAAGTTCTGTTCCTAGAATCCTACAACTGTGGCTTTGATAAATCACATGGCACCTTTCTGACACAATGGTTATCAGAGAGAACAAGAGTGGATTTACGCATCTTTCCAAGAGGCAATGGTGGAAGCAACCCACTGTGTTCCAGCTACCTCAGATTGCTACATGTGACTCCTGGCTCACACGGGGTATCCCCTCCTGCCATGACCACTGCCACTCCTTAAAATCTTTACTTGAGTAGTTTTTTTCCAGACCATTTTCTCCTTCCTCTGCATAGTCTCTGGGACCTATCACTAAATGTTTTCCTAATGAAAATTCTCGCCTCAAGCACAGGACTGGGAAAGAGTTGTTCTTTAGAAATTTTGTTGCTGACATTCAGCCTCTGTCTGTTGGAACAGAACTGAAATGCAGAGACAGAGTTTGGGTATAGGAAAAAAAGATAGCTTTATTCCTTTGCCAGGCAAAGAGGGCCATAGCAGGCAAATGCCTTGTGGTCCAACTATAATTGGTTTTATAGTTTGGAGAGTAGAATAAGGATCAGGGTAGAAGTAAGCTTGCATTGTTTCTCAAAGCTAGTGTTTAGTGGCCTCAGGACTGGTTCTGGTGGTCCTCATTCCCTGAATGAAGACTGCTTCATTAAGTAGTTTTAGTTCTATAGAAAGGCTGAAAATTATTATTATATACATTCCTTGAGGAGGAACCAGGACCCTGCCCCCAGGCTGTGCTGCTCCTCCCTGGTCTCTGCATCCCCTCCCTTCCCTGATTAGCAACTGCCCTTTGGAACACAGGGAAGGTCATAGAAGCTGGAGCTTATTCCCTAAAAATAAGCAATGGAGGACACAGAAAGACTTGTGTGCCTAGGAGCCCTATAGGACACTAGCTCAGTTACAATTTCATCACCAGAATTTAGCCCAACACAATGCCTGAGAACCCATTTCCACTCTCCTAGGGAGAAAACAAGATCTGTAAATAGGTACTTTACTCAGTCTGGCCACTCAATACAAATTCAGATTTTCTTTTTTCCTTCCTGGCCTAAGATCTTCTGCTTCTCTCCATTTTCTGGCATGTTCAGAGTATGCCATGCCATTGAATATATTTGGTGTGAATATATGCATATTTCAAACAGCATGATGAACTGTATAACTTAAAACCTGCTGTTCTCAATTTCTGTTTAGCACTGAATGGAAAAAGACTGAAAAAGGAAGGAATGGGGAGATGAATGGGGCACTTGAATCATTTTGGCCCTAAAGAATCTTAACCAAGGTTGTTAACCATTATTCCTGCTCATTAAAATTATCTCTGCCAACTGATTATTTTAGAAGCCTAATGGCAAGTGTATATTGCTTCTAGCTCACTGATCCTGCAGGGAAACCCACCCCCCACAGCTGGCTTTGAGATTTGCACCATAGATTAAATTGCTTGGTTAGAGGGGAAATCAATTGCTATTTTTACAAAACCTTCACAAAATGCTTGCAATCTACAATCTAATCAAAATCCAAAAGCCCCTTGTAGATTAGTTTTATTGGCTCACTTTATACAACAGAACTGATAACATTTCTCACAGAACCTGTACTGCCTCATTTCTTCCATCTATAGAACTGATTTTTCTGATAGTTACCGGGAGGAAGTGAGTCCTTGTGCAGTCACTCATCTTCGCAGCATTATTTTTATCCTTTCGTTTATTTTTTTAAATTCAGTAAGATTATTTTTTCCTATAGGCATCATTCTATTTGTTTATTTGGCCATTTACTCCTATCTATTTACCTCAGTGGATAGGGACAGCAAGTTGCCTATCATCAGTGATAATTGCCCTCCTATTCTGGAATGACCTAAAAGGGCATCAAGCATTCATTCAATAAAAACTTACTGAAAACATACTCTGTATAAGGAAATGGATTTTGAAAGGTGAGGAAAATGGATAAAAATTTACTTCTAAAGTGCCAAAGTTCAATCCAGTAACATTTTTTCACCAAACATGTCTGTGTGTGTGTGTGTGTGTGTGTGTGTGTGTGTGTGTGTACATTAAAAGGTTTAGAAATAGCTCAAACATAACCAATGAATCACTGAGGAAGTAATTAGTAAAAGTTTATTGTTCACAAACTAAAAAGGCAGTTTGCAAACTGGGAGCACTCAAACCAAAACATGGAATGAGGCTCAGGGGTACATTTTATAAAGCAGCTTATACAGTAAGAAAGCGGTGACTGTTTATTCTTCTCAGTGATTGGTTATATTAGAATTTCAGTGGTTACCTCATATCAACCTTGGGAAACAGTTCAAAATTTTGCTTTATTTCAAGAGGCATAAGCCAAAAATGACCCAAATCAAGTTAGTCTTGAAAAATAAGCTAAATTAAGCTTTATCTGAATGATTAACATCATTGTTGTCTGTTCAGGGGATTTTCAAAGCTGGTGACTGTTTTTTATGTTAAACAATATAATACCCCAATCTACTATATAATATTAAATATCTATATACACATATATAATTTAGTGACTTGTTAATGAATTATTTAATACTTAATGCCAGCTCACGAAATAGAGACTAAATCCTCATCCTCCCACACACCCCTGTGAAAGCACTCCCTATTATTACCCAGTTATTTATACAAGCCTCCTCCATGTTCTTCAATGACTTGGTTACTAACAAATGGGTTGCATTTTTATTGCAGAAATGGGGACCCCTTCCAGGGCCTCAGAATGGGCTTTTGTCTAAAACTCAGAAATGAATTGTCTGAGGAGACACACATGCTGACACATCAAGAGACTTTATTGGGAAGGGGTGCCAGGACTGACAGTAGCAGGGTGAGGGAACCCAGGAGAACTGCTCTGCCACAAAGCTCGCAGTCTCAGTTTTTATGGGAATGTGGTTAGTTTCTGGGTTGTCTCTGGCCATCATCTTGCTTGGCCCATATTTGGTATGGCTCAGGGTCCTTATTGGTGATGCATGTGCCTTTCAGCCAAGATGGATTGCAGAGCCAAGGATCCTGGAATGTTGTTTGACTCCTCTCTCCTATTGACCCCTCCCAAATCCTGTGGTTAGTCTTCAGAGAAGCACCCTGTTCCTTATCAGGACCTCCTGCTGTGAGATAACTCTTGCAAGCAGCTGTAGTTGTGCCTGGCCAAGGTGGGTAGTTCCGGTCGACAGTCCCCTAACATTCCTACCACATGAAATTTTAGAAGTGAGATTGTTTCCTTTTTTTTTTTTTTTGGTCCTTTTTAGGGCCTCACCCGTGGCATATGAAGGTTCCCAGGCCAGGGGTATAAACAGAGCTACAGCTGCCAGCCTACATCAAAGCCACAGCAAAGCCAGATCTGAGCAGTGTGTGTGACCTACACCACAGCTCCTGGCAACGCTGGATCCTTAACCCACTAAGTGAGGCCAGGGATCGAACCTGCAACCTTATGGTTCCTAGTCCAATTCGTTTCTGCTGTGCCATGATGGGAACTCCTGTTTCCTTTTGTGCTACTGTAAACATACTTCACCATGAGCTTCATTTTAAAACAACTTCCCTTTAAGTCAGCATAGCCTTCAAAGTGTTGGCATGTCCATTACTGACCAGGGCCAGATTTAATTAAGATACTTTGAATAGGAAATCTCTGCTTATGCACTTCAATGTCAGCACTTCATATCCAACTGATTGAATTATACACAACTGAAGAAAGTACAAGTCATGCAAACATCTATTTGAAATGTAAATATCTTTCTTTGAAATGCCTTCTTTCTATGATAGAAATAAACTTCAAACAAAGCTTTATGCATGGAGTGCAACAAAGGAATATTTTAGAAAATAACATGTTGATGCAACCAATGTAATGATTTTTCACAAATCATAAAATTATAACAGAGAAAAAATAACTGACACATGTGGGCAGGAAGATTCTAAAGACGGATGGTTCCTATAAAATGGCCAAAAAACTGAGAGTACTTGTTCTAGTCTAATACCATCCTGCTAAATTAGAGCATTGTTGAGGGTCTAGAGTCTATTATTTCTCAGTCACTTAATAATTAACTTCTCTAGCAGGAAAACTTTGTTCTCTTCCCCTCTTCCCTGATCTTCTAGTTCTTGTGATGTAGGGCAAAAGCTGCATCAAAGTTTTGAATTTTAGTGGGTAAAACAGTCCTAAATATTACCTTTGCTTTTTAGTAACTTAGGAATCACACAAATAGGTAATTTGTTTTGATGGTATCCCTTATTGTAGTTTTACCTCACACATTTCCTACTACCTCCCAGTTACCCAACATGCTATTAATATGTTCCTGTTGACAGTGCAAAATGAAACACGTTAATAACTACTGACATTAATTGGCAGCCCACTGTACAATACCAAACCACTCTTTCCTTCCAACTGTGGAACAACTTTAGGAGCTCTATGTTATGATGTCCATTTTTACAGCTTAAATTTTAAGGTTCAGGGAAATTTAAATAATGTTCCAGTAGCCAATTAAGGTTAAGTTAAAAATACTATCAATTAAGTCGATCTCTCTGCTTCTGGAATCTGGTTCTTAACCAAAAAATACTTATTTTGCATTCATTCCAATAACTTTTTTCTTTTCTTTTTTTTTTTTTCTTTTTAGGGCCTCATCTATGGAATATGGAAGTTTCCAGGTTAGGGGTTGAATTGGAGCTGCAAATGCAGCCAGCCTTCACCATAGCCACAGCAATGCAGGATCCAAGCTGTATCTGCAACCTATGTCATAGCTCATGGCAATGCCCGGATCCTTAACCCATTAAGCAAGGCCAGGGATCAAACACGCATCCTCATGGGTATTAGTCCGGTTCATTACTGCTGAGCCACAATGGGACCTCCTCAGATAACTTTCATAAAATGATTAAAACTTAACTTAGCCTATGCTATGATTTAGCAATACAATGGTGAGCAAAATATGCCTAAGCATCCTTAAAGTTGGTATTAAAATCAGTATTTTTATTTCATATGATTTCTTTCTTTCTTTTTTTTTCTTTTTTGGCTTCACCCATGCAGTTGGAAATTTGCAGGCCAGGAAAGGAATCCAAGTCACAGATTCAACCTATGCCACAGCTGTGGCAACAGTGTATCCTTAACCAATTGTACTGGCTGGGAATTGAACTTGTGCTGCCATAGAGAAAATGCTTAACCTACTGAGCCACAGTGAGAACTCCCTTATATGATTTCTTAAAGCAGCATTCTAACCCAGGGTATTTTACCTGGATAAGCAAAATTTTAATGGAACCTAACAGAAATGTTTATTGATGTTTCAGTTACTTTTATTTGCCAGGGCTAAATTCAAATCTAGAGATGAATGTTAATTCTTCCCTTTGTTCAAGACCATTCTTACTGAATTTGTTCAACAATATGGAAATAGTGAATCAACCTCTTGTAATGTAAGAGGCATAGTTTTTCCATTATACCAGAGGCTCTACAACTGAAAGATCAGGTTCCTGTTTTCTTCTGAGGAGCCATTTATTATGGTTCATTTTCTAGCCAATTAATGTACTTATAAAACATAAGCTTTATCAAAGTGTATTAAAAGCCTGAAGTTTAATCCTGAATCTTATAATTCCCTTATAAATCAAAACATTCATATTTTTCTTAGTATTTCATTTATGTTCTATTTGAGGCCTAATGACATAAATGTAACCACTTAGCATAAACCTATGTATTATGAGTGATTCATTTAACTATCCTAATACTAAAGTAATGAAAACAGCAATGTTATTATGTATGATTTTTTCTATTTGGATGCATAATTGAAAATTTTACCAATAAAATATTTGGATTTGAAACCAAGCAGGACCTTGTAGGGCCCTTCTGGGTACAAAAGCCATTCAGTGTTCCCAGTTTCTGGTTTGTAGGAAAAAGGCTTCAGCCTCCTAGACCTTCCCTGAGGTCTTATCAACAGTTACTAATTAGGAGAGAGAGGGAACTCAAAAATAAAGGGAAAACAGTCAAGAAACAATAGTGCAGAGATAAAGCAGAGTCAAGGATCCTCCTCCAGAAATATGCACAACAATGCATGTTTAAATCCTGCAGAAACTAAGGCCCCCCTACCTAGATGGAGGATGGTCACTTCAGGTCAAGCACAAGACTCTTGAAGAACCATCCTCCTACCACCAACCAATCAAAAGAAGTTCACACATCCTGCAGCCCCTACCCTAAATTTTGCCTTTAAAAATTCTTCCCCCAAAACCACCAGGGAGTTTGGGTCTTTTGAGCACAAGCTGCCCATTCTCCTTGCTTGACCCTGAAGTAAAACTTTCTCCACTTTAAACTCTGACTTTTTGGGGTTTTTTTGCCAAATTATACATTGGACATACAAATTTGCATTTGGCAACAGATTCAGAGTCATACCAATCTCTGTTAAGAGAATCAGAGTAACTGATGAACCATAATGATATTTTTTTCTCTATTTCACCATTGGAAATTTGCAGTTATAGCAAATATTGAGTGGACAGTTTGATCATAGATGTGTGTGGTTTTTTTTTGGGGGGGGGTGTTAAGCATGTGTGTTAGGGGGAAAAGTACCTAAAGTGTGAGTACTTCAGATAATACCAGGTGGATATACACATAAGTATTTCAGTTTGTGAACAGTGGAATAATTCATGACAATGATTCATAATATTGCATGTTATCTGTAATCCAAAAATTATATTTGTTTATGAGTGAAAAAAAGAGATGAAATATAAATAAAAATGATTACCTCCCATAAGCACAGTACAATATATAAAAACTCAAATTTTTTCCTCTTACAGGGAAGAAAAATATTTTTTTCCTACTGTGTTTCTCTCTTGTGAGTCTCCTTCATTGCTCATGCACTTTGGATAACCAAATATGCTGAGGGGGTTTTAATCTACAAGAACAACAAATTCTCAGGTATCAGTTCAAATCAATTCTAACATGTGTGAGTTTCCACAGGTAAGAGGTTTGTGAGCTGAGCTTTTTTTTTTTGTTCTTTTTGTCTGTTCTAGGGCCATACCCATGGCATATGGAGGTTTCCAGGCAAGGGGCCGAATGGGAGCTGTAGCCCCTGGCCTACGCCAGAGCCACAGCAACGTGGGATCCAAGCCGCATCTGCAACCTACACCACAGCTCATGGCAACGCCGGATCATTAACCCACTGAGCGAGGGCAGGGACTGAACCCGCAACCTCATGGTTCCTAGTTGGATTGGTTAACCACTACATCACGGCGGGAACTTCTGAGCTGAGTTTTTGGTTCAACTGGCTACATATTAGGGGTTCTAACAGCCCCTTCCAACTCAGAATATCAATCACAAGTCCAATTTGTTACCTGTACTTCTGATCAACTGGCTATAAATCAGAGGTTCCTATGACCCCCTCCTTAGGTTCAATTAACTTACAATAGAGCAGCTCACAGAATTCAGGGAAATATTTTAATTATTAGATTACCATTTATGTATAAAGGGTAGGAGCTCCTGTCATGGCTCAGCAGTTAACAAACCCGATTAGTACCCATGAGGATTGGGTTTGATCCCCGGCCTCGCTCAGTAGGTTAAGGATCCAACTTGCCATGAGCTGTGGTGTGTGTAGCTTGCAGAAACAGCTCAAATCCTGCATTGCTATGGCTGTGGTGTAAGCTTTTGGCTACAGCTCTGATTGGACCCCTAGCCTGCAAGCCTTCACATGCCACAGGCGTGGCCCTAAACAGACCAAAAAAAAAAATTATAAAGGATATAACTCAGAAACAGCCAGGTGGAAGAGATGAGTAGGGAAAGACATGGGGAAAAGGCATGAAGCTTCCATGCCCTGTCCAAGTGCACACCTCTTCCTGGATCTCCATGTATTCACCACCCCAGAATCTCCTTGAACTTTGTCCTGTAGAGTTTTTATGGAGACTTCATTACTTCAACATGAAAAGGCATTTCTCCCCTTGTAGGAAGAGGGGTGGAGTAAGGGGGTCTAAAGTTCCTACCCTCTAATCGCTGGTTGGTTCTCCTGGCAATCAGCTTCAGTCCTTAATTGGGTCAAAAAGTCAAACCATTTAACATAACAAAAGACAATTTTATCGCTCTCATCAAAGGAAATTCCAAGGTTTTTAGGCGCTCTGAACCAGAAATAAGAAAAAAGACCAAATACATATTCCTTATATCATACACATATAAAGAATAATCACACCCTAAGAATATTCCAAATGCATGTACATATCTCTCTATTTTATAATAGTTCTGGTTATTCTGTCTGTTAAAAAAAAATTAGCTAAGTTTACAATGTACATAGTACAAAGTTTAATTAAGCATTTTACTCATTTATCATAGCTAGATTTTAGTGAATTATTATTATCATTAAGTACACAGATAATTTACATACACGTAGCATATTATATGTAAACAGATGTATTAAGAATAATACAAACTTAGAATAATCACAAATACAACACATTATTCTTAAATAAGTTTATGTCTTTTTAACATCATAACCTTATAAGCAGCTTCCAATGTGTAAACAGCAGCCTAACAAAGGACCTGAGGATATGGCAGGTTAGGGGAGCCTTTTACTAGACTTAGACAAATGTTTTTGTTTTAGTCAGTAAGTGATTTCTGTGTGTAGAAACAGAATCTCCTCTTAAGAGTGCCAGCAGGAGTTCCCTTATGGCACGATGGGTAAGGATCTGAAGTCATGGCAGTGACTCAGGTCACTGCTGTGGTGCTGGTGAGGACTTCAAAAAAAAAAAAAAAAAAAAACAAAGGAATGCTTGTTGTGGCTCAGCAGGATGCCAGTCTGATCCCTGGCCTCACTCAGTTAAGGATCCAGCATTGCTGTGGCTGTGGCATAGGTCAGCAGCTGCAGCTCAGATCCACACCAGCATGGGAATTTCCAAATGCCTCAAGTGTGGCCCTAAAAAGGAAAATGTTTTAAATATATATATCAGTGTGGTTCTCTATTCTGTGCTACACTTAACCTTGGTAAGAGAGTCCTCACAAATAACAGCCTGTGGGCAAATGTGGAGAGGAGATTATGCCCAGAGTGTCTTTACACACCCAGTTATATTTTGTATATTTTGGCTTATGTGAGCTGGCCAGGAATTTTAACCACCATTTGTAAATTATTTTTTATATTAAAAGAGCCTAGGGGAAATTTTTTTCTGAATTCTTAAGAAATAACTTCCAAATTAAGTCTGAAAATAATATTAACATTTTGAAGTAGAATAAACAGATTAAACTGGGACTGTTGACATGGAGAGAGGGATTGTCTTTAAAACAGGACAGTTAAATGTCTGAGATTTTCTCATACATAATGTGATTATATTCTAATGGTAAAATGCCAATGTAACTGAATGTTCTGTTCTATTTGTTTAAATGAACATTTTTCTTTTACTAACAAAAGATTGGATGTAGGTAACTGCTCATGAATATACTGAAGTCATTTATGTTAGAGGAAACTCCAAGAGTTTTAGCCTGTTGTATCTTCTAACTATGAGAACTAACCAAGGGAGCTGTTTGAATCATAGTTGTTCAATATCTATCAACCTAAATTATGGAACTTTGCACTTATTCTTTTCCTATTTTTATCAGTCTTACTAATAAAATACATCTTATGCCCATATTTCTTTAAATTACACAACCCAAGGGCTATTTTCATTTATCCTTGTTTCTTCTTTCCTCTCATCCTCCTTCCCTTCCTTCCTTCCTTCATTTCTTCCTCAAGTTTTCAATATATCTGTGGATCAGTCAGTTAATGGCAGTAATGAGTGTTACAGTCCATGAACAAGGTGTATTATGCATTTATTTAATTATTTGAAAATACATCTTTAGATTTATTTATAGGTGTATAATTCTTTTTTGTTCTATTACATATACTCTACATTTAATGTATATCTAATTGCATTTTTGATAATATAAATAAATACAAGTAGTTTTTGTATCAACTATATAGATAAAATACATCTGTATCCATGTAAGTTTGCTTAATTAACTTATTGGGCATGATCATTTATTTTTAGATTCTTTTGGCTTTCTCGTTAATTACAGATTCACTTTCTTTAATAGATATAGGAGAGTTTACATTGCCTCTTCTTTATTGCATAATGTTTTCATGGTTTATTTTCCAAGAAATTTGGCCATTTTTTCTAGCTCCTGAATTTATTAGCAAAAAGATCATCACAGTTTCCTCTTCTTATTTCTTTAAAGTCTATTGAATCACTAGTGATTTTCCTGATTTCATTCTAAATACTAGTTACTTGTTTTCTCTATTTGATTTTAATAGTTTATTATCTTCACAAAGAACCTACTCTAAAAAGATTTTATTGTGATAAAATACACATAGCATAAAATTTACCATCTTTTTGTTTGTTTTTGCTTTTTAGGGCCCTGCCTGCAGCATATGTAGGTTCCCAGGCTATGGGTCAAATCAGAACTACAGCAGCTGGCCTACTCCACAGCCACAGCAAAATCAGATCTGAGGCGAGTCTGCAACCTACACCACAGCTCCACCCTAATGCCAGATCCTTAACCCACTGAGCAAGGCCAGGGATCGAACCCACAACCTCATGGCTCCTAGTCAGATTTGTTTCCACTGCACCAAGACAGGAACTTCTTAACTGTTTTTAAGTGTACATTTCAGTGGTATTAAATACATTCATAATCTTGTGAAAACAACACCATTATCCAGCTCCATGTTTTATCTCGTAAAGCTGAAACTCTATTCCAAGAGTGACACCACCACCACCCCATTTTCCCCCATTCTAGCCTCTGGGATCACCACTCTACATTATATCTCTATAATTTTGACTACTTTCTGTATTTTATATAAATGATGTCATTCAATATTTACCTTTTTGTGACTGGCTCATTTCACTCATCATAAAGTTCTCAGGGTTTATCCATGTTGTAGCACGTCAGAATTTCTTTCTTTTATGCAGCTGAATAATATTCAAGTGTATGTATTAACCACATTTTGCATATCTGTCCATGGATATTTGGGTGGCTTCCCTGTTTAACAGTGTGAATAATGCAGTTATGAACACAGATATACAAATATCTTTTTGAGATTCTGCTTTCCATACTTTTAGTTATATACACAGAAGTAGAATTGATACATTATATAGTAATTCTATTTTTACTTTTTAAGGAACTACCATACTGTTTGCCAGTGTACAAGAGCTCCAATTTCTCTAAATGCTTGCCAACATTAGTTATATTCTGTTTTTTAATAGTAAATATCCAAAGATGAGTGGTATCTCATTGCAATTTTTACTTGCATTTTCCTAATCATTAGTTGCTGAGACCAGCTCAGCAGGATGGGGCTGAAGAATGGGTGCTGTGGAACTTAAGGAAAAATGTTAACATAAAACAAGACAGAAAGACATTTATCTTAAGTAAAGGTGGGAACTGGGGGACTCAAGATCTCAGGGACCAAGAGCACCGCCTTAAGAAACCACACTGCTTTTATTGTGTTTTTTAAGATTATGTTATGTGAGAAGGGGGTTGTAGGTGCAGGATATAGGTTTTTTTTTTTTTTTATTTTAAAAGTCACATAGCCTGTTGCTGATTAAGCTTTTACTCTGACCTTTAGGCATTTAACAATCATTAGCATTTGAGGAAGCTTGGCATCAGCTGTCTATGCATAGCATCTAGAGAATCACCATTGTGCTTCTGTAGACAGCGTGCCTATCTGCAGCAACCCGGCATGCCTAGGTTTGCACCTCGGTTCTTCTTTGCTAATGCATATCCAGCTAAAGACCCCTCATAAACCCCTTGGGGCTATGGGGCTCCTCTTTTATTCTTAAGAGGACATATCATGCTGTGCAAACAGTGTGCCAATCTGCACAGGTCCAGTGTGCCTAGACCAACTCATTAAGTCATCATTCAGTTGACCCTATGAATAACTTATGCGTTTAGGTCTTTGTTCTTAAACTTAAATCATTCACCGTCACTGCGGCTGTTTTCCAAGCAGGAAGATGGGGTAAAGTAAAGCAGGACAAGATAGAGTTTTTAGCAAAGAGGCTGAGAAAATATTGTAGAAACATGTCTCGTGACAATTAGTGAGTGATGTTGACATCTTTTCATGTGATTGTAAGTCATTTGTATAAAGTTTTTGGAAAAATATCTCTTCAAGTTCTTTGCTCATTTTTAAATTGGGTTGCTTTTTGTTGCTATTAGAAGTTTGCTATACTATATATTCTAGATATTAATCCCTTACCAGATATCTGAGTTGCAAATATTTTCTCTCATTCTGTGGGCTGCATTTTACTCTGTTGATAGTGTTTTGATGCACAAAATTCAAACTTTTAATGAGATTCATTTTGTCAATACTTCCTTTTGGTGCCTGTATCTTTGGTATCATATCCAAGAAACCACTGACAGATCCATTATCATAAAGCATTTGCACCAATATTTTCTTCTAAGGGTTATATAGTTTTAGGTCATACTTTAAGTCCTGGATCATTTTGAGTTATTTTTATATATAATATTTATCAGGGTCCAACCTCATTCCTTGCATATGGATATCTAGTTTTCCTAGCAACATTATTGAAAAGATTATGCTTTCCTCATTCAATAGTCTTGGCACCCTGGTCAAAGGCCATTTGAATCTTTTTCAAGATTGATTTGGCTACTTGGCATCCCCTGATGTTTGATATAAATTTTTTTCTGCAAGAAATGTCATTGGAATTTTGATAAGGGTTATAGTGAATCTGTGTATCACATTAGTAATATAGGTTAACAATATTAAATCTTCTGATTCATGAACATTGGATGCATTTGCATTTTTATTTATGTATTGTTTAATTTCTTTCAGGAATGTTTTGTAGTTTTTTGTAAGCCTCTGATCTTCTTAATTAATTTAATTCAGTTATTTTATTATTCTTGATTCTAGTAGAAGTGGAATGTCATAACTTCCTTTCCAGATTGTTCACAATTAGTGTATACAAATACAACTGATTTTTGTGCTGCCTTTTATCCTGCTACTTTGCTGAATAAATTTATTAGTTCCAACATTTTTTTTAATCTTAAGGGTTTTCTACATGTTAAATTATGTCATCTGCAAAGAGATAATCTTGCTTCTTTTATTTCAATCTGGATACATTTTCTTTCTCTCGCTTTTTTTTTTTTTGCCTAATTTTACCTGTGTCCTGATAAATATTAATTTTCACCTGTCATCTGAGTGCATAATTCATTTCCAAATGGTATAATAGTCATAGGAATATAAAATAGTATCCTAAAACAATATTTTCTTAAATGTTCTTCCCATGAGGAACTTTAACAATGTGTTCCAAGTTTGAAAAACACTCTATATTCTTTGATAATCTCTAGAAATGTTAGCATATTAACTGTTTGGAAATTTGGCAATTAAAAATAGTTTGACATTTTTTAACTTAAGACATAGAAACATTTTTGTTCAGATATAGAAACATTTCACTCAGTGGGTTAAGAACCTAATTAGTATCTATGAAGATGTGGGTTTGATCCCTGACTTTACTCCGTGGCTCAAGGATCTGGTGTTGTCAGAAGCTATGGTGTAGGTCTCAGACATAGCTTGTATCTGGTGTTGCTGTGACTGTGGCATAGGCCAGCAGTTGCAGCTCAGATTCGATCCCTATCCTGGGAACTTCCATATGCCACAGGAGTGGCTTAAGAAAAATTTGAAGGATTTATATGGATCTACAGGGATACCGTGTTTCCATTCCTATGTAATTTTAGTTATAACTTTAGCCAAAAAAAGGAGTTCCCGTCGTGGCGCAGTGGTTAACGAATCCGACTAGGAACCATGAGGTTGCGGGTTCGGTCCCTGCCCTTGCTCAGTGGGTTAACTATCCGGCGTTGCTGTGACCTGTGGTATAGGTTGCAGATGCGGCTCAGATCCCGCGTTGCTGTGGCTCTGGCGTAGGCCGGAGGCTACAGCTCCGATTCGACCCCTAGCCTGGGAACCTCCATATGCTGTGGGAGCGGCCCAAAGAAATAGCAAAAAGACGAAAAAAAAAAAACTTTAGCCAAAAAAAAAATTATTACTAGCTCTAGAACCACCATACTCCCATTACTCTGGATTTTAAAAATCCAGCAGTAAGATTTGATGGAGCAGTATAGTTTACTAAATATCACCTTATGAAATAGATGTTTCATATCCTGACAATTAATATGTCAACATATCTGCAATCTTGGGAAAGTTACTTAATCCCTTTGCATCTTAATTTACTTAATTTACAACAGAGTGAATAAATAAAGTCTATTCAATAGGGTTGCTGTGAAAATTTAATATATTATAGTTAAAGATTTTAGAATAGTAGTGGACACATAATAAATGCTCAAAAAATTATCCCTTTAGTCTCATCTCAAATATGAAATTTCACATAAATAAAAATGTAATTAAGGAAGGGTATTACTTATATGATGCTACTTTCTACAGTTTCTGATCCTTCCCATGTCATCCATGTAACTGTTAAAAGTGAAGATGCTTAAAGCAAATACTCATTTAATAAATGACTAATGCCTTCCACAGCGATGTTATTTATATCAATTATATGATATAGTTTCTCTCTAAATACATTTTTCATATTTACATTGTAGCCATAACGTATTATTTCTTGCTCATTTCTAAGGTGGTTTGAATATGAAGTAAAAAATTGACTACTTCAATTTTACTCTCAATTTTCAATTTTATTCATTATCAATAAAAAATTTATTTAATAATTGTTATAATAATTTATTCAATCATTCTGATATCTTTTTTCACTTATCATTCTTTAATCATTAAGGCACAAATGGAGATTAAAATATATAAAAATCCATGCAAGCTGTATTTTTTTATCAGAGATTAAGAGCTCACTATAGAATACTGCTTAGAAAGAGAACACTTTTCTCACTAACTGAGACATTATTCAGTAAATATTTGTTAAGCATGACATTAGAATACTAAAGGTGATACTATGAAAGAGATCAAATATATATCATATATTCAGTAAAGAAAGAAATTATATAAAAATATAAGTGCAGCAATGGAAAAGATATTCTTTGGAATTAATTGTTAGAAAAATCAATTATTTTATTTCAAATAATTGTGGAAGGCCTTCTATAAGTGCTGGAATTCATGAAGTGTATTAATGACTTGAGGATGATAACTCATTAATAGAATGAATGGGTAAATAATAAAATTATATTGTTTGGGAAGAAAGTAGCTAGACGGGAAAGTAAGATACAAAGAGATGGTATGCTAAATTAACCTGATGAAAGAAATTTTTAGCACAAGGAAAAGATATTGGTTAGCAGGGAATAAAGCACAAAGTCAGATAAATTAATAATTAACAGATAATTCACTGTCATTATCTTTGTTATCAATACCGTCATCATCATAATTGGTAAAATCTTTGAGGCTACAACAGGGCAGGGGGAGTGCTAAGCTTTGAAGTGTATATGATATGGTCAGTGTTATCCCTCTCTCTATTTTCAGTTAGAAAATGTTAAAGCTCAGAAATATTAAAAACTTTTCCCAAAGTCACGTAATTATTTAAGATAGAGTTGAGATGGGAAACTCAGACTTTTATTTCCCAAGGAAAAACCTCTAACACATGATAGAGAACTATAAAAGGACTCCACAATCACAAGGGATTGAACTAGAAGACATTTAGTGACACTTATCAACTCTATGAACTGATCATAGAAACTATATAATTATCCTGTGTCACATTAGGAGGACATCAAAAAACATCATCTATATCATTAGAGGTGAGAAAACTCAATCCCTTACATGCTTACATCTCTAAGGTCATTGAAGTATATTGTGTATTCTATCAAAAATTATGCTGACTTTCAAGATCCTTACTATTCACAGAAAGCTAATATTGCATAGGGTACAGAGCATACATTTAGTAATCAGATGTCTTCAAATCCTATTTCTGCCCTTTTCCAGTTCAAGGATATTGAGTCATTATTTTTTTTTAAAAGTAAAGAATTCATGGCTTTAATTTCTTTAATGAAATAGGTGTTGGCTAGTTTTTTGTTTGTTTGTTTGTTTGTTTTTGTCTTTCTGCCATTTCTTGGGCCGCTCCCACAGCATATGGAGGTTCCCAGGCTAGGGGTGGAATCGGAGCTGTAGCCACCAGCCTACGCCAGAACCACAGCAACCCAAGATCTGAGCCGCGTGTGCAGTTTACACCACAGCTCACGGCAACGCTGTATCCTTAACCCACTGACCAAGACCAGGGACCGAACCTGCAACCTCATGGTTCCTAGTCAGATTTGTTTTTTTTTGTTTTTTGTTTTTTGTTTTTTTAGTCTTTTTGCCTTTTTCTAGAGCCACAACTGCGGCATATGGGGATTCCCAGGCTAGGGGTCGAATCGGAGCTGTAGCCACTGGCCTACACTAAAGCCACAGCACACGGGATCCAAGCCGTGTCTGCAACCTACACCACAGCTCAGGGCAACGCTGGTTCCTTAACCCACTGAGGAAGGCCAGGGACCAAACCTGCAACCTCATGGTTCCTAGTCAGATTCGTTAACCACTGCGCCATGACGGGAACTCCCCTAGTCAGATTTGTTAACCACTGAGCCATGACAGGAACTCCAGGTGCTAGTTAGTTTTAGTGATAATGTTTTTTAAGCTTCTAATAGAATGCCAGGTCATATGCATACATAGTAAATAATAGCTTAATTAGAGTAATGACAATTACTTTTGTCAAATTTGTAAAAACCTGTAAATAAATAGAGTGATTAGGAAATAAACAATATTTAACTTATACTTATATAACACACATTTAGTTCAATAGTTTAACTAGTTCATAATTAGTTAATCTGAAAGCAAAATTTATAAGTTTTATGTACAGCCACTATTAGTCTTTCATTTGATACACAAATTAGTGTATATCTTAACTTCATGAACTTCCAGTGTTATTGAAGTAATGTTCAAAATCAGACGAGCAAATTCTCTTCATGGATCACCAGAGGAAAAAAGGGGTATAATTGCCTTTATAGAAGTTGTAATTGGTTTCAGGAAAGCATAAGAGATTTAGAGTTACACAAACATAAGTACACATTCCAGCTTTGGTCAACAACTTCAAGAGTATCTTTAAACAGTTCATTTACTTTATCTTAGCTTCTCTTCTTCTTTTGAGAAGAAGATTCTAGAATTTATCTTATGGCTTGCTATGGGATAAATTATGCACATCATAAATATTAGCTAGCCTCATCATCATCACTGTCACTTCTGAAACACTATCATCCACATTAGTGTTGTATCCAAGCAGGACCCTGTGAGGTCTTCCCAGAGTAGATTTCCCATCCATGTCCTCCACCTGCCCTTTGTCTGCAGAAAAACTTTTAGTCAAAAATAAACTTAATCATATAAGTGAGAAAATGCAGAAAGAAAGAAAAAAAGTCAAGCAAAACAAAATAATAAGAGTTTAACCATTCAACAAAGTCAAGGACATTTAGTTCTTCCTCGAGGACTACAGATAATATTCTGAGCCATATATTTTGAGCTGTTTAACAGATACTGAAGCCCTTACCAGGTGGAAGAAACTAACTGTATTCTTCCCACAAGCACTTAGACCTCAGACCTGTTGGAACCAGAAAGTTGATGATATTGACTCCCAATTACTTCACCACCCCTCCAATAGAAGTAGGTCCATGAGCTGATCACACCCTGATCCTTGAATACTTGAAGACTCCTCCCTACCCAGTCCAGGGCAGGATACAGTTTTACCAGTTTATTTTTTATTTTTATTTTTTTTTACAGAATAAAATACATATATTTAAACACAATTACATTCACACAGATTGTTATATCATGGATCTTAAGAAGCAGATTAAATGACTCCCTCTGAAGAAGTGGAATGGAAAATATGCTGAGACAAATAGGAAATTTATTCTATACTTTAATCACATTTTGTATGGCTTTCATCTTTACTATTTAGTATTACCTATTACATTTCAACTTTTCTTTAAAAATTAGCATTATATTAAAATTGTGTATATTATGCAACTAAAATTTATAAAGAAGAAAGCCTTATATACCATTAAATATTTTATATAGCATAATAAAAAGAATAACTGGTAAGAATAACAAAAATAATACACCCTCTGAAAATAAGTAAAATATGAAATGCATAAATTGGTTAAAAAACAGTGTAACTATATAAATATGTCCTCACAATTTTTTACATCTTATTGATTCTTTAATATAAGCATTACACCATTCTAGGTGATGTGATAAACAAGACATTATAGACCTTACATTGTACCATGGAGAGAAATGGTTATTAATAATACAATCGTAGAACTGTATTATTTAATTGTACAGTGGCATTATTTAATTATAATTATCATAAATTCTTTGATGAAGAGGAAATCAGAATCAGATCTAAGAAGACTTCAGCATTGCAAGAATGATGTCAAATGGCCCCCTTCATGGTGGATTATGCACTTATTTACTATGAGATATATTTCTTCTCCAGAGATTCCTTGTTTGTGTATCAATTATAGATTTTTGGCTTGCAGTTATTTTGAAGTTTTGATATACGAGTCTATATGTTTATGAGATTGTTTTAAGTTGTTTTTCTCTTAATTGCAAGTTCATCTCCAGTGTCCTGCATTTGTACCCACCTCTTCTCATGATTTCGGATTTTGGTGGTATAATTGTGCATGGATGATTTCATATCTTTAATGTATATATACCTTTACTGGTGAGCCTTGTCATTTGAGGAATTTCTGTTTCCTGTTGCTGTCTTGTCTTTTCTGCCTAGAAAAGTTCCTTCAGTATTTTTTGTAAAGCTGGTTTAGTGTTGCTGAATTCTCTCAACTTTTGCTTATCTGTGAAGGTTTTGATTTCTCCTTCAAATCTGAATGAGACCCTTGCTGGGTGGAGTAATTTTGGTTGGAGGTTTTTTCCTTTCATCACGTTAAGTATATCATGCCACTCCCTTCTGGCCTGCAGAGTTTCTGCTGAAAAATCTGCCAATAACCTTATTGGGGTTCCCTTGTATGTTACTTGTTTCTTTTCCCTAGCTGCTTTCAAGATTTTCTCTTTGTCTATAATTTTGGTTAGTTTGATTAATATGTGTCTCAGTGTATTCCTCCTTGGGTTTATTTTATATGGTACTCATTGTGCTCCCTGGATTTGAGTGAGCAAGGATACAGTTTTGAGGGCACTAGCCTGCTATGGCTTTCTTTGCCTGGCAAAGCAATAAAGTTATTCTTTTCTACTTCACCCAAAACTGTCTCTGCTTTTCTATTCATCACCAGAGAAAAGAGGCCAAGTTTCAGCAACAGTGTCATTAACAATATTGCAAGCATTGATTTGTGACTATTTTCAGATTAATATAAAAAATAATAAAACCCAATACAAGCTATGATTTTGAAATGGTAACTTTTTGAAAAATATATGAAAATTTTGGGAACAAAACAATCTACTTTATAAATTATATTAGATCATTTATTTAGCTGGTCTAGCTGGCAAAAAAATGTTTAGATAAGTCCTAAGACTTTTTTAAAAAGCTAATTTTTTACATTCCCAGCAGAATGCATTAACAAAAAAGGATACATTAAAATATTTATTTAATTCTTTTTTAAGATTTTTATTTTTTCTATTATAGTTCATTTACAATGTTCTGTCAATTTCTTCTATAAGGATATTCATTTACTTCTAAGGAGACATTGAAATACAAACAGTTTTTACTAGTTTAATAAACTTTTTATTTTACCAAAGCTGCAAAATACATTCATGCCCAAGTCCCCCCCCCCAAAAAAATTACAGATTATTGTATTTTCATTTCTTTACATTCTATCCAAATTATTTAAAAGGTGGTGAATTGAATCTAGCAGATTTTTTTAGGACCATGGATTTTTAAAATCCATGTAGATTATTTCCTCAACTGTGTGTTAACATAGATATTATTCTGATTTCAGAAATTACTGATTCTGAATTTATCCATATGTTTTCATATAATCACCATCAAATGGGAAAGAAAAAAATCACAATTTCTGGGTCCATATTTTCCTCTTGAATACAAGCAGAAATTCAAGAAGCTTTAATTGAGAGCCTACTATATGTCATATCAATATTCTAGATGCTGGAGCATTGTATTTTCACACTTGATACTCAATATTAGCATTTTCATTTGTTTTGAACTTAGAGTTTAATTCCTTAATAAGTAAATAAATATTTCAATTTAGTATGCAACTTTTATATTGCTTAGGTAAACAATTCAACAAAATATTAAATGATTTTTTTCTTGTTTTGACCACTAGTTCATTTCAGTTATGTATACTTTTTTTTTTTTTGGTCTTTTTGCCTTTTCTAGGGCCACTCCCACAGCATATGGAGGTTCCCAGGCTAGGGGTCCAATTGGTGCTGTAGTCACTGGCCTATGCCAGAGCCACAGCAATGCAGGATACAATCTGCATCTGCAACCTACACCACAGCTCACGGCAACGCTGGATCCTTAACCCACTGAGCAAGGCTGGGGATTGAACACGCAACCTCGTCGTTCCTAGTCAGATTCATTAACCACTGAGCCACAACAGGAACTCCCAGTTATATATACTTATATACAAATAAAGTGTAGCAAAATTTTTCTGTAAATTCAAAACATAGTATATTGTTTATAAGGTAAACAACCCTTTCAACAGTAGCAGACTCACAGTTGGCAACCACAATCTGTTTTATCAAAATATGAAGTAGAAAAATAAACTGTTTGGATACTATGACTGCTTCTGTGTTTATTTTGAACTTTAGACATTTGCTCTAAACCTTAACCAAATACATGTTTTTTTGAACTCCTCCTCCAAGGATCAAGTGAATCCTTCTATTATCACGTACCTGCAACAGCTTCTTTGACCCTAGGTCACATCTGTGTTCCTCTTTCTGTCTTATTCCTAGTCCTAGAACTCACTCTCCTTCCTTTCTCTTTATTACTATCACTTTTGACTCTATGCATCTGCATGCCCCTCTACCAGGACCAGCTGTGATATAGGAATCTTTTTCTCCATCTCACTCTCATTTTGTTCCTTTCTGCCAATGGAACAAAGGCAACTAGAATGTCATTTTTCTACATTCTCAGTGATATGATCATCTCCTTCTTTGTCCAAATTAAATTAAAATCATATGGAACACCCACATTCCAGAAAGATAAAGGGTTTAATATTTCATTTCCCTATATCACATTCTACCTTAAATACTTTAAACAAGCCACCAAACATGCAAAAGAACAAAGTTTATCAAAATCTAGAGAATTAAACCATTCACAAAGGTCTTGCTTGTGACTTCTAGTCCAAATGTGCAACAGCCCTGGTTCATGTAATTTTTTTTTGCCTTTTTGCCTTTTCTAGGGCCACACCCGCAGCATATGGAGGTTCCCATAAGGGGCGGAATCAGAGCTGTAGCCACCAGCCTACACCAGAGCCACAGCAACGTGGGATCCAAGCTGCATCTGCAACCTACACCACAGCTCATGGCAATATTGGATCCTTAACCCACTGAGCAAGACCAGGGATCGAACCCGCAACCTCATGGTTCCTAGTCGGATTCGTTAACCACTGAGCCACGATGGGAACTCTGGTTCATGTAATTCTTTTGGGTCAGTGTTTGCTCTGCATTGCCACACTGTGTGCCCAGTATTTCTTGCCCTGAGATTCCACAGTGGCATATAGCCTAAATGGAGTTAGCATCTTTCTCCTTAGTATTAAACTAAGAATCAAGCGGTCTTACTTTTAACTCTTGAAACACAAATAGTTAATTCCGTTTGTTATCCTAAACAGTAGGTTTAATATTGGCAATTTTCAATTCTGTAACTGCTTTAGGTATTATTAATTTTCTATAATGGCCCTACTAAAGAAATTGCCTTTAATGCCTTTTAGGTAAAGGGTTGGGGGGAGGGCATGCTATTCTTTAGCAAAGCATTTTACATAAATGACAGTAGTTTAAGTTTTAAGTATTAGTTATAGTTTTATGGATTTTAGTTTTAAGTTTAAAGTCTAAAGTCTTTAGTTTAAAGGATTTAAATTTTAAATACAATGAAATTTATTGAAGATTTTTTAAAATGGAGTTAAAAAAATCCCTCAAAGAATAACAGTTTAAAGGTTATCATTACTAAGATAAAGAGTAGCTTAATTTTTCAGTAAATAGGTTTTGGAATTGATAAGATATATTTTCAACCTATGTCTCACTATGTCACCAAATCAAAGTGATTAAATCTCTTTTGTACTTAGTTCCCTAATCTGTAAAACTGGTTTCAATTAACTTACAGTATTTGTATCAAATGATCATATTTTATTAATTCTAAGTCAAATGATTTAATTCTTTCTTATTTTAACATCTTTGGCATCAGAAATCCTTCTATAATCAATATGGAAAAACACTGTGAATTAATGCATTTGACAAAAATAGAACATCTTTCAATTTGATAAAATATGATATATGAGATAATGTATAAAATGAGAAACTCTATACAAAGGAATTAAGAGCTATGACGTGAAATGAGACTGCCTAAGATCAAATTCCATCTCTGCCTTTGACTAAATATATTTAGCCATTTTTGGCCTATTGTTCTTTTTGTGATTTTAATTTGTTTCCATGATAGGTGATTTACAGTGTTCTGTCAATTTCTACTGTACAGCAAAGTGACCCAGTCATACATATATACATACATTCTTTTTATCACATTATTCTCCATCATGTTTCATCACAAGTGACTGGATATTGCGAGGAGCTGAGAAGACGCAAAGAGCCGAGGAAGGGAGCTTGTCTGAATGGTGCAATTCTGAGGACAAGCTCCTAATCAGGAAAAGGGGCCTGTCTGAACAGTGCATTTCTGAGGGCAGGTTCCTAAACAAGGGGATGCCTGCCTGCACAGCAAAATTCCGAAGACAGGCCCCAGAAGATAATAAGGCTCGCCCGCTGACCCTGGTGAGGAACTGAATTTTCCAGGAAGCAATTTCCATTTTGTGTTGCTGAGTGGGGATTATTCCATGGATAACTTAGTATTTTCCGTTATTCACTTGCTATTAAGGTTTTCCTCAGTCTCTCCTGATTATTTGCTTATTAATCTTATTTCCCATTCTTATTTTCCTGTAGTGATTTGTGATTTAACAAAATTACAATAATAAAATAATAAGAATTTCATTCTGAAGGACTTTCCCCTATTTAAATCCAACTTAATTAAAAACATAGTGTTTACCTACTAACTAGTTATACAGTAAACTTTAGAGTTAGGATTTTAATGAGGTCTATATAAGTCAGACATATATTATTCTTGATCAAAAGAAACCCAGCTGTGAGTTTTGTCCTTGATTTTAGAAAATTTAGTGGTAGCTAGCTAAGTTGATTTGTATTTTCTCACACTGTCTCTCTGCCAAGGACACTTTGAAGATAGACGGTAGTCTGAAGACGAGATTTTTTTGTGTTTGTAACTTCTTCAGCTTGTGGGAATTGGCTGGCCATGAGATGGTTTGTGCTGGGTCTCCTCTTTCCCACATGATATGCTGTGCCTGTTTGTCCTTGAATTGTACTCACTAAATTTAGTTAGGCTAAAGATTTTAAAACATGACATATTGCTCCTGTACCATGTGATCAAAAAACAAAGACTAATAGTTAACCAATGTACTTTTAACACTGAGATGTAATCTGTAGTGAAAAACTGTCTATATAATCAACCACTTATGCCAATAAAGTTTGAGCAGTCCAGCACCCTGAAAGAAGGGACAAAGAGGCTGTCTCCGTTTCTTATGCCAATGCTGTCCATCTCCTATCGGGACATATACACCCTGGCTGCCAGAGCTGGTTGTTGGTGCTGGCCTCCGGCAGGATATAGTCCCCTGTGCTAAACAGCAGGATCTCATTGCTTAGCCACTCCAAATGCAATAGTTTGCAGCTATTAACCCTAAACTCCCAATCCATCCCACTCCCTCTTTCTCCCCCTTGGCAATCACAAGTCTGTTCTCCAAGTCCATGAGTTTCTTTTCTGTGGAAAGGTTCATTTGTGCTATATATTAGATTCCAGATATAAGTGACATCATATGGTATTTGGCTTTCTCTTTCTGACTCACTTCCCTTAGTATGAGTCTCTAGTTCCATCCATGTTGCTGTAAATGGCATTATTTTGTTCTTTTTTTATGGCTGAGTAGTATCAATTTTTCTGGCTTGTGAAATAATGACATAAAAATGCCTTAGTTACTTCATTGTTGTCAGCAGAAATGATGTGATGTTTAGAACTTTCTGACATTTAGCTAGTGTTTAGAAACATTTATCTAGCTTTAGTAAAGTGGTTTAAATCTCCTTTGAATTTTAGGCACTGTTTTTTGTTTTTTGGGTTTTTTTTTCAAAAATAAATTAACCATTACTCCATAGCCACTGAGATTATACTAACTTCCACGGGGAATTTTCCTTTTCTTACATTCCGACCAATGATGCAATCAGAGTAAGGCATTAGTTTTACACGATTGTTTATTTAGTCACTTTCAATGAATGAATTGGAATGTTCATTGTGTTCTGCACTGTGAAAAATGTTCAGAAATACATACATTTCTAATAAATATATTGGAACAGATTTCTGATAGATGTGTTAGACCAGTTAAACTTAATAGAGGAGATGTCAGAGAAATTAATTTCCAAATAGTTTTCTGTGTGGTAGAAAGTGTTTCAGAAAACTTTTTTTCCTCAGTAATTTTTATTTATAGAAATTTACATCAAAAAGAGGCCAGCCCTAGGCTTTGACCTCTAGAAAATATTGCTTCATTTTCCCCATTCATGAGCCATCTTGTCCAAGTGCTGCCTGTCCCATCATTTGGAGATTTGTAGTCAGACCCTCATACTGTAAGTGGTCTTGGATTGAAAGGAACTGCATGAAATCTATAAGGTGAGGTGGGGCTAACCAACACTTTATGAACATCCCTAAATCTGTACACATATCTGTATTAGTTTCCTACGGCTTCTGTAACAAATATCGCACATTGGGTGGCTTAAATAACAGAAACATATTGTCTTACTTTTCTAGACAGAAATTTGAAATCATGTTAGGAAGGCCATACTATTGAAAAACAATGAATGTTGCCCACCTTCTAGTTCTATAAGGATTAAATAATTAACCACAATTCTCACTGATAAAGAGTGTACCCTAAAAAGAATTCAGAATGAAAAACAGATTGAGATATTTTATGTTTTGGAAAAACAAGCTCCTTAGAAATATCTCAGGAAGAATTTTAATAAACCAGATTCTTACATTTTCCCATATGTAGAAAAGCACTAACTCATTAACTGAGATATTTGTTCCTTGGGACTAGCAGTAAACTTTTACTGAGATTTGTGCTTCAGATTTGTGCCTATTTCTTAGCCAAAAATCATATATATGCTGGTTTATTCCCCTACCTCTTTGGAGCAGTCCCCTCAGAGCTACTGAGAGGCTGTTTCCAGGCTATAGTCCTCAGTAGTTTTCCATATAAAACTGAAACCCACAACTCTTATGTTATACGTTTTTCAGAGTCAACAATTCCTCTGAAGTCTCTAGGGAAAGATTCCTCTTTGTCTTTTCCAGCTTCTGGTAATCACAGGTCTTCTTTAGCTGGTAGATACATCATTTCAATCTCTAGTCATCTTCCTCTGTCTTCACGTAGCATCTTTAAATGTGTCTGTCTCCTTCAAAAGGCATCAGTCTTACTGGATTGAGGTGTCATCCTATTCCAATGTGACCTTATTTTAAGTAATTACATATGCAAAAATGTTTCCAAATAAGGCCACATTCAGAGGTACTGGGGCTTAGGATTTCAAGATGTTTTGTGGAAAGAATAATCCATACTATAATGTGATCCCACATATTAATATTCTATAGTCATTTTAAACACTATTATATTTTATAATATGGCTGAAGTATCACTTGGGTCTTTGGAACTTTGAATTCTGTGTATCATCCCTAAGTCTAACATCCAGATGAGAAACCCAAATTACGTATTAATTAGTTCAACCTTCTGTGAGATCCTAAAACACAAATGTAAGTATCAAGTGTTTATATACAATTCCCCTATCCCTATAAAGACATAAATTGATTCCCTCAATATTCTTATATTAGAAAATCCTTACTTTGTCACCTACTGTATAGGTAAAAATTTTGCAGAGACATGTTACCTGGAGTTTAATAAATATTTTTTCCTCAACTTTTATTAGAAAGCATTGTTGGATCATTTTTAAAACTCATTTGAAGAAACCATGCAAATCCTGTCCTTCTAGTTCATTGGACTCTCAGTTTGAAAAATTCTCCTTGATTATATTTAGGTAGCAATTCCCATGCTTATATTGTAAACCCTATCATTACCAGCCAATATGCCATCCCAAAATCTGCTTCTAAAATTCCATCCTCTCCAATCATTGTTTCTCCTTCCAGCTCACTTACTTTAGAAACAGTTGGCACAATTTTTAGCCTCATGTGATCATTCACAGTATGGTTTTCTTTTTTTTTTTTTTGTTCTTTTTGTCTGTTCTAGGGCCGTACCCATGGCATATGGAGGTTCCCTGGCTAGGGGTGTAATTGGAGCTGTAGCCGCCAGCCTACACCACAGTCACAGCAATGCCAGATCCTTAACCCACTGAGAGAGGCCAGGGATCGAACCCATATCCTCATGGTTTCTAGTCGGATTCGTTAACCACTGAGCCATGATGGGAACTCCTGGTCTCCTATTTTTATTGTTTCTCTCCTACCTTTCTTTATTACTTAGCTTTGACTCATTGGTCTTGAAGATAGCGCAATAACTTTTGTCCCTCTCTCTTGTCTGTCTTCCAGGCCTAAGCAAAACTTCTAATGATGATTAGAATCAACTACTCATTTTACTGGGCTTACTGCTGAATAGTTAAGTATTGCAAAAGAAAATAAAAACAATGGACTGATATATCATACTTTCAATCTCGTGATCAAAAGAATGGATATTGAACACTCAAATGGATATCGAACATTGTCAGTAGTCCAAAATCATTTTCCTCGTGAGTTCAAATTCCCATTCTTTGAGATGTCTGTTGTACTAATTTAATTTTCTCTTTTCATTTCAACCTATTTATCTTTTCTCTTCAAAATGTCAAAATTCTTGGCTTGGTCTCGGCAAAAAATTTTTTTTAATATGACAACAAAAGCAAATGCAATGAAAGCAAAAGTAAACAACTGGTTGGACTACATCACATTAAAAAGCTTCTGTATAGTAAAATAAATAACAAGTTAAAAAAATAAAACTTAGAGAATAGGAGAAAATATTTGTAAATCATACATCTTATAAGTGATTAGTATCCAAAATATTTAGTGAACGCATAGAACTCAGTAACAATAACAAAAGTAATAACAGTCCAATTAACAAATGGGCATATATTCTGAATAAATACATCTTCAAGGAGACATACATATGGTAATAAAGGAATATAAAAAGATGCTTAATATGACTAGTCATCAGGGAAATGCAATCAAAACTATAAAAAGATATCATCTCATGGCTATCATTGAAAAGACAAGAGGTAACATGTGTTGGCAATTGGATGGAGCAAAGGATACCTTTGTGCTTATTTGATGGGAATGTAAATTGTTCTAACCTATTAAAAATAAGACAACAGGACCAAAATGGAGTCACTTATGTTGAAGTTCACATCATCAAAATAAGACTTAGTTACAGTTTTGGCCTCTTTCAGAAATGGGATCTCAAAGCAGCAAACAGCAATCATCTGATCAGCACAAGTTAGGTAATCTGCCCAATGATCTGCCCTGCTATTCCATAAAGCAAAATGACCTTGCCATAATGCAGCTACTTTTTTCCCTTTTTGTTCCCATTATCTTCTGCCTATAAAAGTGTCTCATTTTGCACAGCTCCTTAGAGCTCCTCCAAGCTCCTTCCTATCTTCTAGATTAAAGTCTGCCTGAATAAAGACAAAAAAAAAAAAAAACCTTCTTCTAACTGTCAACATGATGACATAGCCTCATATTTCACTAATAATGTGAAAACCATATGAGGGAATTTGTTCCTTTTCCCATTACCAAACAACAAACCAAGTTTTATCAGTGGCCCTGTATCAGTATTTCTCTCTATTACTTGCTATCATCTGACCTTCAGTTTCTTTGTCTCTACAGGATCATTCCCATTCACATAAAAACCTGTTCTAAAACCTACTTTCTAAACTAAAAAGGAAAAAATAAAATCATAAAAGGAAACAAAAAATATCAACAGAACAATTCTACCTTGATCTCACATCTGTTTCTATGTGTACAAGTCCTTTGTGACTCCAGAAGTAATTATCAGCATTGTCTCAAAATTCTCACCTTTCATTCATCTCTTTAAAAAATATTTTATTAGATATTTTACAAGTTATAAAATAATATCTGCTTTTGAAACACTGTTTTGAAGAAAATATTCTACGTGCCATAATTCAACCACGTAGCCACATGGAAGAGATTAATAATATTGTCTGGCTAGCTGTCAAAAGGAAGGATTAATAGTTTTGATGAATAATTATCCACTCTTTGCCATATGGGCTTATTCAAAGTTCATATATTTGGAAATTAAAATCATAACTAAGAAAGAGCAGTGTTACAGAGTTAAACTGAGCTAGGTGCTAAAACACTCAAAAACAGAGACTTGGAATTCTGTATATTATTACAATAAGGAGCAATAATGTGCAATCCAGTCTAATATACAAAGCTCTGTGCTTTTAAGTAGGTAGAAGGATGCAGAATTTCAATGTAGCAATGTGAAATAAAAGGATAGTATGCTCAACATCAAGCCTAGAGGTTCAGGGATATAAATATAACAGTCAACCCTGGAGGAATGAGGCTATAGAGGAAGCATTGTTCTTAGAAAAGTGGTAGGTTTCTGTTAGAACATAAATGGGAAAGAAAGATAAGAAAAAGGTTTGAAGAAAAAGGGAGGGCTTCTGATAAGGGAAGTGTTAGGGAAAATGTTAGGAGAGAGTATGTATAGAGCCAAATGGGGAATATGTTTAGAGCCAGTGAGTATATGGTTGGGTTTGTAGGGTGAGGAATGGGTGAGGAATAATCTAAAAGAACCAGGCTTCTCTCTGGTGTCTTACAGGGGAGAGAAATTATTCCTAGTAGCCTCAAAGGCAGATTATCCCTGAGAGGATGGAGGAGGAGCTATCTTCAAAGATCATGCCATACCTAGGTCTCTATCTTGGCCTTTGCTAATGGAGGTCTCCAGGCCAGAGTATAAATGAGCCAATGAAGAAGCAGAGCCCACCCTTTCACTCTTTCTGGTGAACATATCAACTGTATATTTTTCTATTTACTGTATTAATTTAATTTTATAATGAATTCCTAATATTGATTGTCCATTCATTCCTGAAATAAATTCTAATTAATCAGATGGTATCAATTTGATATTTTGACAGGTTCTATTTGAAAATGGTTTTTTAGAATGTTTTCATTTATATAAAACATTTATGTATTAATGTAGTTTTTCTCTGTTCACATCATCCTTATCAGATCTTTGTGAAGGGAAAGCTATGTACTTTCACAGTTATGAATAGTTACAACAACAAATATCTTAGTTGCCAACAAATAAGAAAGATGTGATATGGATTCTGATGTACTTCAGAGAGACCTTTACTCACTTTTCAAATATTTTCAATGATAGTAGGTCTTATCAAGTTTTCTTTTCTCTGGATTAGTGTGTGTGTGTGTGTATATACACACACACACACAAATATATATATATATATACACTAACATATATGTTATATATATATATAGTGTCTTTTGTTATTTTAGGGCCACACCCAAGGCAAATGAAGGTTCCCAGGCTAGGGGCCCAATCTGAGCTGTTGCTGCCAGCCTACACAGGGCCACAGCAATGCCAGATCTGAGCCACGTCTGCAACTTATACCACAGCTCAGGGCAACGCTGGATCTTTAACCCACTGAGCGAGGTCAGGGATCGAACCCACAACCTCATGGTTCCTAGTTGGATTTGTTTCCATTGCACAGCGATGGGAACTCCTCCTTTATAATTTATTTTTTACCAAGAAATCATCTGTTTTATCTCAGATGTTAAATATTTTCCATGGAACAGCATGTGGTGTTCTCTTACGATTATTTCAATAACTTTTCTAACATTGGTTACACCTCTTTCCTCTAATTTTATTTCTGCCTTTTTTGTGTCTTAATCTATTAGTGATAGTTTTTTCTTCACTTAAAATATTTTGCCTTAAAAATAAATACAACTTTATTTTTATGTACTATATTTTTATTAAATATTTCCTCATTTTATCTTTAAATTATTCTTTATCTATGAAAATATGTGAAGTAAGAAATTTTTAAATAGTTTCTCTTTTGTAATGAACATTTAAAGAGCTTTGCTGATTCAAATTTCTTTTTTTATTTCATATATCCATAAGCTCTGATGTATTTTTTTCTAGCTAATTCATTATTTCGATTTGTATATACTTTTTTGATATAGTGCTTATCTAGGAATATGATTCAAAATAGTTTTATGGTTTTATATTATATATTAATTTTTACTGTATTGATTTAGTTAATTTTATAATGAGTTCCTAATATTGATTTTCCATTCATTCCTGAAATAAATTCTAATTAATCAGATTATATCACTTTGATGTTTTGCTAGGTTCAACTTTAAATGTTTTATTTAGTATATTTTCCAAAATATGCTTTCCAAAAATATATATGCTTTCCAAAATTTTGTATATTTGAAATTTTTTTCCTATTTTCTTTTTGTGTGGTAACTAGATGGAAAAATCAATAAATAAACAAACTGTCCATAAGGAATACAAGTTTATATATTTATCTATTCGTTAATCTATTGATTATATCATTTTATATTTTTATTTTCATAATTATCAAATCTAAATACTACTTTGTTTGATGAAAATATTGCTACTCCTATTTTTTTTTTAATTTCCATTTGCCTGGAAAAGCTATTTAATTAACTCATTACTTTAAAATTTCCTTTATTCTTTTAAATATATTTAGAGTCTTAACACTTTCTCTAGTGCTTTAATTTCATTACTTGTGTTTAATATACTAAATGATGAACAAAATTTTATTGTTTTTATGTTTTTCATTTATTTTATTTTTTCTTTATTACTTAGTAATTAATTATCATTAATTATGATTTGATTAATTTGATATATATTACTTCTTTTTTGTCCTTCCCTAGAAGGTTTTTTTAAATTTTTTATTTCATGAATGATTAACAATTGTGCACCCCTGATGCATATAAACAAACAAAATTTATTTCTCTCCTATTACGTAAAAACAAATCAATTGTTCCCTCCCTGTTTCTTTTTCTTTTTTTTTGCTTTTTAGGGCTGCACCCAAGGCATGTGGAGGTTCCCAGGCTACGGGTCCATTTGGAGCTACAGCTGCCGGCCTACACCATAGCCACAGCAACACCAGATTCGAGCTGCACCTGTGACCTACACCACAACTCATGACAACACTTAACCCACTGCGCGAGGCCAGGGCTCGAACCCACAACCTCATGGTTCCTAGTCGAATTCGTTTCCACTGTGCCAATGGAGACTCTGTTCCCTCCCTGTTTCTACTCACAAAGTAAATTAAGACTTTTGAACATTTGTACATCTCTAATATTTTTCCACTCTAACCCCAGGCAAAACAATAGTTAATATTACAGAACATTTAGTGTAGACCAAGCACTTATCTCTGTGCTTTGCATGTACTAATGAAAATCTATGACATGGACTCTGTCATGAGCCACATTAAAATGAAAACTCCATGAAAGCAATATATTTCTGCTCTTTTGTTCACAAATGTATCTCAAGCTCTAGAACAGTGACTGGCATAGAGTAAGGGTTTTAAAAATATTGTTTAATAAATTCATCCACAATTTTACCAATAGGGAGCATGGTGGAACAAAGAGGTTATATGATTTATTTTAATTTCACCACCAACAATTGGTAAAACTTATGTTGAAATCCAGATACTTTGGTATTAGAATCTGTGCTTTTAATTATTACAATTTCATTTTTATTAGAGTATAGTTGATTTACAATGTTTCTTCAATTTCTGTTGAACAGCAAGGTGACCCAATCACACATGGTTCCACATGCTGTACAGTAGGACACCATTATAATTGTATTTTATTTATCTTTTGCTTTTTAGGGTCACACATGCAGCATATGGATGTTCCCAGGCTAAGGGTCGAATCAGAACCACAGCTGGCAGCCTACACCACAGCCACAGGAACATGGGATCCAAGCTGCATCTGCAACCTACACCACAGCTCATGGCAATGCCAGATCCCCAACCCACTAAGTGAAGCCAGGGATTGAACCCACAACCTCATACTAGTTGGCTTTGTTTCTGCTGTGGCACAATGGGAACTCCTCCAATTATAATTTTAAATGAGGTTATTATTTTTTATCTCATTTTCATGAAACAAATTCTATGTTTTCTCAAGACAACTTAATAATTTTACCTTCAGAATGTCTATTCTCTTTTAAGTCACCATTTTTATCCCATTATATTACATATAGCCAGAAATATATATCAGGATCAAGACCCTTTCTATATCTGCTACTTTGTCACTGTTCTGATGCTTTTTTTATGATTACCCCTAGTCTAGGTGTACTTAAAGGAGATAGATGGCATGCTGATGAAGTTGGAGCTGGTGTTGTAGGTTGAAGGAAATCAGCCACAGCTTCCCTGTAACTTTCTTTCTCTCTTTAATCATATCTAATGGGACTTCAATCCTCTTTATGCTAATACTTCTCTCCTGTTGACTAACAATTTTTTTATTGCCAAACATAGTAGCCCTTTCTTGCTCTCATCTGTCTGCATTATTAAGAGGATTTCACTGTTGTTCACTCCCTCCTTCTTGAAACATTCTTTTCTTTTGCCTTCCATAGCATTACAGATTTCTTTCTACTTATTTTTTATTTCTATTTTTATTGATCAATGAATTTTATTACATTTATAGTTGTACAACAATCATCATGACCCAATTTTATAGCATTTCCATCCCAAACCTCCAGCCCATCCCCCCAAAACCCAACCTGTCTCCTTTGGAACCCATAAGTTTTTCAAAGTCTCTGAGTCAGTATCTGTTCTGCGAAGAAGTTCATTGTGTCTTTTTTTTTTAGAATCTACATGTAAATGAAAGCATATGATGTTGGTGTCTCACTGTCTGACTAAATTCACCTAGCATGGTAATTTCTAGGTTCATCCATGTTGCTAAAAATGCTGGTATTTCTTTTCCTTTAATGGCTAAGTAATAGTCCATTGTGTATATGTACCACTTCTTCCTTATCCATTCTTCTGTTGTTGGACATTTAGGTTGTTTCCATGTCTTGGCTATCGTATATAGTGCTGCAATGAACACTAGAGTACATGTGTCTTTTCAAGTCATGGTTTTCTCTGGATAGATGCCCAGGAGTGGGATTGCTGGATCAAATGGTAATTCTATTTTTAGTTTTCTGAGGAATCTCCTTACTATCTTCCACAGTGGGCGCACCAATTTACATTCCTGCCAGTGGTGTAATAGGGTTCCTTTTTCTCCACACCCTCTCCAGCATTTATTGTTTATAAACTTTTTGATGATGGCTGTATTGGCCAGTAAAATGCAGTACATCTCAGTGGATTTAATTTGCATTTCTCTATTAATTAGTGATGTTGAAGATCTTTTCATGTGTTTTTTTTGCCATCTGTATGTCTTTTTTGAAGAATTGTCTGTTTAGGTTTTCTGCCAATTTTTTGATGGGGGTGTTTGTGGTTTTTTTTTTGTTTTGTTTTGTTTTTTTTGGTATTGAGTGGTAGGAGGTGTTTATAAATTTCAGAGATTAATCCCTTTTCAGTCACTTGATTTGCAAATATTTTCCCCCAATCTGTGGGTTGTCTTTTCGTTTTGTTTAGGGTTTCCTTTGCTGTGCAGAAACTTTTAAGTTTCATTAAGTAGCATTTATTTTTGTTTTTATTGTCGTTACTCTAGGAGGTGGATCTGAGGAGATTTTGCTGTGGCTTATGTCAGAGAGTGTTTGGCCTATGTTTTCCTCTAAGAGTTTTATAGTATCTGGTCTTATATTTAGGCCTTTAATCCATTTTGAGTTTATTTTTTGCATATGGCGTTAGGAAGTCTTCTAATTTCATTATTTTGCACGTAGCTCTCCAGTCTTCCCAGCACCACTTATTGAAGGGACTGAGTTTTCTCCATTGTATATTTTTGCCTCCTTTGTCATGGATTAACTGACTGTAGGTGCATGGGTTTAATTCTGGGCTTTCTATCTTATTCCACTGATTTATACTCCTGTCTTTGTGCCAGTATCATATGGTTTTGATGACTGTAACTTTGTAGTAGAATCTGAAATCAGGGAGTATGATTACTCCAGCTCCATTTTTCTTTCTCAAGATGGCTTTGGCTATTCTGGGTTTTTGTGCTTCCAAACTTTAATATATTTTATTCTAGTTCTGTGAAAAAAATATTGTTGGTAATTTGATAGGGATTGCATTAAATCTGTAGATTGCCTTGGGTAGTATAGCCATTTTAATAATATTGACTCTTCCAATCCAAAAGCATGGTATGTCTTTCCATCTGTTTGTGTCATCTTTGAGTTCTGTCATCAGTGCTTTTGTCTCTTTAGGTAAGTTTATTCCTAAGTATTTTATTCTTTTTGATACAATTGTAGATGGGATCGTTTCCCTAATTTCTCTTTCTGATTTTCATTGTTAGTGTACAGAAATGCAGGTGATTTCTATAAAAATTTTTTATCCTGCAGCTTTGTCAAATTCATTGATGAGCTCTAACAGATTTCTGGTATCATCTTTAGGATTTTCTTTAGTATCATGTCATCTGCAAATAGTGATAGATTTACTTCTTCCTTTCCAATTTGGATTCCTTTTCTTTCTTTCTTTTATTTTATTTTTTTTTCTTCTTATTGCTGTGCCTAGGACTTCTAAAACTACGTTGAGTAGCAGTGGTTAGAGAGGACATCCTTGTCTTCTTCCTGATCTCCGCAGGAATACTTTAAGCTTTTTGCCATTGAGAATGACGTTAGTTCCGAGTTTGTCATTTATGGCCTTTATTATGTTGAAGAAGGTTTCCTCTATGCCCAATTTCTGAAGGGTTTTCTTTTTTTCTTTCTTTTTTTTTTTTTTACTTTTTGCCTTTTCTAGAGCCGCTCCCGCAGCATATGGATGTTCCCAGGCTAGGGGTGTAATCGGAACTGTAGCCGCCGGCCTATGCCAGAGCCACAGCAATTCCAGATCTGAGCTGTGTCTGCAACCTACACAAAAACTCACGGCAATACCAGATCCTTAACCCACTGAGCAAGTCCAGGGATTGAACCTGCAACCTCATGGTTCCTAGTCGGATTCGTTAACCACTGCATCACGACGGGAACTCCAATTTCTGAAGGGTTCTTATCAGAAATGGGTGTTGGAGTTCTTGTCGTGGCATAGTGGTTAACGAATCCGACTAGGAACCATGAGGTTGTGGGTTCAATCTCTGCCCTCGCTCAGTGGGTTAAGGCTCTGGCATTGCCATGAGCTGTGATGTAGGTCGCAGACGCAGCTGGGATCCTGCGTTGCTGTGGCTCTGAGGTAGCCCAGTGGCTACAGATCCAATTAGACCCCTAGCCTGGGAACTTCCACATGCCACTGGAGCGGCCCTAGAAAAGGCAAAAAGAGAAAAAAAAGAAAAAAAAGAAAAAAAAGATTGAGTGTTGGATTTTGTCAAAGGCTTTTTCTGCATCTATTGAGACGATCATATGGTTTTTCTTCATCAGTTTGTTAATGTGGTGTATCACACCGATTGATTTGCGGATATTGAAGAACCCTGTCATCCATGGGATAAATCCCACTTTACCATGATGAACAAGCCTTTTAATGTATTGTTGGATGCAGTTTGCTAATATTTTGTTGAGGATTTTTGCATCTATGTTCATCAGTGAAATTCGCCCATAATTTTTTTTTTTTTTTTGTGGTATCTCTGTCTGGTTTTGGTATCAGGGTGACAGTGGCCTCATAAAATGATTTTGGGAGTATCCCTTCCTCTGCAAGTTTGTGGAATAGTTTCAGAAGGAGAGGTGTTAGCTCTTCTCTAAATGTTTGGTAGAATTCACCTGTGAAGCCACCTAGTCCTGGACTTTTGTTTGTTGGAAGATTTTTAATTACAGTTTCAGTTCTTGTGATTGGTCCATTCATCTTTTCTATGTCATCTTGGTTTAGTCTTGGAAGATTGCACTTTTCCAAGAATTTGTCCATTTCTGCTAGGTTTTCTATTTTATTGGCGTATAGTTGCACATAGTAGTCTCTTATGATCCTTTGTATTTCTGTGATGTCCGTTGTTGCTTCTCCTTTTTCATCTCTAATTTTATTGATTTGAGTCTTCTCTCTTTTTTGCTAGACAAGTCTGGCTAAGGGTTTATCAATTTTGTTGATCTTTCCAAAGAACCAGCTTTTTGTTTCATTGATCTTTTCTATGGTTTTCTTCATTTCTATTTCATGGATTTCTGCTTTGATCTTTATGATTTCTTTCCTTTTACTAACTTTATGCCTTGTCAGTTCTTCTCTCTGGAGCTGCTTTAGATGTAAAGTTAACTTGTTTATTTGAGCTTCTTGTTTCCTGAGGTAGGCTTGTATTGCTATAAACTTTCCTTTTAGAAAGGCTTTTGCTGCATCCCATAGGTTTTGGAGTGTTGTATTTTTGTTGTCATTTGCTTCTAGGTATTTTTTAATCTCCTCTTTGATTTCTTTGGTGATCCATTGGTTGTTTAGTAGCATGTTGTTTAGTGTCCATGTGTTTTTGTTTTTTTGCAGTTTTTGTTGTTGGTGGTGGCGGTGGTGGTCATTTCCAATAGTGTAGTGTGGTCAGAAAAGATGCTTTATATGATTTCAATTTTATTAAAATTTCTGAGTCTTGATTTGTGGCCCTGAATATGATCAGTTATAGAGCATGTTCTGTGTGCACTTGAAGAAGAATGTGTGTTCTGCTGCTTTTATTTATTTATTTTTTTTGTCTTTTTGCTATTTCTTGGGCCGCTCCTGTGGCATATGGAGGTTCCCAGGCTAGGGGTGGAATCGGAGCTGTAGCCACCAGCCTATGCCAGAGCCACAGCAACGCGGGATCTGAGCCACATCTGCGACCTACACCACAGCTCAGGGCAACGCCGGATCGTTAATCCACTGAGCAAGGGCAGGGACCGAACCTGCAACCTCATGGTTCCTAGTCAGATTCGTTAACCACTGCGCCACGACGGGAACTCCTTTCTGCTGCTTTTGGATGGAATGCTCTATAAATATCTATTAAGTCCATCTGGTCTAATGCTTCATTCACAACCTGTGTTTCCTTGTTGATTTTCTGTCTGGATGATCTCTCCATTGCTGTAAGTGGGGTGTTAAAGTCCCCTGCTATTATTGTGTTATTGTAAATTTCTTCTTTTAAGGTTGTTAGCAGTTGCCTTATATATTGAGGTGATCCTATGTTGGGTGCATATATATTTACAATTGTTATATATTCTTCTTCTTGGATTTATCCTTTAATCATTAAGTTATGTCCCTATTTCTCTCTTATAATATTCTTTAATTTTAAAGTCTATTTTGTCTGATGTGGGTATTGCTACTCCAGCTTTGTTTGATTCACATTTGCATGGAATATTTTCTTCAGTCCTCTCATTTTCATTTGTATGTGTCCTTAGAATTGAAGTGGATCTCTTGAAGACAGCATATATGTGGGTTTTGTTTTTGTATCCATTCAGCCAGTATATGCCTTTTGATTAGGTCATTTACTCCATTTACATTTAAGGTGGTTATTGATGTGTGTGTTCTTATTGTCATTTTATTAACTGTTTCGAATTTGTTTTTGTTGCTTTTTTTTTCTTCCCTTCTTCTCTTGTTCTCTCTGCTTGTGGTTTGATGACAATATTTAGTGTTGTATTTGACTTGCTTTTTCTTATTTGTATGTGTATCTATTGTAGATTTTTGGTTTGCAGTTACCCTGAGTTTTGATATCAGAGTCTCTCTCTCTCTCTCTCTCTCTCTCTCTATATATATATATATATATATATATACACATACAATATTGTTTTAAGTTGTTAGTCTCTTAATTGAAAGTGCATCTCCAGTGTCCCACATTGGTATGCTCCTCTTCTCACAGTTTCTAAATTTGGTAGCATATTTGTGTGTGGATGATTTCCTGCCTTTACTGTATATATGCCTTTACTGGTGAGCCTTTTCATTTGTAGTATTTTTGTTTCTGGTTGTGGCCTTTTCTTTTCTGCCTAGAGAAGTTCCTTTAGTGTTTGTTTTAAAGCTGGTTTAGTGTTGCTGAATTCTCTTACTTTTTGGTTGTCTGCATTGCTTTTGTTTTCTCCTTCAAATATGAATGAGAGCCTTGCTGTGTAGAGTAATCTTGGTTTGAATTTTTTTTTCTTTTCCTCACTTTAAATATATTGTGCCACTCCCTTCTGGCCCACAGAGTTTCTGCTGAAAAATCTCCCAAGAAACTTTATCAGGTTCCCTTATATGTTATTTCTTTCATTTCCCTAGCTGCTTTCAATATTTTCTCTTTGTCTTTAATTTTGGTCAGTTTGATGACTATGTGACTTTGGGGTGTTCCTCCTTGGGTTTATTTTATATGGTACTCATTGTGCTTCTTGGATTTGAGTGAGTGATTCCCTTCCCATGTTAGGAAAATTTTTGTCTATTATCTCTTCAAATATTTTTTTTCTGTCTTTTTCTCTCTCTCTTCTCCTTCTTGTGCCCATATAATATGGATGTTGGTGCATTTAACACTGTCCCAGAGTTCTCTTAGACTGTTTTCATCTTTTCAGTCTTTCTTCTCTTTTGTGTTCCACATCAGTGATTTCCACTAGTCTGTCTTCCTCCTCGCTTATTTGTTGTTCTGCCTTCTATATTCTGTTGTTGATTGCTGCTAATGAATTTTTTATTTCAGTTATTGTATTTTAAGCTTATTTAAGCTTTAAATCTTATATTTCTTTGCTCAGTGTTTCATATAATTTATCAATCTTTGCCTCCAGTTTATTTCCAATGTCTTGAATCTTCTTCACTATCATCAGTCTAAAGTCTTTTTCATGGATGCTGATAATGTCCAGATCACTTAGCTATTTTTCTTGGGTTTTTTCTTGCTCCCTTATCTGAGTTATATTTCTCTGCTTTTTCATTTTGTATAGCTTTTTGGTGTGGTTCCCTTTTTGCAGACATTAGTGTTGCAGCCTCTCTTGCTTCTGATGCCCCTGCTGCCCTTGTGGTATGGCGGCTTGCTATAATCTTCCTGATGGGAGGGACTGGTGCCTTCTCCCTGGTAGGTGGAGCTTATTCTTATCCCTCTGGTTGGTGGGGCTTTGTCTATGGGTGATATTAAAGGCAGCTGTGTGCCTGGGCATTCTTTGGGCAGCCTGTTTGTTGATGGGTGGGGCTGTGATCCTACCTGGCTTATTGTTTGGTCTGGGGCTTCTCAGCCCTGATGGGTGGAGCCAGACTTTTCTAAAATAGCCACCTCTAGAGAACATGATGATGATTATTCCAGAGACATTTACCTCCAACATCCTTCCCCCACACAAGCTACAGCCACCCCCTGTTTTCCCAGGAGATCCTCCAAGAACAGCAGTCAGGTCTGATTCAGATTCCTATGTAGCCTCTGCTTTCCCTGGGACCCAGTCCAAATGAAAGCCTGTGCGTACCTTTCAAGAATGATGTCGCTGTTTCCCACAGACCTTTGGACCTCCTGTGCACAAGCCCCACTGGCCTTCAATGTCAACTGCTCCAGGAGCTCCTTCTCCCAAATCCAGATCCCCAGGTGTGGGGACCTGACGTGGACCTTAGAATGCTCCCTCCTGTAGGTGAGTCTCTGTGATACAGTTACTTTCCAGTCTATGGGCTGCCCAAACAGAGGGTATGTGGTTTCTTATATCATGTAATTGCCCCTTCTACCATCTTGATGTGGCCTTCTCTTTGTCTTCTGGAGTGGGATATCTTTTTTGATAGTTTTCAGTCTATTTGGTTGAAGATTGTTCAGCAGTTGGTTATAATTTTGTTTTTATGAGAGAAGGTGAGCTCCATTACTTCTACTCCGCCTTCTTCAATAACTATTTTATTTTTGGCTTTCTTGCATCACATCCACAGCTGAGCAGGTACCTCACAACCCAGCTCTCCTCTTTCTACCTCTTTAACTGCATATTCCTTGGCTCCATTGCTAAATTGCTCACTTTTACTTAACTATTAAAGATTATATATTTTTTTCACGGCATATTCATGAGTCTGTCTCTCTGGTCTTATTTTTATCATCGCCACAGGTAATACTGCAATCTGATGACCTTAAACACCGCTTATATCTTTAACTTGATATCATCAATTTTAGGCTTTTTTTTTTTTTGTCTTTTCAGGGCCATACTTGCAGCATATGTAGGTTCCCAGGCTAGGGGTCTAATCAGAGCTGTAGCCACTGGCCTACGCCACAGCCACAGCAACGTGGGATCTGAGCCACGTCTGTGACCTATACTACAGCTCACGGCAATGCCAGTTCCTTAATCCACTGAGCAAGGCCAGGGATTGAACCCACGATCTCATGGTTCCTAGTTGGATTTGTTAACCATGATTGGAACTCCTATATTATCAATTTTAAAATTTGCTTCTGAATTTCAGAACATATATATTAAACAAATCTCTGATATTGTTTCAAAAATTAATCATAAACATTAAAATCTGAATGCATATAAAATGGAACTTTTGATGCTCATACTATTCCGCCCCACAAAACTTTTCTTTCAGGGTATTTTCCAGGTATTTTCAGTTCAGTAAGTGGCTTCAGTTTTCAACTACCAAAAAAAAAAAAAAAAAGATTGTTTTACCTATAAACTAGAACTTGTTTTTTATCTATTGTTCAAAATATTTAGCAAATCCCTTTTCTTGCCTAATTCTCATCTAACATTACCCAGGTCTAGATTTGCATCTCTTCTTGTATCAGTTAATCTAATGCCTTATATTTCCTCCTCTTTCATCTTTCTTCCATCTCCATCTTTATTGTTTCATCTCTATAACCCATTTTCACTTCAGTAACAGGAGTAATAGATTAAAATTATCAGTAAGATTATGCCAGACAGTAGCTTACAAATTTTCCACATTTTTTAACATAATACATGACTAACATTTTTTTTCCCAACTTTCTCTGTCCTCCCTAAATCACATGGGCATTGTTTTCTCTCCTCGAGTAGAGAAATATCTTTCACAAAAGAGCTCTCTCATACATCCATCCCTATGGCATTTATATTGGTGGCTGCTTTTTTTCCTTCAGATATTGCACAGTATTTTAAATTCTCATGAGTTATTTTCCACCTCAGTTCAGATCACATTGTTTATTTATCTCATGTTTTTAAAACCTTATCTAGCCAATATATTAATTTTCTGCATTTGTTTCTAAAGTGTGATCTTAGGGTCTTTGTTTATTTTGTTTGCTAGTTTCCACTGCCTAATATGGCTGAAATATATGCATAAATGATTACAGTAAATCATTAAATTATATTGCTCAAAGTCACTTAAAAAAAAACTTTGCACTAAAATTCAGATATAGCTTCATGGTATACAAACTTCTCTTTTATACAAATGGGAGGAATCAATACTCTAATCCCTGGTTAGAATTTTAGAAGCCAGAATTAGGCATGGGAAAGATTTAGGTTGCCTCGTTTTTAGGAGGTAGTGGAAGAGAGCAGAAATGGTAATAAGCCTTCCAGGTATGAGCAAACACAATGACCAAAGAGATAGCCCTAAGGATATACTCAATCCAAAAAAGCCAAGCAGAGAGGAAAAATTGGATCCTAGGAAATTTTAGGTTCATAATATAATTCAAAGGAAAGTATGTCCTCTCCTGCATATGCAATGCCTCCCCTTTATCAACATCACCCTCTAGAGTGGTAAATTTGTAACAATTGATGAGCCTACATTGACACATCAGAGTCAATCAAAGTTCATAGTTTGCATTAGTATTCATTCTTAGTGTCATACATTCTGTGGGTTTGGACAAATGTATTATGATATGTATACAACATTATATATCATACAGAGTATTTTCACTGCCCTAAATATATTCTGTTTGGCTTATTCATCCAACTTCTTGCAATCTGACATTTTACTTTTACTAACTTATCTGGCAACTTGATATTTTATTTTACTAACTTTTACTTAGTTTTGCCTTTTCCAGAATGCCACATAGTTGGAATCATACAGTATGTAGTATTTTCAGGTTGGCTTGTTTCAGTTAATAATATACATTTAAGGTTCTATGTTTTTTTCTTTTTTCATAGTGTGATAGCTCATTTCTTTTTAGTATCAAATTCAATTTTCTTTTTTTAGGAAGGAATTGTAGGTTTGTCCTTGAAAATCGATCAGCAATTAAGAATATGGGGCTCATTGAGCACTCTACAGCACAGGTGGAGAAATTGATTTCTATCACATAACTTCATGGGATATGTTAATACTCTCAGAAATTACTCACGTGCAAATTAAATCTGTTTAACTCATTCCTTTTCTATTATACTATGCATCATTCTTGACCATGACCTTCTTTTCAACCCAGCATTATATGTGTAATATTATACAATATCATACATTAGTATATGAGGTTAAGAATATGTGGGTCAAGACAAAAGAAGGGATTGGAAGTTTGACTGGAATAGAGACTAGTGAAAATCAAGGCCAAATTGCATGAAGAAGTCATTCATCCTTGAAGCAGATTATTAAATTTTAGAAGATATTAACAAGGTGTGGTAATAAATGATGTAGCTTGGTACTGGAGAGAGAAATTTGTATAAGTCAAATAGAATTGGGAGAGATGAGTGCAGGTAAGAAGCAGTGCAGAAAAATACATAATGATATCATTTTTAAAGGATCTACATCACCAGGTAAGGCTATTTTTCTCTGAAGCTGAGTTCAGTATGTTCCAAGAAAAACTAGAGGTATGAGATATCCATCAGTCCCTTGGACAAATTGAGCAGATTTCACTCTAAAATTGAAAATAATATTGGTAATATAACTAAAGATCATGTACTGGACCAATGTGTAATACCCACCAGTTATTATATGTTTATAACCAAGTAGAAACATAGATTATCATGCATTCAATATACCTTGAAATTGCTATGTGGTTCAAATTGTCTCTATCTCTTTAAAGCTTTATAGTATGCTTGTTTTTCTTATTTATTTACCTTTTCTATCAGAACCATACATATTTTTAGACTGGCAAGTTCAATCTTCTTTGAAAACATTTTATTACATTACAAAGAAGATTAAACAATGAAAGCAGATCTATTGAGCAAAGAAAAAAATGAATCGACAAACAAAAGTGGAAAAACTAGTATCTATGAACTTCCTCATACACTGAAATATTTATTATTTTTTATTCTAGAAGGAAAGCAACATTTTACTTATAAAATTTACTTTCATATAATGTGCATTAATTAAAGACATTGGGCATGAAAAAGCAAATATTACTTATTATGCAGTCTATAATTAAAATAATATGTAAGTGTTTCTATTACCAACCATGACCATTGCCAAGATTTAACACTATATGCTAATACTTTCACACAAACTTTTGAATCAGATCTCTTCAAAACTTTTATATAGCTTTAGGATTATAGAAGTTGAAGATTAGATCTGGGACAATTTAGGGGACAAATTTACCAAGTTAATACAGGTAGACTTAGAACAGAACTAAGGCCCAAGTTCTGGAACTAATCATGAGAAATAATAAGTAAAGTCAAAAGGAGAATTAAAGATCATGTACTGGCAAGGTGACAAGCATACACACAAAACTGCAAGTTCAGCAATGTGATTGAAAAATGACCTACTTTAAAGGTCTATGACTGGGCCCTGTGACTGACACTGCTCTTAAATGAGAGGAAGGAAGAACACCGTGTCATCAAATTATAGAGTTTCTGACATAATTTTTAATATACCAGCATTCCTCCTCTACAAATTTATTTACAAATTAAAAAAAATAGTAATTCTTATTTCATATTCTATCATATTGCTCTAAAAATGTTATCCCTTTGCATCTGCAAGTGTTTACTATATTGCAAGTATTGTAATAGAGTTTGGTTTTTGTTTTGTTTTGTTTTGTTTTAATACTGTCTTGATTCAGTATTGAGACCCTGGCTAGGCTGGTCAATTTCCCCGCTGAACAGCTAAATAAATTCACATTTCAACCACTTTGGTTATGGGGGCTTCCACACTTCAGGCCAGTATGCACCAAACCTAATTGGTGCATACTCTAATTCCACCCAGACAACTAGAGGCATCTTCTCCTTTACTCCAGAAATTATTCAAATTAGCCAGTCCACAGGAAGACCACAAAACCCAATTAACTAACACAAACTGTCCCATTCCACTGCAATTTGCTGTTACCCTATCCCTGTGTGCAATCTTCCATGTGGCCCTGTTTGGCAGCCTTCTCTCCTTTGAAGCTATAAATTGGAAAAAAATTCTGCCTTCATCTATTCAAGTGCCAATGTCCTATCTCAGTGTTTCAGGAAAGGGGACACCTACAGGGCCTGAGAATGGGCTCTTGTCTACACTCAGAAATAAATTATCTGAGGAGACACATGTGCTGACAGAACAAAAGACTTTATTGGGAAGGGGTACCTGGGTGGAGATCAGCAGGGCCAGGGAACCCAGGAGAACTGCTCTGCCACGTGGCTTGCAGTTTCTGGTTTTACAGGAATGGAATTAATTTCCAGGTTGCCTCTCACTGATTGTCTTGCTCAGACTGTACTTGGTTTGGCTTATAGTCCTTCTTGGTGGTACACAACTTTCAGTGAAGATGAATTCCAGAGCCAAGGATCCTGAGAGGCTGATTGTATCATCCCTCCTCTTGCCCTGATCTCAAATCCTCCTGGTTAGTCTTCAGGGCAGCCCCATGTTCCTTATCAGGACTCCCTGTTTTGCAATCAACTACTATTGTGCCTGGGCAGGGTGAGTAGTTTCAGTCAATGGTCCCATAATAACACCATCAAAAGGATATTTAAGTCTGATAAATTTGGCATACAGTGTGTGTTTGTGGAATAAATTCATGATTGGTTAAGCACCTACCTGTGATTTTTAATCCATGAAGCAAATTCCAATTCCTGGAGGTATCAGGTTTAATTATAGAGTGCATAGTATATGGCAAGAAAGCATGGAGAACAGTATGGAGGTACCTTAGAAATCTATACATAGAACTACCATATGACCCAGCAATCCCACTCTTGGGCATATGTCCGGACAAATTTTCCTTAAAAAAGACACATGCACCCCCATGTTTATTGCAGCTCTATTCACAATAGCCAAGACATGGAAACAACCCAAATGTCCATCAACAGACGATTGGATTCGGAAGATGTGGTATATATACACAATAGAATACTACTCAGCCATGAAAAAGAACAAAATAATGCCATTTGTAGCAACATGGATGGAACTAGAGACTCTCATACTGAGTGAAATAAGTCAGAAAGAGAAAGACAAATACTATATGATATCACTCCTATCTGGTATCTAATATACAGCACAAATGAAACTTTCCACAGAAAAGAAAATCATGGACTTGGAGAATAGACTTGTGGTTGCCTGGGGAGAGGGGAGGGGAGTAGGGGGGATTGGGAGCTTGGGGTCAATGGATGCAAACTATTGCTCATGGAATGGATTTACAATGAATGAGATCCTGCTGTGTAGCACTGAAAACTATGTCTAGATATTCAAAATGCAGCACAATGGGAGAAAAAATTACGTATACATGTATGTGTAACTGGGCCCCCATGAGCTACAGTGGGAAAAAAAAAAGTGTGTTGGGGGAAATAACAATGAAAAAAAAAAAAGTATGGAATACCAGCCCTTGCTATTCTAAGGACACTGAATTGGAAAGTCCTTATCCTTTTTACCATACTATCACTGCAGCCACCACTTCCCAAGACTATAGGTTACAAAGACTGACCAGTGCATCTGGGTACCAACAATTCCACTATATAATCCTGCTGCTGCTTAAATTGTGGCCCCTGTGGACTTCACTTTCCTGTAAATCAGCATATACATTCTGAAAGACTTTTCAAAATATTGTGTTTCCACACAATGTTTCAGTGTTTTCCAGTGGAAGATGTTCTTTTCCTTTGATTTCCTTTCTTTTTAACTGAAAATGTTTTTCAGAATATTTAATTCATCCTATTGAGAGAATTAGTTTGCTAATACAATTAATAATTTTACAGAGCAATAAGTGTGGGAAGGGCCAAGTATTCTACAATACAATGATAAAGCCCTGTTCTAAGATCATTACCAAAACTGCATGGTGCTCCAATTAAAGTAAGATCAGTCATTTTTAAGGAAATTAGGTATAGTTAGCAATATAGAAGAGTAAACTTTCCAAGGGGACAGGATGGCCAATTTCAAAGTTTTGAAATGGTGATTTAAACAAGAGGTACTTGCCTTGCTTGTATTTCCGCATCTTTTCTAAATGGTATACCATTGGACCATTAATAGGATCATAATTTCCAACAGACTATATATATAAATTATTATTATTAATATTATTATTATTATTATTATTTGCTTTTTAGGGCTGTACCCATGGCATATGGTGGTTCCCAGGCTAGGGGTTGAATCAGAGCTACAGCTGCCAGCCTATACCACAGCCACAGCAATGCCAGATCCAAGCTGCGTCTGTGATCTACACCACGCCTCATGGCAATATCAGATCCTCAACCTGCTGAGCAAGGCCAGGGATCGAACCCACATCCTCATGGTTCCTAGTCAGATTCATTTCCACTGTACCACAATAGGAACTCCCCAACATACAATATTTTTATAACATGTAAGAATACATGCATTTTGGAGATTGTATTATACTTGTTAAACATTACTTAAAATGAGTTTTCACTTATCAAGTCATTCCCCTCTGAGTATATCATACATATCTTTTGTCTGACAGTGTTATATATTTGGGAGGGGGATGAAGTTGGCTTTCAACATAAACAAATCTAATTTTGGCTCTAACAGTCATTGCTATTTTGCTATAGGACCCCTGAAAAACAGACTCTCTTTACCATGTACATGATAGAAATGCAAAAAAAAAGAATATATCTACACAAGAATTTTTGAATTGTTTTCATAACAATACTGGCAATAAAGTGTCCTACATGTAATGCTGTATTTGTAGTACACACATAAAATGTCTTGGTTACAAAACTCAATAAAGTGCTTTATTTCCTGCCAGCTGGCATCTGTTCCTATGAAAACCCATTTTAATGTGCTGTTGTCTACACACAATCATTTTTAATGCACCCTAAAGCCCACTTTTATAACAAGCTTCATTCCTGAGGTTGTTTCATTTGTGCTATATGCACTGGAAGTAATAAAAGAAAATTAGTGAGGTAGACACAGAATAAAAAAAACAAAATTCATTTTGTTTGTAAATTGTGCCTTGTTTGGCAGAGGTAGATATTTATGAATTCTTTGTTGGATTCAGGTGTGAAGAGATCTGTGTAGGAACTCAAATTTGAAGCAAAACATGTTTTCATTTTTTTACTTATTATTAAGTCATTCTGAATTTAATCTTTAAAACACTTTGCCTGACCTCAGGTGTGACACAAATAGTTTTATGAAGCTTTAAAAAATAGCAGTGCACTTATCTGTGTGTTGCAGGGATGATATTCTTGAACAAGTACAGATGTCCAGGATTTCAGGAGAATTTCTATTATATTGTAATGGAATAAACAAATATGAATGTAGTCTCCTTTCTTTCTTATTCATAAATATTATGGATGCTAAATGTTCATAGTGTCTTGATGTAAACCTTTTGCCAGAATTCACTTTCTTTAGTGATTTGCTAATTTATTTTAAAAATGAATGAAACTGAGATTTCTTTATTACTTCATGGGGAGATAATTTCAACACGTAAATGACCCTGATGTGTAGATAATTTTTGATTACAGGATTAAAAAACTGTTCTCTATTCACACACACACACACACAGATATATAAACAAGCATGTATTATAGGTTGTAGTAAAAATGAAACTATATTTTTAATTCCTGCTGCCTCTTAACAGTTTTTTCAGTGGATTTCTTCTTTCCCTTGACCTGGGAGAAAATTCTTATAGTCCTCATGATTTCATGCTCATTGTTAGGTAATTTAAAAGCCCTGTAATTCTTTAAGTCAGATAATGCAGTCTAACATTTAAAAAAATTATAAATGTCCAGACCTATATAATAATCAATGCTTCATTTCTTTATTCAAAGATAAAACTTTTCTCCCCTCTCCTTTCAAAGAGCTTATGGGGTCAAGAAGCAAGACACCCTGCAGTACGAGAGGGAATTTTATTGGCTTTTTGTTCTTTAACACCATCTCTCTTCCTCCACCCCTATTAAGGATAAGAGTCAGACAAAAGTTTAAGCTTATCAAAATCACTCTAACTTTGTTGGCTTTGTAATATCTGGCCTGGCACACAACTAAAAATGGAGTCATTCCCTCAAAAATCACTTCTAATATTTATTCTGTTTTCTTTTTTTTTTTCTTGAATTACACCCAGTATAACTAGGGACATTTTTTTTTTTTTTTTTTTTTACCAGTTGTGTCCTTGATGACACTGTTCATCCTCCCTCCCGCTAGTTCCTTAGTCCTTCTGCTGAAGTCAGGAATCCAGAGATAACCAGAAAGACAGTCACTTCACTGAGCTATCTTCCTTCTTGGCCATGTATGCCTTAAGAATCACCAATACATCCCATATTTCCTTTGGCAGAAGGAAATATGGGATGTATCCTTCTAAGTATAGCCTTTGGCAGATCTAACTGTGGTTGGCTTACCGATATCACAATATTTGGATTTTCTAGGTTGGATACACAAATTCCTGTTTCTTTCCATAAACTACAATAATGCTGTTTAAGTTTCATTCCCAAGGCTAAGGTAAGGATATGTAACTATTCCTGATTGCTTGGTAGTTATGTGCACTTTCTCCTCCAAAATATTCACTCTATTGACCATTTTATAACCTCCACAAGGTTGGCTTAAGAATTTGCTAAGTTCTTTAAAGTCACCTATCTTGAGATGTCTTCATGGTGAAACTTCAGAGTATAATGTCTAATGTCTTTACTCATCACCTTCTGACTGTGATAGGAAGAATTGCTTCCTAACACAATTAGATAACATGAGGATTAGATGTAGAGGATGTATAGTAATAGCTTCATATACTGCATTGTATTAAGTGTGAAAAGCATTTTCAGATTTCTTACCTTGCTTAGGCTGGAAAATCAAGTTCAGGTTGATAGAGCATTTAACAACATAAAAACATGTGCTCCAAATAATTGGTGATGAGTATAATCTAATATTACTTCTGATTAATGTCTGCCAAATGGTTGAGAAGATTCATGTTACAGCCTATAATGTGGAAGTATATAGCTCATCACTTCCTTAATAGCACTGTCTTTTAGACTCTCTGCCATGCTTATTCATTCTCTAATATGTATAGATATAGAAAACAAGATCTGTCAATCAAAGCTATGTAGTATTTAAAATCTCTCCTTTTGTTAGGGCAGACCATTAGAAAATCACATATATAGGCTGTGCGTATTGATACTTGGTATATTTTTTTTTACTAGAACTATGCTTTGGCACATGCTATAACATAAAATTAGAGACAGTATAAAGATTGTTTGAAACATACATTTGTTATACAAGCTTTTGTTGCCGCTATTGTTCATACTGTTCAAATTGTTGTAGATCTTTCATGAAGTATCAGAGGGAACTAATTCTTTTTGTGAAAAAAAGTTTTAAAAATTTTACAATTTTAAAAGTAACTCTTGTATTTATATTGAGTAATTCATATTGTTTTGTTCGGGTTTATGAATATTATCGATCATGCAATTTGTCAGACTTCCTTCTTTGCAATATATTCTAGAATGTTCAGAATATAATTTTGAGAATTTGGGAATCACAGATAGAAAAAGTACAAAATATAAAGACAATTTTTTTCTGCATTAATTCACTTTAAGGATTATTTTATTTTCACAATGCATGTTTCCATTTCATCGTTTTCTATCATTGCACTAAAAGTACTTCTCACAATTTGCTGTATGTTTTTTAATACAATAGAATATATATTTACAAATTTTACTTATTGTTCCATAACTGTGGTATAAGATGATAAATTTTCAAGCCCACATTTTGAATAAGCATGGCAGAGTCTAAATTCAAGAAACTCTATAGCTACTTTTTTTCCAGAGAAATAGTTGCAGATGAACTTGGGCAAACCTTTTTTGTATCATTTGACTGTGCTACTTTTATCTTCAACAATTTGATGACATAACTGTGCCAAAGCAACAACAAAATCAATAGGGTTTTATGGAGTCAAAGGACCTGTAAGTTAGTTGCCTGACACCAAAACTCAGTCCAGTAGGAGCCTTCCATTTAGAAAAATGGAGTGAATATAATAATGGCTTTTTGTCTCTGACCATATCTAAATACCCTTCCTATGCTTAGGGTATTTTGTGAGGAGACAAGTGTGGCAGAGAATCAATTCTTTTTTTTTTTTTTTGTATCTTTTGTCTTTTCTAGGGCCGCATCCATGGCATATGGAGGTTCCCAGGCTAGGTGTCTCATCAGAGTTGTAGCCGCCGGCCTACACCACAGCTCATGACAATGCCGGATCCTTAACCCACTGAGCCAAGCCAGGGATCGAACCTGCAACCTCATGGTTCCTAGTCAGATTTGTTTACCACTGAGCCACAGCAGGAACACCAGAGAATCAATTCTGATGAGGATACCAGCAGATACACCTGCCTCCAACAGTTAGCTGTATAAGAGCAACATCCAGTGTTCATACTTCCTGGTGACCCCTGAAGTGCTCATGCCCTCTGCCATATGGTCCTGTACACATAATTTTTGCATTATCTTTTGTTTTTGTCTTCATTACTCTAGTCCTGATTCTCTGGTCCTGCATATATTTTCTGTGAGTTGCCCACTAATTTTTAAATATTTAAATACTTTAAAATACTTTGAGGAGATATTGTTGCTCATAAATAAAAACCCTGATTGGTACAGTTGGTACATAAGTAACCTAAGTCTCCCTTTTGTTGAATTACAAATTAATATAGAGACTGAAGTCAGCAGAATCCGAAGCAAAACTGGAAAACTGGTGGAGCAAAAAGACAGAAAAAGATGACTAAAGAGAATAGAAGATGCCAAGAAGATATCTTCTGAGGTACAACCAAGATGGTAGGGTCATAATGAGCATCTATCTGGCTCCACAGCTGCTCTAATTGAATCCTCTTATCCAAGGAGCTGTCCATTATTTCATTACTTCATCTGACTTTTGTATTCCCATCCAAGTAGGTACTTCTGCTTCCTTATATTCAGGTATATCTGGTTTGAAGCCCCCCTCACCAGAATGTAAATTTCATAAAGTCCCATGAGGGCAGAAACCAAGACTATCTGTTTTTTTTTGTTTGTTTTGTGTAGTTATTTTTTTTCCACTGTATACCCAGTTTGTGGCACAGTATGTGTCTCATGGTAGATACTAAGTATTTTCTGAAATACATAATAATGAATAAATGAATTACTCTAAAAATATAACTGACACAGCAAATTCAATTTACTCAAAAAAAGTATTTTGAGAGATCACGAGTTATTCCAATGTCATTGTGTACTACACACACACACACAATTATCCACTTCATGTTCTTTTTGTATTTATATCCTGAAATGATAGAATTATGTTTGATAAATGGCTAGGAAGCATCAGACACATTTACATATTCAGATTAGCAAACTTCTCTGGTGAAGGCTGATTTTTCCCTCCTTCTTTATAAAAATAAAATCTTTCCAAAGAAATGTGAACATTATTAGAACACCTATTAGCACCTGGTATTGTTTATTATTACAATTTTCCATCTCCTCCTGCACTAGCTCTAAATTCTGATGCAATGTGTTTTAATATCTGCCTCCAAAGCTTTCCTTCCGATGTTTTCACTCTTTCAATCAGGAAGTTTTCTTTGGTTAATAACACCCTATAAGTACTTAATGTGGCCTTATGATTTGTTGCAAAGGTAAACTGAACAATACTTGACCTCTCATAGTTCTGTAGATCACTGCTGATTTAAGGCAACAGACTAAATTCTCCACATTAGCCTCTACCACATTTTTAATGCAGAAATAAAACAGAATTACTCCAAAGGAAACAATTTTTGTCAGTGTCTCTAAAGCAATAAACAGAATACAAATATCATGGTATTTTTCTAAGGAGCAAATATATCTAAGAACCAAAGTGCACATCACAGAAATCTACTACCTTGTACAATATTTTGCAGAGAAAAAGAAAAACATCAGCTCTCATATCTCACATATTTAAATATCTTTAGATTATTTAAAGATGTCAAATATATCCAAAATTATTAGAAATAACATTTTTGGTTCTAGTGAAGACTGTATATTTTTAATCTCCTTTTAAAGGAGTACATGCCCTTTACAGTATATTACAATCTATTTAAACCTATCAAACCAAAAATATCCTCACACTGCTTTAAATCAGAAAAATACCAAAAGAGTTACCCCACAAACTGCTGGATTTCCTGCATCATTGTGCACTTTAATATTAAATTCTCTGGGCAACTGCTATAGATGGCAAAAGGGGACATTGCTCTTTTTGTCTTTTTTTTTTTTTTAGGGCCACAACTGTGGCATATGGAGGTTCCCAGGCTAGGGGTCTAATCGGAGCTATTGCTGCCGGCCTATGCCAGAGCCATAGTAATGCCATCTGAGCTGCGTCTTCGACCCCTACCACAGCTCATAGCAATGCCAGATCCTTAACCCACTGAGCAAGGCCAGGAATCAAACCCTAAACCTCATGGTTCCTAGTCGGATTCATTTCTACTGCGCCACAAGGGGAACTCCGACATTGCTTCTTTTGAATTTAAAATATTTCTTCTTATTCTGCTTGATGTTATTTCTTACAATGATAATTCATGAAATCCAGCATATATACTAAATTTAAATGGATAACATATTTTAACTCTGATTTAAAGGAGTTATGAATTCTAACTCAATAGTTTATAATTTAGTTAAATCTCCAGTGTCACTGTGGTTTATAGTTGCAAATATTGAAATGTTAACTAGTTCTTGATCATCATTCCTTTTTGTTATATTCCTTTTTTTGGACATGGTTACTATTTTCTATAACTTTATTCCTGGAATTTTGATATTTTTCTCTCCAACCCCAAGTCAAGTTTGATATTCTTCCTCTATACATTGTTAAACATTTCATTAATGCCACTCCATTTAAGATTTATATTTACTTTTATGACTTTTCCTTTGTATGATTCTTTTTATTTCTTTTTTCTAGCAGTAGCATGAATCATTTTGAGGAAGTTCTTTGGTTAAATCACCACCTTGAAAACGACCTGTTTGAAGAACGTAGTGGATATGCCCCTGGATGCTTTCCCAGATTGCCTTACCCTTTTCACTCTCATAGGAATGGCTATGCAATAATCTACTCATTTTCTCTGAAATGAATGACCCTCTTTATCCATATGACAGCCATTAATTCTACAAACATGGACTGAGTTCCTGGGCTCAACCATTCTATTGAGATAAGAGTATCAGGCTTTATTATGATTACTTGTTTCCACATTTATTTTTCCCATGACTATGAGCTCCTTGAGTCTAGAAGCCATAGTTTTTCTTTTACATACAGTTCCAAGGACGCATTCCACAAAAGTTGTTTGAAAGAATGATTTAATACATAATTAACTTTGACAGAATAAGGGTGATATTTACCACATTGCACTAGATATACTCAAAATTCTCCATTCAAAAACATGTGTCCTATGAAAAATATGTGAAGGTAAAAATAAGTATATATGAGGTTAGATTACAAGTAAGATGAAATAGTGAAGACAAAGTGACTAAGAAACTACTTATTTTAACTATTTTCTTCCTTTTATGATATTATCATCAGTCAGTAAATGCTTCATTTTTCTGTTCCTAGATCATTGCCTATGACATGCCTTTTAGTCTGTGTACAAGTTTGTATAAGTCTGTTTCCCCTTAAGTCTTATATTAAAACCTAAAAATTGATAATATATGCAGCATAACTCAGATACATAATTAGAAGAGGCTCAGTTAGTATGGGAGAGTACAAAATTTAACATAAATTCCTCCCATCCCTATATGTACAATTCTAATATCACCTTGTCTTGCTTCCCATCAAGAAGTAAAGTCTATCTCACACTTTGCTGTATCCAAAGGGAGCTAAGTAGAGGTAGAAAGCATTTGTGCAGTGAATATTTCTTTCCTAATGCTATTTTGAATCCTGAGATTGCTCATGTAAAGACAAGTCCAGAATTGCCTATTGGAGAATCATAAACAACACAGAGCAGACACAAACCTTCCCATCTGAACTCTTCTAGACCAAGCAGCCTGCCTGCAGTTACGTATGAGTGACACCATCCTGAATCATCAACCACATACCAGTTAAGGAATAAGAAATATCTATAAATTACAGAATTATAAAAAATAAAGTTAATTGCTTTGGGCAAATACCTTTTCTTGATTCAAGCCATTTCCCTCAACAAAGCAAACAAATTCTATTAGTAAGTAAATAATCTAAGAATTAAGCAAATTGGTAATCATTTATATTCACCAGTCTTATTTTGCTACTGGTAACTTACTGTTTTGGAAGATACTGTAGCATTTTCCAATGGCATCTGGTTCTGCACTGGATGTTAAAACTTATCATGGAGTTTAATCTAAAAAAGAAATAGATATTTTATGTAGAGTATTGTTGGTAACAAGATTTTTGATAAAGAATGTTATCAGTTTTTTCACCCCCTTTGAGTTCAGTCTTAAGTTTTTAATAGTTTTTTAAAAATGGTATTCTAGGTAAAGGTTGATGAATGTTTCTTTTTCTCAGCAATTAAGGCTTTTGCTTACTTCCTTATTTAAATATTATTCTAATTATTTGAAAATTTAAAAATAAAAAAAGTAATGGCAAAGACACTTTTAGCTACCACTTAGTCTTTGCTACACAGTAACCAAGCACTGTGCTAATTGATTTACATACTCTTGCTAATTTAATTGTTACAGAAGTTGTCTCCAATTTACATCTAAGAAAACACAGATTAAGTAATTTATTGAATGTCATGTTATCATTGAGAGATATAGCTAGGATTCGAATGTTGACCGTTTACCCAAAATCTGTGTTTTTAACTGTAATGATATGTTTCCTGGCTCCCATTCATAATAAAAACAAAAATAAGCATGACCTCCCTCTTTTCCTGAAGATTCAGGATTTTTTTTTTTTTAAATCAGAGCTCTTTTAGGGATTGCAGCACAGTATCACAGCAGCATATGTAGCCTGAGATTTATTTGTAATGAGTCAAATGTCCTCAGCATCAAAGATGATGCAGTGAAAATATATATGAATGAGTAACAGAAAGTTCCCAAACTCAGAGCCATCTCCTATTTTGATATCTTTTGTCTAGATTTCATCCATTACTATGTATATTAATGATATTAATGCTTAACATGTAGGGAAGGTATCAGTATTATATTATTTTCAAAACTGTTAGGAAATGAACTGGAAAACAAAACTAAAATATAATTTAGGGACTTGCCCGAGGTTAATTACAAATAAATATTAGATCTTAAGCCAACTTCTGTGGCCAAATAAATGTTCTTTCTATTCTTTCTAGGAAAAAAAAATTCTTGAAGAGTTGTCAAAGTATTCTGATTGCAGAATGGCTTATGTAGTCAATAGAACATATTTTAAAGCTTAATTCTGCTATTTCTTAACTGTGTTATATTAGTTGACGTATTATATTAAACATTTGAATCTACTGATTATATTACCTTATAAAATAAAAATATTAGCCATCTTGAAAGCTTAAAGATTATATGTGAAACAATTCTGATAAAATAGAGGCTCATTCATGGCAATTATTATTATCAATAAACTATATTTGAAAAAAAAATGCTCTTTCCTTGAACCTCTGCAAGATAAATAAGAGAGAATCCCTCACTCTTTATGATGGAGAGAAGAAAGATTATTCTTGGAAATCTGTCTACTCCTAGTATATTGAGGACACAGCAATTTTTTATTCACATTAGAAAACTTCCACAGATCACATACATGTTGAGAGGAAGTAATTATGTGTGTTTTTTTTCCTTTTTTTTTCTTTTATCTTTTTTGGCCATGCCTGCAGCATATGGAAGTTCCTGGGCCAGGGATTGAATCTGAGTCACAGCTGCGACCTATGCCAAAGCTGTGGCCAATGTTGGCACTGCTGCAGAAACAGCACAGTATCTATAACCCATAGTGACACAACTAATGAATGATTTATTTTTTTTTGAAATTCAATCCATGTTGTCCAATGTCTTTATTAGTGTTATTTTATCCAATTCACTCACTGACCATTGGACCACATGGACTGAATTTCAAAAAAAAATCATTCATTAGTTGAGAATTAGATCTTGTGAGATAGTTTTTTAAAATCCAGAGCTAAAGGGAACCTCAGAAATATTCTACCTCTCACACAAATTTTATAGAAATAGGAACTCAGTTCTGGTAAATATGAAATTATTTGTTCCAGGTCACACAATATAGAAGAGGGATAGTTAGGATAAGAAAGTGTAAACCATCTTATATTTCACAATGATTGGCCAAATTGTTAAAATTTGCTGTAATATGAAGATTTTAATTTCTATTAGAAAACTATAGAATTCTCAATTAAGAATTCTAATGTTTTCAAAATATTAAAAATATAATATAAATTGATATATTTACTGCTTCTATAGCAAGATCATTCTTTTTTTTTTGTCTTTTTGTCTTTTTTAGGGCCATACCCATGGCATATGGAGGTTCCCAGTCTAGGGGTTGAATCAGAGCCGTAGCCACCAGCCTACGCCACAGCCATGGCAACACTGGATCCAAGCTGCATCTGCATACTAAACCACAGCTCATGACCATGCCAGATCCTTAACCAACTGAGCAAGACCAGGGATCGAACCCTCGTTCCTAGACAGATTTGTTTCTGCTGCACCACAACGGGAAATCCATATAGCAAGATCATTCTGAACTGGGTCAACTTCTTAATCATTTTATTTATCAGAAATCATTCTGTTTTCGGAGTTCCCGTCATGGCTCAGTGGTTAACGAATCCGACTAGGAACCATGAGGTTGTGGATTCGATCCCTGGCCTTGCTCAGTGGGTTAAGGATCTGGTGTTGCCGTGCGCTGTGGTGTAGGTTGCTGATGCGGCTCGGATCCAGTGTTGCTGTGGCTCTGGTGTAGGCCGGTGCCTACAGCTCCGATTGGACCCCTAGCCTGGGAACCTCCATATGCCATGGGAGCGGCCCAAGAAATGGCAAAAAGACAAAAAAAAAGAAAAGAAATTATTCTGTTTTCCTGTTTTTGGGGGCTGTTCCCTTGTCATAGAGAAGTCCTGGGCCATAGGGAAAACACACATCACAGCAGTGACCCAAGCCACAGCAGTGAAAACACGAGATACTTAACCTGCTAGGCCACCAGGGAACTCCCTAATTTTAATTTACATTATGTCATTTTAATAAATTGGACTTTTTAATTACCTCTGGAAATCATTTACATTTCCAAAAGTGTTGTTATCTATTTTTACACCAATTACATTAGGACGCCAAGACATTTCAACATGCTTTTTACCACTAAGTATAATTCAGTATCACAAGAAGTCAGTTACAGTGTGTTGGGTGTCTAAGATTTGTACTCTTCTTTCCAGTTTGGCAGCTCTTTTTCTAGGCACAGATGCCCCTTAATTTTAGTTCCCATGTCTATTAATAATTTTTCTGCCACTCCTGTCACTGTCACTCTTACAACTGGGCACTCTTCATCCTCAGGACATGTATCATATTGCTGCTCTGAAATCAGTCATTGTCATTTCTGACAGAAAAAAAAGGAAGATATCCTCCTGGTGTGTTGAGATGAGGGATATAAGAATGTCTATCCCCTTATGAGTTACATTATTTGGGGGAGTTTTCAAAGCAGCATTGCTTCTGTCTCCATATCTAACAGGGATTTTATTTCAATATGATGCTTCCTTTATATTTTGTTTATAATGCCATAAAACTCCTAGGAGAAAACTCAGCTAAAAGAAGTTTGCTGAAAGAAGCTTAGGCCAGTTATCTTTGGCTTAGAGCAGAGGAACAATTCTGGGAAAAGCATAGCATATATTATCCTATATACCACCTGCCCAATCCTTCTGGGAACTAGGTCTGAGTTCGAACAATGAAGTGGCAGGTTAGAAATGAGAGCTAATGATAGCCTTTGTAGCATGTATACCTTCATGATAATTTGCATTTCTTTTTAAAAGAATTTATTTTAGATTAGATAAATAAACTTAAAAAAACTGTATATGAATACACATACATGCACAGTTTACAAGGAATTATTTTAAGTCATGAATTTTAAAAAGAATTTCCTCAGAGAGATGAGAACAGATTTATAACCAGCTGGTGCCAGGCTATTTTTGGCATATGGAACCTAGATTTAGTTATCATCTTCAAAGTCTGTGAATACCATTCTAACAACATTATTGTGTATGTAAGACAAATGGTTGGGGAATTCTTTTAGGCAATCTCCAGGTAATGAGAACAAGGTCAAATGTCATCACAATGCACAGAAGTTGCCAAAGTTTAAGTCCCTAACTAGGTTCTCTGAGGCAACCAGAGCTGTCAGTGCTGCAGCGGAAGCCAATGGTATTTTGAAAGATGTGAAAGCAGCAAGGTGTTTTTTTCTGTATTTTCTATGCTAGTGTAGACACATGATTCTGTTAAGTGAAATATGTGAAAGATGTTAAACTCTGAGAGCCAGACTACTGAGGTACAATGAAGTCCTTGTCTTCCGCTAGGAAATAGGCACTGACACATCTTCTGTGCCTTTGCCCTTAAAGAGACCCCTGCACTCTTAGCTGAATAAAAATAGAGTTACTTCTGAGTCAGAATACTTATCCAAATCATCGCAGTTTCCCTATCTCCCAACTCAGTAGCACTAACCATCAAGAAAATAGATTTTCTTCTATACACTGGTAGGGAATTCTGTTTTTTTATGCTCTGACAAATGCTTATCCCAGCCAGCTCTACCTTCTGTTTACCTCCCAGGAAGCTTTCTCCTACTCCCTCTTTCTGAATTAGGGTTTAATCCAGGTTGATTGGGCCAGGGATTAACCTCTGATTCAACTTGAGCCAATCAGAATATTTGTCTTAGAAATGTGGATTTGGGATCCAGAAAAGTCCATTTGTTTCTAACTAATAAAATCTGGGAAATACTTTATTTTTAATATAGTCATTATTAAAATTTTTCATATATGAATTTGCAATTAAGTAATATTAAAAACATCAGTACATTCTCAAAATCCATTGCTCCTAATGAATGATTTTACTGCTCAATATTACTAATCACCAGATAAATGCAAATCAAAATCATATTACACAGGTCAGAATGGCTATAATCAAAATGTCTACAAGAATTAATACTGGTGGGGTTGTGGAAAAAAGGGAACCCTTGTACACTGCTGGTGGGAATGTAAATTGGTACAACTACTATGGAAACTAGTACGGACTTTCCTCAAAAAACTAAAAATGGAACTACTATATGAGCCAGCAATTCCACTCCTGGTTATATGTCTGAAAACATATTATTAAAAAAGATTCATGCACCCAAATGTTCATAGCCACACTATTAACAATAGCCAAGATATGGAAGCAAATCAAAGCCCATCAAACAGATGAATGGGAAAGAAGGACATGACATATACAACAACAAACCCAAATACATATGCAATGGAATAATAGTCAGTCCTAAAAAAATAATGAAATTCTTCCATTTGCATCAATGCAGATGGAGCTAGAGTGTATTATACTTAGTTAAATAAGTCATACAGAGAAAGAAAAATACTGCATATTCCTTATATGTGGAATCTAAAATGCAACACAAATGAGTGTATTTGCAAAACAGAAATGGACTCACAATTATAGAAACAAACTAGTGGTTAACAAAAGGGAAAGGGGCAAATTAGGGGTATGTGATTTAGAGATACAAACTACTATGTATAAAGTAGATAAGCAACAAGATTATATTGTATAGCACAGGGAATTAGCACCATTATCTTGTAATAATTTTAATGAAATATAATCTGTGAAAACACTTAATAACATGATATACACCTGAAACTAATAGAATATTGTTAATCCACAAAAAAGATAAACTATTTCTTCCTAACCTCATTTCTCAATATTCTCTGATACTCTGTAACCAACACTCTAAAATATTTCAATGGTAGGCGAAAAATATACTACATATAATGTATTTTTTCTTCTTTTTTTATCGCTCAATGAATTCATTATATGTATACTTGTACAATGATCATCACAATCCAATTTTATAGGAATTCCATTCCACACTCCCGGTGTATCCCCCCACCCCCCGATACTGTCTCCTTTGGAAACCACAAGTTTTTCAAAGTCTTTCAGTCAGTATTTGTTCTGCAAAGTTCATTGTGTCCTTTTTTCAGATTCCACATGTCAGTGATAGCATTTGATATTGGTGTCTCATTGTCTGACTAAATTCACCTAGCATGATAATTTCTAGGTCCATCCATGTTGCTAAAAATGCTGGTATTTTGTTCCTTTTAATGGCTGAGTACTATTCCATTATGTATACGTACCACTTCTTGATCCACTCCTCTGTCAATGGACATTTAGGTTGTTTCCGTGTCTTGGGTATTGAAAATAGTGCTGCAATGAACATTGGAGTACATGTGTATTTTCGAGTCATGATTTTCTCTGGATAGATGCCCAGGAGTGGGATTGCTGGATCAAATGGTAATTCTATTTTTAGTTTTCTGAGGAATCTCCATACTGTTGTCCACAGTGGTTGCACCAATTTACATTCCCATCAACAGTGTAATAGGGTTCCTTTTTCTCCACACCCTTTCCAGCATTTGTTTGTAGACTTTTTGATGAGGCCATTCTGGCCAGTGTAAGATAATACCTCATAGTGGTTTTGATTTGCATTTCTCTAATAATGAGTGATGTTGAACATGTTTTCAAGTGTTCTTTGGAGGATTGTATGTCTTCTTTGGAGAATTGTCTGTTTAGATCTGCCCATTTTTTCATGGGGTTGTTTGTATTTTTGGTATTGAGCTGCAGAAGGTGTTTATAAATTTTGGAGATTAATCCCTTGTCAGTTACTTCATTTGAAAAGACTTTCTCCCATTCTGTGGGTTGTCTTTTTGTTTTGTTTAGGGTTTCCTTTGCTGTGCAGAACCTTTTAAGTTTCATTAAGTCCCATTGGTTTGTTTGTTTGTTTTTTTGTTTGTTTTTTACAGCCATTACTTTAAGAGGTGGATCTGAGATGTTGCTATCATTTATGTTGGAGAGTGGTTGACTTATGTTTTCCTCTAAGAGTTTTATAGTGTCTGGTCTTATATCTAGGTCTTTAATCCATTTGGAGTTTATTTTTGTGTATGGTGTTAGAGACTGTTCTCATTTCATTCTTTTCCATGTGGCTGTCCAGTTTTCCCAGCACCACTTATTGAACAGGCTGTGTTTTCTCCACCGTATATTCTTGCCTCCTTTGTCATAGATTAGTTGGCTGTAGGTGCATGGGTTAATTGTGGGCTTTCTATCCTGTTCCACTGATCTATATGTCTGTCTTTGTGCCAGTACCATACTGTTTTGATGACTGTTGCTTCATAGTATAGTATAAAATCAGGGAGCCTGATTCCTCCAGCTCTATTTTTCTTATTAAGAATGTCTTTGGCTAATCTGGATGTTTTTTTCTTCCAAACAAACTTTAAAATATTTTGTTCGAGTTCTGTGAAAAATGTCTTTGGTAATTTAATAGGGATTGCATTGAATATATAGATTACCTTGGGTAGTATAGCCATTTTGATAATATTGACCCTTCAAATCCAAGAGCATGGTGTGTCTTTCCATCTATTTGTGTCATCCTTGATTTCTTTCATCAGTGTCTTATAGTTTTCAGAGTACAGGTCTCTTGACCTAGGTTTACTACTAGGTATTTTATTATTTTGGATGCAACGGTAAACAGGATTGCTTCCCTAAATTCTCTTTCTGATCTTTCATTGTTAGTATATAGAAATGCCATCAATTTCTGTGTATTAATTTTGTACCCTGCAACCTTGCCAAATTTATTGATGAGCTCTAACAGTTTTCTGGTAGAGTCTTTAGGGTTCTCTAGGTATAGTATCATGTCATCTGCAAATAGCGATAGTTTTACTTCTTCCTTTCCAGTTTGGATTCCTTTAATTTCTTTTACTTCTCTGATTATTGTGGCTACGACTTTCAAAACTATGTTGAATAGTATTGGCAAGAGTGGACATCCTTGTCTTCTTCCTGATCTCAGCAGGAATTCTTTCAGCTTCTCATCTTTGAGGATGATTTTAGCTGTGAATTGCCTTTATGATGTGAATAGCCTTTATGATGTTGAGGTAGGTTCCCGTTATGCCCACTTTCTGAAGGGTTTTTTTCAGAAATGGGTGTTGGATTTCGTCAAAAGCTTTTTCTGTATCTGTTGAGACGATCATATGATTCTTTATTCTTTAGTTTGTTAATGTGGTGTATCACACTGATTGATTTGCGGATATTGAAAAACCCTTACATCCCTGGGAGAAATTCCACTTTACCATGATGAACAAGCCTTTTAATGTATTGTTGGATTTAGTCTGCTATTATTTTGTTGAGGATTTTTGCATCTATGTTCATCAGTGAAATTCGACCATAATTTTCTTTTTTTGTGGTATCTCTGTCTGGTTTTGGTATCAGGGTAACGGTGGCCTAAAAGAATTGTTTGGGAGTGTCCCTTCCTCTGCAAGTTTGTGGAATAGTTTCAGAAGGAGAGGTGTTAGCTCTTCTCTAAATGTTTGGTAGAATTCACCTGTGAAGCCACCTAGTCCTGGACTTTTGTTTGTTGGAAGATTTTTAATTACAGTTTCAGTTCTTGTGATTGGTCCTTTCATCTTTTCTATGTCATCTTGGTTTAGTCTTGGAAGATTGCACTTTTCTAAGAATTTGTCCATTTCTGCTAGGTTTTCTATTTTATTGGCGTATAGTTGCACATAGTAGTCTCTTATGATCCTTTGTATTTCTGTGATGTCCGTTGTTGCTTCTCCTTTTTCATCTCTAATTTTATTGATTTGAGTCTTCTCTCTTTTTTGCTAGACAAGTCTGGCTAAGGGTTTATCAATTTTGTTGATCTTTCCAAAGAACCAGCTTTTTGTTTCATTGATCTTTTCTATGGTTTTCTTCATTTCTATTTCATGGATTTCTGCTTTGATCTTTATGATTTCTTTCCTTTTACTAACTTTATGCCTTGTCAGTTCTTCTCTCTGGAGCTGCTTTAGATGTAAAGTTAACTTGTTTATTTGAGCTTCTTGTTTCCTGAGGTAGGCTTGTATTGCTATAAACTTTCCTTTTAGAAAGGCTTTTGCTGCATCCCATAGGTTTTGGAGTGTTGTATTTTTGTTGTCATTTGCTTGTAGGTATTTTTTAATCTCCTCTTTGATTTCTTTGGTGATCCATTGGTTGTTTAGTAGCATGTCGTTTAGTGTCCATGTGTTTTTGTTTTTTTGCAGTTTTTGTTGTTGTTGGTGGTGGTGGTGGTCATTTCCAATAGTGTAGTGTGGTCAGAAAAGATGCTTTATATGATTTCAATTTTTTTTTCAATTGTATTTTTAATTTTTAAACTTCCTCTTTAATGTCTTCAGTGATCCATTTGTTGTTTAGCAGCATGTTTGTGTTTTTTGCAGGTTTTTTCATTGTTGATTTTCAGTCATATAGCATTGCGATCAGAAAAGATGCTTGATATGATTTCAATTTTCTTAAAGTTACTGAGTTTGGATTTTTAGCCCAGGATGTGATCAATCTTAGAGCATGTTCCATGTGCACTTGAGAAAAATGTGTATTCTATGGCTTTTGGATGGAATGTCCTATAAATATCTATGAAGTCCATCTGGTCTAATGCTTCATTCAGGGCCTGCATTTCCTTATTGATTTTCTGCCTGGATGATCTGTCCATTGCTGTAAGTGGGGTGCTAAAGTCCCCCACTATAATTGTGCAATTGTCGATTTGTCCTTTTAAGGTTGTTAGCAGTTGCCTTATATATTATGGTGAACCTATGTTGGGTGCATAGATATTTAAAATTGTTATATCTTCTTTTTGGATTGATCCTTTGATCATTATGTAGTTACCTTCCTTGTCCCTTAAAATTATTCTTCATTTTAAATCTATTTTGTCTGATATGAGTATTCTACTCCAGCTTTCTTTTGATTGCCATTTGCATGGAGTTTTTTCTTCCATCTTCTCACTTTCAATTTGTATGTGTCCCTAGAGGTGAAGTGGGTCTCTTGAAGAAAGCATATATATGGGTCTTGTTTTTGTATCCATTCAGCCAGTTTATGTCTTTTTGTTGGGGCATTTAGGCCATTAACATTTAAGGTAATTATTGATATGTATGTTCTTATTGCTGTTTTATTAATTGCTCTGGATTTGTTTTTGTTGCTCTTTTTTCTTCCCTTCTACTCTTTTTTCTCACCTCTTGTGGTTTGATGACTATCTTTAGTGTTGTATTTGAGTTGATTTTTCTTATCTGTTTGTGTATCAATTCTAGATTTTTGGTTTGCAGTTATTCTGAAGTTTTGATATGAGTGGATACACACACACACACACACACACACATATATATATATATATATATATATATATATATATATATATATATGATTGTTTTGAGTTGTTGGTCTCTGATGCCTACACGAAAATCACCTCAGGAGAAAGGACACATAAAGATTGAAAGTTAAGGGGTGGGAAAAAATATTTCATACCAATAGACATGACAGGAAAGCGGGAGTTCCAATACTCATATCAGACAAAATAGACTTTAAAAGAAAATACAGAAAGAAATACAAAGAAGGACACTATTTAATGATTACAGAATCCATTCTAGAAGAGGGTATTACTATCATCAACATATATTCCCCAAATATAGGAGCACCCAGATACATACATCAAATATCAACAGACATAGAGGGAGAAACTGATGGGAATACAATCATAGTAGGAGACTTTAATACCCCCCTCACACCAATGGACAGATCCTCTAGACAGAAAACCAATAAAGCAACAGAGATCCTAAAGGAAACAATAGAAAATTTACACTCAATTGACATCTTCAGGACACTACATCCAAAAAAATCAGAATACACATTCTTCTCAAGTGCACATGGAACATGCTCAAGAATCGACCACATATTGGGACAAAGGTAACATCAACAAATTTTGGAGCATAGAAATTATCTCAAGTATCTTCTCTGACCACAATGCCATGAAATTAGAAATCAACCATGGGAAAAAAAATGAGAAAAAAACCTGCTACATGGAGACTAAACAATGTGCAACTAAAAAACCAATGGGTCAATGAGGAAATCAAGAAGGAAATTAAAAACTACCTTGAAACAAATGATAATGAAGACACAACCTCTCAAAATCTATGGTATGCAGTTCTCAGAGGGAAATTCATAGCAATACAGGCTTTTCTCAAAAAAGAAGATCCCAGATTGACAACTTAACCCTCCACATAAACAAATTAGAAAGAGAAGAACAAAAAAGATCAAGAGTCAGCAGAAGGAAGGAAATCATAAAGATCAAAGAAGAAATCAATAAAATAGAGATTCAAAAAACAATAGAGAAAATTAATAAAACCAAGAGCTGGTTCTTTGAAAAGGTCAACAAAATTGACAAAACCCTAGATAGACTCAATAAGAGGAGGAGAGAAAGAACCCAAATAACCAAAATTATAAATGAAAAAGGAGAAATCACAATGGATACTGCAGAAATACAAAAAACCATAAGAGAATACTATGAACAACTCTATGGCAACAAGTTTGACAATCTGGACGAAATGGACAATTTTCTAGAATCTTACAGCCTGCCAAAACTGAATCAAGAAGAAACAGACCAACTGAACAGACCGATCACTAGAAATGACATTGTTGAAGTCATAAAAACCCTCCCTACAAATAAAAGTCCAGGACCAAATGGCTTCACAGGCGAATTCTACCTAACATATAAGGAGGATCTGGTGTTCATCCTCCTTAAACTTTTTCAAAAGGATGAAGAAGTAGCAATACTCCCAAAGACATTCTATGATGCTACCATCACCCTAATTCCAAAACCAGACAAAGATACCACCAAAAAAGAAAATTATCAGCCAATATCTTTGATGAATATAGATGCAAAAATTCTCAACAAAATCTTAGCCAACCAAATCCAACAACATATCAACAAAATCATACACCATGACCAGGTTGGGTTCATCCCAGGTTCACAAGGATGGTTCAACCTATGCAAATCAATCAACATCATACACCACATTAACAAAAGAAAAGTCAAAAATCATATGATCATCTCAAAAGATGCAGAAAAAGCATTGGACAAAGTCCAACATCCATTCATGATCAAGACCCTCACCAAAGTGGGTATAGAGGGAACATTCCTGAACATAATCAAAGCCATTTATGAGAATACCACAGCAAATATAAAACTCAATGGGGAAAAACTGAAAGCCTTCTCACTCCAATCTGGAACAAGACAGGGATGCCCACTCTCACCACTGCTCTTCAACATAGGTTTGGAAGTCCTAGCCACAGCAATTAGACAAACCAAAGAAATAAAAGGCATCCATATAGGAAGAGAAGAGATCAAACTGTCACTGTATGCAGATGACATGATACTATACATAGAAAACCCTAAGGACTCAACCCCAAAACTCCTTGAACTGATTCATAAATTCAGCAAAGTAGCAGGATATAAGATTAACCTTCAGAAGTCAGTTGCATTGCTGTATAACAGGAATGAAACATTAGAAAAGGAATACAAAAATATAATACCTTTTACAATTGCACCTCACAAAATCAAATACCTTGGAATACACCTGACCAAGGAGGTCAAGGACTTATATGTCGAGAACTATAAAACATTAATCAAGAAAATTAAAGAAGATGTAAAGAAATGGAAAGATATTCCATGTTCCTGGATTGGGAAAATCAATATTGTAAAAATGGCCATACTAACCAAAGCAATCTACAGATTCAATTCAACCCCTACCAAATTACCCATGACATTTTTCAGAGAACTAGAACAAAGAATCCAAAAGTTTATATGGAACCACAAAAGACCCAGAATTGCCAAAGCAATCCTGAGAAAAAAAATCAAGCAGGGAGCATAACTCTCCCAGACTTCAAGAAATACTACAAAGCCACAGTCATCAAAACAGTGTGGTACTGGTATCAAAACAGACAGACAGACCAATGGAACAGAATAGAGAACCCAGAAATAAACCCTGACACCTATGGTCAATTAATCTTTGACAAAGGATGCAAGAACATAAAATGGGAACAAGAAAGTCTATTCAGCAAGCATTGCTGGGAAACCTGGACAGCTGCAAGCAAAGCAATGAAATTAGAACACACCCTCACACCATGCAGAAAGACTTAAATATAAGACAAGACACCATCAAACTCCTAAAAGAAAACATAGGCAAAACACTCTCTGACATCAACATCATGAATATTTTCTCAGGTCAGTCTCCCAAGGCAACAGAAAAAAGAGAAAAAATAAACCAATGGGACCTAATCAAACTGAGAAACTTTTGCCCAGCAACGGAAACCCAAAAGAAAACAAAAAGACAACTTACAGAATGGGAGAAAATAGTTTCAAAGGATGCAACGGACAAGGGCTTAATCTCCAGAATACATAAGCAACTTATACAACTCAACAGCAAAAAAGCCAATCACCCAATGGGAAAATGTACAAAAGATCTGAATATACTGTTCTCCAAGGAAGATATACAGATGGCCAACAAGCACATGAGAAAATGCTCAACATCTCTGATTATAAAAGAAATGCAAATCTAAACTACCATAAGATACCACCTCACACCCATCAGAATGGCCATCATTCATAAGTCCACAAATAACAAGTGCTGGGGGGGGTGTGGAGAAAAGGGAACCTCCTGCACTATTGGTGGGAATGTAAACTGGTATAGCCACTATGGAGGACAGTTTGGAGGTACCTTAGAAATCTATGCATAGGACTACCATATGACACAGCAACCCCACTCTTGGGCATACATCCAGACAAAATTCTACTTAAAAGAGACATGTGCACCCGCATGTTCATTGCAGCACTATTCACAATAGCCAAGACATGTAAATAACCCAAATGTCCATCGACAGATGATTGGATTAAGAAGAGGTGGTATATATACACAATGGAATACTACTCAGCCATAAAAAAGAATGACATAATGCCATTTGCAGCAACGTGGATGGAACGAAAGACTCTCATCCTGAGTGTAGTAAGTCAGAAAGAGAAGGACAAATACCATATGATATCACTTATAACTGGAATCTAATATCCATCACAAATGAACATCTGCACAGAAAAGAAAATCATGGACTTGAGAATAGACTTGTGGATGCCCGGGGGGCGAGGGAGGGAGTGGGAGCTTGGGTTATTGGATGCAACTTGGAATGGATTTACAATGAGGTCCTGCTGAGTAGCATTGAGAACTATGTCTAGATACTTATATTGCAACAGAACAATGGGTGGAAAAAAAATGTATACATGTAAGTTTAACTTGGTCCCCATGCTGTATAGTGGGAAAAAATAAATTAAAAAAATAAAAAAATTAAAATTAAAAAATTAAAAAAGAATGAAATACATTTGTCTTCATAACAGGTGTTTACAATCTGGACTTCCCTAGGCCATCAGGTCATCGGAGGTTAAGTTTAATGAACACAGAAAAATATGAGAGTGAAAGAGTGTAATTGTCCATAAGCCAGAAGATGATACCAATTCAAGGAGGTATACTGATACAATTTTGGAATAGAAATTTCCAAAATCCTTTTTAAAAAACACTTTTACATTGCATTTTACTGGGTTAAATACAACTTCTACCACTAACACTTTATAGAACATATATGTTAACTAACTACTCATAAGACTTGTTTTGTCTTGGGTTGCTATGTTTACAAGAAGTAGTGAATGTTCTGAGTTTCTTATTTGGTAAATATGTTGCATTTAAAAGTCATTCAAGAGGAAGTTTAAGTGGAATCAGAAATAAAATTGTGTATATTTATGCTATCTAGAAATTGAAAAGCAGTTTATAATTGTAGAACTTTGACATGAATTAGAGGTTTCAGCCAATCCTACAGTCTCTGCAAAATCAGGGATCTTTCTGTTATCTAACCCATTTCCAATTTTTGTATAGATAACAAGCCGAAATTCACATAATAATAATGATAGATGAATTTGGTTCTTGGCTTGGCAAGCCAAACTTCTTTTGTTAGAGGAAAAAAACATACACAAATATGTCTGGAGTGTTCATTGGATTCTATCATCATTCACATCATTAGGTGTCTTTTTATCCAGACCATGGAAATGTCTGGCACAGATTTATCCCAAAGTAAATTTTAAGGTATATACATAATGGCATACGGCAATGCTTTAATTTGTGGAAGGAAAGATTATTCTAACTATAATTTACACACTTTTTCTCAGATTGTCCTGATTCAGACCTGTAGACATATTCTGGAGATACAGGGAGAGAAAATGGCATTGACAATGTGAATAAAAATATGAAGAACTAGTTTATAAATTGGATCATATGTGAGATAAGCAGAGTATAGCACCAGGAATAAAACAGGCTATTGAAATCCTCTATTCCAAAGAATAACCTATGAGTCTTTGAAAAGTTAAGGCATAATCAAAAGATGAGCTTTGGCAGGGAAACAACAGTGAAGGTTCCAGCAAGTCACTCTTCACAAGCTGCAGAGGCTTCTCAGAGTTAACAGGGCTTCTCAGAAAACTTAGGGCCCAGACGTCAGTGGCCTTAGAGATGATACTTCAGCCTTACAGCAGACAATATTCAAGGATCCAGATCAAGACAAAGCACATGTTTCATGATATGTAACAATAGAAAAGATGGCTTTGGGGTAGATAAGGAGTTACCTAGGGGTTTGTAGATGTGCTTTTCAAAGAACTTCAGGAATGGGGAAGAGACTTTCACAAAAGCAGATGGGGCTTTGAGCCATTACAACAAAACTGCCTTATATTACTAATGGAATTTTGGAATCCTGTTCTGTTTTTTTTGTTTGTTTTTGTTTTTGTTTTGTGTGTGTGTGTGTGTGTGTGTGTGTGTGTCTTTTTTGTAGAGGAGGAGGCAGGTTTGGGAGCATGGTCTAAAATCACTGATTAAAGGAAAGATTTCAAGTCATTTCAGAATATTGATGGGTTGTAGTTTTTAAAATGAAGGTTATCAATTAGCCAACAATTTTTCTTGACCAAAAAGAGGTTGACAGATTTAAGACTTTAGAATAATAAAGAAGGAAGATTGTATGTAACATGATAGGAACATATCCTATAATGAAAGGCCAGTATCTCGAATGGGCCTATTTCTAAATGGGCCCTGGTATTTAGAGGCGGATAACTTTTTTGCTTTTCAGGACTGTAATGGATAAGGGCTGGCTCTAGGCTCATCTAGTAACTAGACCCTAATATTCTAGCATTGCAAATATGCCCTGCAGAACAATGCTATGTGTGTATGTTTTGGGAGTGTTAAGCTAGTTGTCAACAAATATATTGAGAAGTTACATAACATGTAGGCCAAATGCCTTTGATTGCATAAGTCTGCAGTGCTTAAATATAAAATTTTAGGTAAGAGCCATCTCCCTCAAATGCCCAGAGATGCTATTATTGCTAAGAATAAAAGCAGAGAATTAAAGCTCACACTCCAATGGTTTAATTGCCTATGATCCAAAAATGACATGATGGCAGTTTTAAAAAAAATTCCTAAAGGCGATCACATTTCTCTGAAGAGAAGGAAATTTTTCTAATATTCTCTCTGCAATACAATTGACTATATGATTGAATTTATTGACCATATAAGACCTAGGGGAGTGTTAGATTTATCAGGTAGAAAATAAAGCAATTGGCTTGATCACAGGGAGTAAGAAAGTTACTCTATGTAATATGTAGAATGGGGGCGTGGTATTATTGGATTTTAATATTAAAGCATTTTATTTAATTCAAAACATAAAGGACTAACACTCTAATCTGATGAATGTGTACATATTTACTACATAAATATAGTTTTATCCACAATATTCAAAAGAAAGTATACTATAAAAGACATGGACTTTCTTTTTCTTGTTTTGCAGTCACATTCTGATCATTTTCGAAAACCCAAATCCAAAACAAACCTCTCTCTATTGGTCATAGTTCTAAGAAACACACTCTCTTCTACTTAATCTAGCAATTCTATCTTTTTTCTCATACATCATCATTTTCTTTTCTAATGGATCATTTCTGTCAACATACCAGAATACTATTGTTTCGTCTCTTCAAAAAAAAAAAGATTAAAAAATTTCGTCCCCATATTTTTTGCTTCATTTTTTCTAATCCTTTTTATAATAGAACTTGGAAACAAAAACTTTTATGTGAAATTTACTTATTATTTAGGCCTGATATAGAATTTAAACATATAGCTTTTGAATCCAGCCCTAACCTAATATTTGGCTTTTAGTATAGGAATGTACTGAATATCAGGACTGATGTTCCATGTAAAATATATTAATGAGTATATGAAAATTCTCACAAGGAGTATTATAGAAAAATTTGGGGCTCCTACACATGTGTATATCCTATTTCTTTGATATCCACAGCAAATTTAGTGGTGATGGATTTGGTTAAGAAGAGCTTTTCTCTCTCTCCCTATCGCTCTTCTAAATGAATCTACAAGTAGTAATATTACTGAAAAAATCTGGTGTGTTTATATTTAGTTGTTTTATCTTATTTTATTTTATTTTATTTTATTTTATTTTATTTTATTTTATTTTATTTTATTTTATTTTATTTTATTTTATTTTATTTATTTTTGCTTTTTAGGGCTGTACCCATGGCATATGCAAGTTCCTACACTAGGGGTTGAATGGGAGCTGCAGCTGCCAGCCTAACACAGTCACAGCAACATGGGTTCCGAGCTGCACCTGAGACCTATACCACAGCTCACAGCAATACTGGATCCTTAAGCCACTGAGTGGGACCAGGGATTGAATCTGTGTCCTCATGGATACTAATTAGATTCTTTACTTCTGAGCCACAACCGGGAACTCCCTCAGTTGTTTTATAAATAATGATTTTTGTGAATTCTCTAAATTCACTGTTAGCTAGGTATGTTTTAACATTTCTATAAGAATAGCATATAATAGCATATTATAATGTGCTGAAACATCCACATTTTCTTTCCTGGTTTTATAGGTAGAAATAAAAGTTGTGCTTTAAGATCAAGGTGAAATGTGTATACTTGAACATCTTTCTGACAATTTTAAAAACTATCTTATCATGCTGTAGTGTTTGCATGTCAGGAATAGACAGAAGCTGGACAAATCCAAAAATAATGCCTTGTGACAGATAAGAAACTAGTGAAGAAAACAGACTCCACTCATATAGAGTCAGTCACTAGCACCTATAAGAATAAAATTGACAATTGTTCAAAGAGGGAAAAAAAACCAGAAATTTTTAGTTATGGCCTTGGCATATATAATAAAACTGTGGCTACATTGCTGCTGAATATCTACTGAGATAATCATCTGCAACTGAGATAGTAAGACAGAGATAGCATGTTTTTTTTGCAGTCTTTAAAAATTGTAAAATATAGGAGATCCCACTGTGGCTCAGTGGTAACAAACACAGCTAGTATCCATGAGGATGCAGGTTTGATCCCTGGCCTCACTCAGTGGGTTAAGGATCTGGCATTGCTCCAGATGCAGCTCAGATCTGGTGTTGCTGTGGCTGTGCCATAGGCCAGTGGCTGTAGCTCCGATTCAAACCTTAGCCTAGGAACTTCCATAAGCCATAGGTACAGCCCTAAAAAGTAAAATAATAATAATAATAATAATAATAAAATAAATGTAACTTCATTTTCAATGAAACTCTCATTTTTATTACTCATAAAAATATTTATAAAATTATACTACCTAATGAATAAGCATACTATGAAGTCGATATATAACACAAGTTATCACAATATCTCTCACTAAAATAAAATTTATTTTACCATTAAACCAATAGACACAAAACAGAAAAAATGTGCTTTCAAAAGAAAAATTTAGGTATTTCCAATTATAGAATTTAAATTGCATAATGGTATACTGACAAGAAGAGAGCACAAAAATGTGTGCGCATACATGTGTACATATATGTGTATAGTGATGTAAACCAAATAAATAAATGTATCAAAATTTTATGTGTCAAAATATCTCAAATATACCAACATTTTTGGTGAAATTTGGTATGATTTTAATTTATTTGTGCTCTGTTAGTTATCATTCTTGTGACTATATTTACCAGAAAGCCAAAACCAAAAATTATGTTTGAATTCATTTTCCTATCTGAACTATAAGATCAAAGCTCACAAAACTAACATTGAAAACTTGGCACCATAGCAAATACCTGAAACATTAGTTAGACTTAATACTTAATTTTATGTCTTATTTTCTTGGTTGTAATAGGCATCTATTTTTGCTTCTCTGATCAGATATTATGACATCACAAAAAAATAGCAAAATATATATATACATGTTCCTGGACTTTTTTTTTTTCTGATATGCTTTTTTCTTGCCCATTTTGTAATGTTTTTTCTTATATTATACAAAGGAAGAAAGAAAATCCAGTAATATATTTGCTAAAACAAAATGTAACTACAACTTTTTTTTTAAATTCAAGGAAACAGAAATGGCATCAGTTTGAGGATGTTTTATCAATGATCATGATTTAGTAAGAACACTTTGCTGTACAGCAGAAATTGGCACAACATTGTAAATCAACTATACTTTAGTAAAAATGATTTAATAAATAGAAGAAATTGATCATTTTAACATTTAATAAAAATTAAAATAACTGCTACCAGTCAAAATTTTCTCCACCAAAAGTGTGTTAGGGCATAATGAACAAAATGTGAGATTTGGATCAATGGTACCTGGGTTAAATTTCTACTCTGACACTTAGAATCTGCAATTTTGTCAAATTCATATAACGTTTTCCATACCATCATCTTAAATTATAAAGCAGTTATAAAAATTCTGTATTTGTTTCCTAGGGATACAAACAAATTATCACAAGCTAAGTGGCATAAATTAACAGATATTTTTATTCTTTCACAGTTTTGGAGGCCAGAAGTCTGAAATCAATATGTAGACGGGGCCATGCTTTTTCTTAAAGCTCTAGGAGAGAATGTGTTCAATGCCTTCTCTTAGCTTCTAACATTACAGGAAATCCTTAGACGTCCTTGGCTTTTACAGATATCATTCCTACATCTCTTTGTCATCATGTAATATGTCTCATCTCATCTCTGGTCTCTGTCTCTTCTCCTCCTGGTTTCCTTCCTTCTTTCTTTCTTCCTTTCTTTCTTCCTTTCTTTCTTCTTTCTTTCTTTCTTTCTTTCTTTCTTTCTTTCTTTTTCTTTCTTTCTTTCTTCTTTCTTTCGTTTCTTTCTTTCTTATCTTTCTTTCTTTCTTTCTTTCTTTCTTTTTCTTTCTCTCTCTCTCTCTCCCTCCCTCCCTTCCTTCCTTCCTTCCTTCCTTCCTTCCTTTCTTTTGGCTGTGCTCACAGCATGAGGAAGAAGATCCCGGGAAGAGCAGTGATGACACCAGATCCTTAACCTGCTGCATCACGAGGGGAACTCTATCTTCTCTTCTTCTTGTAAGGACAATAGTCATGCTGGATAAAGGATTCACTCTATTCCATACGCCCTCATAATGTCTTACATCTTAACTACATCTGTATACACCCTATTTCCGAATAAAATCATATTCACAGGAACTAGGAGGAAGAACCTCAACATGATTTTTATTTAATTTTTTTTGTATTTTTTTAGGGAGTGGCATAGTCAACTATGCTAATTCAAAAATGTTTTAGCAAAATTAAATAAAATATTATGTTCAAACAGATTTGCAAAGACTTATACATCAGGGACACACAATGTTAGCTGTGTCTCCCCTGTTTTTCTCTGTAAAACAATGTGAATAATGGTGACATTTCAGTGTAGTCAATGTAATGTCCTTTAACTTTTCTATATTATCCTGCTTCTAAATTATTTTAGGGAAAAGTATGAAAGACTTTGAAATTGAATGCTAGGTGTTGCCTGGCACAAATTTACTTATTAGCTGATTCTATAAAGCTCCACATTTCTTATTGTCTTGGACCTATTGTACAACTCTTCAAATAGTAGAAAAGTACTGGTTATACCAATGAAATGATTGTCTATTGTAATGCTAATGAGTTTTGGCAGCTGGATATGTAAATCATCTCGTCCATAAGAAGCTGTTTTCTATTAAATTCATTTGAACATTTTTGATTTCCTGTATATGTGTCTGCTGTTAGGATTCTCACTTGAAATAGTTTTAAATATCTTGCTGGTTCCCCTATTAATTAATGAGTTAAATAAAAATTTTTGTCTGTGTTCATTTTATATTTGCAAGACAGTTATGACATTACCTTAAGAAATCCTTTAATATTCCATGTCATTTTCAAAAGAGATTTGATGAGTTAAGAGATGAAAAGATTCAGGTCTTTAATATCTCACTAGCTCTCAACATGATATGCAGCACCTGTGTGGAAATGGACTTAACCCAAAAGCCTTATAACTTTTGAATTAAAGGGTAATTCATAGGAAAAAAATCTAAGAAGCAATTTCTTGGTAAAAAAAAATAGTGTTAGATAATTAAGCACATCTTAAAGTAACAAGATTAAAGATTGCTTTAGAGTAAGATTAAATGCCTTGGAATTTAACAACCAAATTGCTGATCTGGTCCATATCACTTTAGAAAATGAAGGTTCAGAGCTAAGAGGGGCTCCTGCTTTGATTAAGGGACAGACAAAGGGTTTTAGTCATTATAAAAACAAATGAAGAGAATCTACATTAGAAGAAACTGTACAATATTATCTGAAAAATATTTAGAGGAAAATATTTTTTTTCTTTTTAATGTGTGATAAAATATTTGAAATTAGATAGTGGTGCTATTGAACAACATTGTGAATGTACTTCACGATGCCAAATTACATACTTTAAAATGGGAAAATTGGAAATTTTATGTTATATGTATTTCACTGCAATAGAAAAATCAATTGATTACACATGTAAGAAATTGTTTATAGACACTCCATCTGTTCCAATGATCTACACCTTTATCTTTTCACCAGTACCACACTGTCATTTTTGCTTTACATAAGAATTGAAGCTTTATTTATATTGCTGCACTTTACTATACCATAAGTAATTCAGAAAAAAAAGTTAGTAGCTGTTTCAAGTGCCATCTTAAAACAATAAAATAAGAGACTATAAAAGGTGAATCAGTTCAACACAATTGAGAATAAAATAAGAAAATCTCTGTACCCCTCTTTTCTCTGACGTAATATTTAATATCAATATCTATGATTTAACATGGTAGTTTTCTACTATAAATGAAGAAAAGTTAGAACATAAATTAGCTAGTAAATTTGAAATGTTTATAACTTGTTGAAGTTCTTTTTAAAACTCTACTTTTGTATCTGATATTATGGACTCAAAGTGGTATAAGACTGGTACACCTAACTGGAAGCTGTGTTTGAAATTTCTTTGGAGTCAAGAGTTTTCTCAGAATAAATCTCAAAGTAGTAGGTGAGGAAGAGTTAGAAAATCTTATTCTGGATTCTGTTGCTTCATGATCACTAAAGTCTCATTTGACTGTGGGAGAAAATATTTCCAAGTGATATGACTGATAAGGGGTTAATACCCAAAATATATAAACAGCTCATATAACTCAATGTTAAAGTAATTTAAAAAAGAACAGAAGGTATTTTTCCAAAGAAGACATACAGATGGCAAACAGGCACATTAAAAAATGTTCAACTTGGAGTTCCCGTCGTGGCTCAGTGGTTACCGAATCCGACTAGGAACCATGAGGTTGCGGGTTCGATCCCTGGCCTTGCTCAGTGGATTAAGGATCCGGCGTTGCCAGTGAGCTGTGGTATAGGTTGTAAACACGGCTCAGATCTGGCGTGGCTGTGGCTGTGGCTCTGGTGCAGGCCGGCGGCTACAGCTTCAATTAGACCCCTAGCCTGGGAACCTCCATATGCCAAGGGAGCGGCTCAAGAAAAGGCAAAAAAACAAAACAAAAAAAAAATGTTCAACTTCACTAATCATCAAAGTAATGCAAATCAAAACCACAATGAAATATCATCTTACACCTGTCAGAATGGCTATCACCAAAAAATAAATTCTACATATAACAAATATTGGCAAGGATATGGAAAAAAAGGAAACTCTTGTATACTGCTGGTGGGAGTGTGAATTGGTGCAGCCACTATGGAAAATAGTATGGAGGTTTCTCAAAAAAACAGAGAGAACTACCATATGAGGCAGCAATTCCACTCCTAGGTATATATTAAAAAAAAAAAAAAGAACACTAATTCAAAAAAATACGTATACCACAATGTTCATTGTAGAATTAGTTACAGTTGTTACGGTATGGAAGCAACCTAAGTGCCCTTCAACAGATGATAAAGAAGATTCGGTATGTATATACAATCAAATACTACTTATCCATTAAAGAGAATGAATTTTGCCACTTGCAACAACACTGATGCACCTGGAGGGTGTTACATTTAGTGAAATAAGTTGTACATATGAAATTCATGCAATATTGTACAACAACTATACCTAAAACAAATAAAAAAGAGAAACACAATTCATAAGCTTGAAAAATTGTAAGTTAACAGAGTTTTAACTATTTCAGATTGAGTTCAGCAAAAAATGAAAGTCTGGTCTGCAGATAGTAAATGAGAAAAATAAAAATCAAGAATTTCTTACTCGGGTCCACATTCACATCAAAATTTTCCAGAGCTTTGATATCAAGATTAATGTCTTTACGTTGAAATAAAGAAAAAAGTGGAAAACTGAAAAGCTGTTTATAAATAATTACTAATATTATGCTGTCAGAGTTGATGTGAATATAACTTGCATAGTCATTTTGGAGAGTACTCAGCAGTACTTAATGAAACTAAGAATGTATATTTCCTAGAACCCTAAAATTCCATTTCTGGGTTTTCATACTTCAAGGAAATTCTCACATAGGAGCACAATGACACATAATGAACACCAGGACTGGAAGCCAACCTGGTAGTCATTCTAGGGAAAATGATAAATACACTATGGTAGATACCTAAGGTGGAATATTGTACAGAAGTAAGAAAAAATATTAAGATTTACCTATAGTAACATGGATGACTTCTCAAAACATATGCAAGAAAGTAAGAAGCAGAATGAGGTATATCATAGCTAAAAATTAAATTTAGGAGTTCCCATGGTGGCTCAGTGGAAACGAATCTGACTAGAATTCATGAGAACACAGGTTTGATCTCTGGCCTTGCTCAGTGGGTTAAGGATCTGGCATTGCCGTGAGCCACGGCATAGGTTGCAGATGTGGCTCAGATCCCATGTTGCTGTGGCTGTGGCGTAGGCCAGCGGCTACAGCTCTGATTCAACCCCTAGCCTTGGAACCTCCATATGCCATGGGAGCAGCCCCAAAAAAGACAAAAAAAGAAAAAAAAATAAAGCAAACACATAATTCAATGTCATCTCATTTATACACATGTATGCAAATTAGCAAATGAAACGGATAAATATACTGAAGGGAAAAACTTATATTAAGAAGGAAATAGATTTAGAAAGGAAGAATAAGAGAAAATACTTTTTTTAGTGATTATTTTTTAAATTTTATTTTAAAGTAACAAAAGCCTAGAAATAGCATATGTCCATCCAGAGTGAAATGGTTCAATAAATTATAATGTGTCCACATAATAAGGTAAAAATCCTCTGTAAAACGTGATGAGGAAATCTCATTTGATTTGAGGTGACTCCAGAATATTTAGTTAAGTGGGAAAAAAATGCAGAAAATGCAAGAGTAAAGGTGGAGGAACTAGGATGGAAGGAAGATTTCTTTGGATATACACTGTTCTTATTTTGAAATCAGTCAATGTTTTACAAAATTTAAAAATAAAATAAAAAAGAGAAAATACTTTAAAGAAATAGAAATGCAATAAGTAAATAACCAGGGGCTTTAAACAGAATGAATATAATAACATATAATGAACTAAGACAAATAAGACAACTCTATATACAACAAATTAACAAATCCTGGGTTAAGATACAGAGACGAATGAAGAGACATTCGATATGTACAAGTCATCAAAAATATGAGATTCTGTTTTCATTCCTAGTGATCATAAGTAAATGTGCAATAAAGAAGCTTTGTTGGAGTTCCCGTTGTGGCGCAGTGGTTAACGAATCTGACCAGGAACCATGAGGTTGCGGGTTCGGTCCCTGCCCTTGCTCAGTGGGTTAACGATCTGGCGTTGCCGTGAGCTGTGGTGTAGGTTGCAGAAGCGGCTCAGATCCCGCGTTGCTGTGGCTCTGGTGCAGGCCGGTGGCTACAGCTCCGATTCAACCCCTAGCCTGGGAACCTCCATATACCGCGGGAGCAGCCGAAAGAAATAGCAAAAAGACAAAAAAAAAAAAAAAAAAGCTTTGTTAAAAAGTTACAGGTCCCAAACCAGACTTTTCCAGACTTAACAGAGCATCTCTTGGGATTAGCTTAGAAGAACTGGTCTCTGCTTGCAATTAAACTCTAAAGCCTATATTTGTACCTAAACTAACTCATGCCTTGATGTAATTTTATCCTCTGATATAATTTTATGCCTTTTATGCTTTTTTGGGATGACTTTCTGAGATGCATACATTTTTACAAAACATTCTTGCCTAGGCTAATCTATTTTAGGAAGTGGGTGGATTAAAAGACCATTATATTTTCTGAGCAAGCATATGGACAGTAAGAGCAGCAGATAATAAAGGATGAAGGAGTCTTCTGGACTCATGCAATTATATTTTGTTTACTGCATTAACACCTTTACTAGAAAGGTAAGAAATTTACATAAATTTCAGAAATATTATAAGTGCTAATATGAAACATTCTCCAATTCTGTGAAGTTTGAACTTGGAAAATACAAAATATTAAAATAATAATGTTCTAATTGTGAGGATAAAAACTCTAAATACTTAATAATTTAGCAGCAAAACCTTGATAATTAAAAAAATACTGCCATTGAACAGATTACCTTACCCTTCTTTGGGTTTTGAGAGGAAAAATGAAATAGTGAAAACATATCTAGAATAATTTAATTTCACTTCTATCTCTTCACGTTGGTAAACTTCCAACCTAGATAATATTCATTTACTCAAAGAAAGATGATCTGCAAAGTCATCTGGTTATAAGTGGCATGTTTACAATGTCAAGAAATCAAATAACTCTGAGATTATTTTTGAAAGGAAAACTTGATCATCATTGTGGGAACACTGTGGTCTCTAGGGTAAAAACAAAAAGGAACTTTCCATACAGATCAATATCTAATTTATTTGGTTATTAGGAAACTCTCAGGTTTAACTTATTTTATCTAAAAAGGTGAGAGGAACAGCTATTATGTAGAATTTCAAAAAAATAAAATATACCGGACCTAATTAATCTTTCATTTCTTTCAAAAGTATGAACGTAACTATATGAGAAACTATACAGAAAGCATTTACCATTTGCTTATTTGGTATAGCTGAATTTAACTCAGTATTACTGCTGACAATTCTTTGTCATTTAATTACCATGGAAAGAATGTGCCACTAATTAAGGTGAATACATATAAGTATTTACATATATATATATATTTTTTGGGGGGGTGGAGGGTCTTTTTGCCTTTTCTAGGGCCACTCACATGGCATATGGAAGTTCCTAGGCTAGGGGTCGAATCAGAGCTGTAGAAGCTGGCCTACGCCACAACCACAGCAATACGGGATCCAAGCTGCATCTGCAACTTATACCACAGCTCACAGCAATGCCAGATCCTTAACCCACTGAGCAAGGCTAGGGATCAAACCCATAACCTCATGGTTCCTAGTCAGATTCATTAACCACTGTGCCACGATGAGAACTCCAATATAAGTATTTATACATTTTAAATTATATTTTAATAATACTTTGCTTTTGTAATAGACTTTACACACAAAAAAGTGGAAAATGCAGAATATCCACATACACCTCATGATCCTAATACATAGATCAACATCCCTCACTACCACGAGTGAAAATCAGAGTGTTACAATTGTTGTAACTGATGGACTGAACATTGACATGGAATTATCAGCCATGGGCCATTGTTTACATTAGGGTTCTCTCTTGGTGTTGTACGGTCTATGGACTGTGACAAATAGGTAGTTACATGCATCCACAATTATAGCATGCAAAGTAGTTTCACTATCCTAAAAATCTCTGCTCCACCTATTCATTCCTCCCTCTGCTCATTCCTGCAACCACTGATTATTTTATTATTGCCACAGTTTTGCCTTTTCTATACTATCATATAGTTGGAATCATACAATGTGTGATTCCCTTTTCAGATTTATGTCTTTTACCTAGTCATGAACATTTTAGCTTTCTTGGAGTTCTAATAGTGGTTCAGTGGCTTAAAGACCCAATATGGTCTCTGTTAGGATGAGGATTCAATCCCTGGCCTTGCTCAGTGGGTTAAGGACTAGAAGAGTTAATTAATTTTTAGCTTTTATTAATGACATAGAGCTAATTAATTATTTCTTGCATAAATTGTGCTTTTGTTGTGTATCTAAAAAGTCATTATCAAACTCGAGATCATCTAGAATTTCTCCTTGGTAGCTTCTAAAATTTCATTATTTTTTATTTCACATTTAGGTTTATGATTCATTTTGGGTGATTTGTGTGTGTATGAATATGAAGGGTGTAAATTCTGTGTCTGGATTCGTTTTTTTTTTTTTTTTTCCATTTGGATGCCAAGGTGTTCTCCTTCAATTCACTCTATCATATTGCATTTGCTCCTTTGTCAACAATAAGTTTACTGTATTTATGTGAATATAATCCTGGGATTCCTATTTCTGTTTCATTGATCTGTTTGTCTATGCTTTTGCAAATGCTACATGTCTTTATTACTGCAGCTTTATAGTAAGACTTGAAGATGGATAATTCTAAACCTCTAATTTTGCTTTTCTCCTTCAGTATCATGTTGGCTCTTTTAGGTCTTTTGCATTTACATATAAACAATAGAATTAGATTGTCTATATTTGCAAAAATAGTTTGCTAGCATTGATTGATGTGGCAATGAGTCTATAGATCAAGTTAAGAAAAACTAACATTTGACAATACTGTCTTCTAAACCATGAACATGGAATATTACTCCATTTAGTTAGTTCTTTTTTAAAATTTCTTTCATAGGAGTCATAATTTTTCTAATACAAATATTGTATATATTTTGTTAGATTTATAATTCTTTCTTTGGGTGCTAATGGAAATGGAAATGTGGTTTTCTTTTATTTCCAATTCCACTGTTCACAGGTGGTACAAAAGATGATAATGATCTTTGTATAGTAACGTTATATACTACAACCTTGCTATAATTGCTTTGGCTTTTCTTATTTATGTATTTATTTATTTATTTATTGTCTTTTTAGGGCCATATCTGCCACATATGGAAGTACTCAGGTTAGGAGTCTAATTGGAGCTGTAGCTGCTAGCCTTACACCACAGCCACAGCAACACAGAACCCAAGTCGCATCTGTGACCTACACCAGAGTTCATGGCAATACTTGATCATTAACCTACTGAGCAAGGCTAGGGATTGAACCTACATCCTCATGGATCCTAGTCAGGTTCATTACCACTGAGCCACTATGGGAACTCCCCTATTTTTAAAATATAGTTTATTCACAATGTTGTGCCAATTACTTCTGTATAGCAAAGTGACTCAGTCATACATATAAATGCATTCTTTGCACATTGCTTTTTTTATTGATCTTTTCAAAGAGACAGATTATGGTTTTGTTTATTTTCTATACTGATTTCTTATTTTAAATCTTATCGATTTATTTTTTTTATTATTTCATGTTTTATGCTTACTTTCAATTTAATTTGCTCCTTTTTTGTCTCATTTTCTAAGTTGGAAGCTTAGAATACTGAATTTAAATATTGCTTCTAATTTTGGCACAGTCCTATAAATTCCCATTTATGTAATGTTTTTGCAGTATCTATCACATTTTTGTCTTTTGTTTTCAAGAAACATATTAGCTTCCAAGACTTACTTGGGCAGAGATAGAAAACTAAAACAATCAAAAACCTCCCAACAAAGAAAACTCCGGGATCAGGCAACATAGCTGTTGAACTGTATTATTTGGTTTCTGTAATTCTAAATAAAGATTTATAGAGTGCTTTTTAAATGTTTTATTATTGTTGATTTATATTGTTCTGTAAATTTCTGCTATACAGCAATGTGACCCAGTTATGCATCAATAAACACTCTCTATCTTATATCTATCATCATGTTCCTTCACAAGTGATTGGACATAGCTCCCTGTGCTAAACAGCAGAACCTCATTTTCGATCCATTCTAAATGTGACAGTTTGCATCTACTAACCCTGAACTTCCTTCCAGAACATCCCACTCCCTCTCCCACCTTCTCCTCCTTAGTCAACATAAGCCTGCTTTCCATATCTATGAGTACATTTCTGTTCTGTAGATAAGTTTATCTGTGCCATATTTTATTTATTTTTTTATTTTTTATCTTTTTTTTTCCCTAGGGCCACACCCATGGCATATGGTGGTTCTCAGGCTAGGGGTCTAATCAGAGCTGTAGCTGCCGGCCTATGCCAGAGCCACAGCAACAAGGATCCAAGCCATATCTGTGACCTTCACCATAGCTGACAGCAATGCTGGATCCTTACCCCCAGGGTGAAGCCAGGGATCAAACCCATAATCTCATGGTTCCTAGTCAGATTCATTAATCACTGAGCCATGATGAGAACTCCTGTGCCATATTTTAGATTCCACATATAAGTTACATCAAATGGTACCTCTATTTCTGACTTACTTCACTTAGTATGAGAATCCCAAGTTCCATCCATGTTGCTACAAAAGGGCATTATTTTGTTCTTTTTTATAGCTGAGTAGTATTCCATTGTGTATATGTACCACATTTTCTTAATCCATTCATCTGTCAATGGACAATTCAGGTTGTTTCCATGTCTTGGCAATTGTGAATAGTGCTGCAATGAACATAGGCATGCAAGTATCTTTTTGAATGAAAGTTTGTCTAGACATATGCCCAGGAGTGGGACTGCCCGATCATATAGCAGTTTTGTATTAGCTTTATGAAACTCCATACTGTTTTCCATAGTGTTTGTATCAGTTTACAATTCCACCAATTGTGCAGGAGGATTCCTTTTTCTCTACATCCTCTCCAGACTTTGTTATTTATAGTCTTATTAATGATAGCCATTCTGACCAGTGTGAGGTATTTCTTCATTGTAGTTTCTTTAATAATTAGTGTTCTTGAGCATTTTTTCATTTGCCTATTGGCCAACCATATGTCTTCTTTGACGAAATGTCTATTTAGTTCTTATGCCCATTTTTCAATTGGGTTCTTTATTTTTTTGCTGTTGAGTTGTGTGAGTTGATTGTATAACTTGAAAATTAAGCACTTGTCAGTTGCATCTTTTACAACTATTTTCTCCCATTCTGTAGGTTGTCTTTTCATTTTTTTAAAAATGGTTTCCTTTGCTGTTCAAAAGTTTATAAGTTTGGTTAGGTCCCATTGGTTTATTTTTTGTTTTATTTCTATTGCCTTGGGCTACTGACCTAAGAAAATATTTGGTTGATATCAGAGAATGTTTTGCCTATGTTCTCTCCTAGGATTTTTATGGTGTCTTGTTTTATGTTTAGGTCTTTAAGCCATTTCGAGTTTATTTTTGTGCGTGGTGTGAGGGTATGTTCTAGTTTTATTGATTTATATGCATCTGACCAGTTTCCTAGTACCACTTGCTGAAGAGATTTTTCCCATTTTATTTTCTTGCCTTCTTTGTCAAAAATTAATTCACCATAGGTGTCTAGGTTTATTTCTGTGCTCTCTATTCTGTTCCATTGGTCAGTATGTATGTTTTTGTACCAGTAATATACTGTCTTGATTATTGTAACTTTGTAGTAATGTCTGAACTCTGGGAAAGTTCTGCCTCCTGTTTGTTTTTTTCCTCAGTATTAGTTTGGCAATTCTAGGTCTTTTATGGTTCCATATGAATTTTTGGGTTGTTTGTTCTAGTTCTGTGAAGAATGTCATGGGAAATTTAATAAGGATCATATTGAATCTGTAGATTGTTTGGGTAGTATGGACATTTTAACAATATTAATTCATCCAATCTAGAAGCATGGGATGTCTTTCCATTTCTTTTATCCATCAATGGGATAAAAGCCTAAACACACTGAGGAAAGAAACAGCAAGCATCCAAACCAAAAGCAGCTCCCATTTCAAAAAAAAAAATTGTAAGCCCTCACAAACTACTCAGGGGTTCCCCCACTTACAAATCACCTCCCCAAACTACAGTAGTTGTCTTCCCTAAACTCACAGAATAAGAAAAATATACATAAAATGAAGAAGCTCAGGAATTATTCCCAGTTAAAGAACAGGAGAATTACCCTAAAGGAGCAAGCAATGAATCAGACTTCTGTAGTCTAACAGACACTGAGTTCAAAAAGGAGATACTGGAAATTCTGAAGGAATTAAAAGTGAATATGAAGGAATTAAGTGTGAATATGAATGGTAATGCAGACTACTTTAGAAAGGAACTAGAACATAAGAAGAGGAGCCAAGAAAAATTAGAAAATTAATGTTCAGAGTTGCAAGCTGAGTTAAAGGCATTGAAGAGCAGAATGAATAATGCAAAGGAATGAATAAGTGACTTGGAAGATAGAATAATGGAACTCACCCAATTAGGACAGCAGATAGAAAAGCAAATAAAAAAAAATGAAAGCAATGTAAGATATTTTTTGGATGATATAAATCAAGCCAATCTATGCATAATAGGGATTTTAGAAGGTGAGGGAAAAGAAAGGGGATTGAAAATGTACTTGAAGTAATTGTGGCTGAAAACTTTCCAAATGTAAAGGAAACAAATATCAAGATATAGGAAACACAGAGAGCTCTAAAGAAGTTGAACCCAAACAGACCCCCACTGAGACATATTATATTAAAGATGGCAAAAGTTAAGGATAAGGAGAGGATTCTAAAGGCAGCAAGAGAAAAAGAAAGAGTTAATTATAAGGGAATCCTCCTAAGGCTATTAGCTGATTTCTCTACAGAAACACTACAGACCAAAAGAGAGTAGTAAGATAGATTCAGATTTTTAAAAGGGAAACATTTTCAGCCTAGAATACTCTACCCAGTGAGGGTATCATTTAAAATAGAAGGAGACATAAAGAATTTCTCAAACAAATACTGAAAGATCTCCTCTAAATAGGAAAGAACTAAGAAGAGATAGGATTGAGGAAATCATGATTGGAAAGTAATTCGTTAAATAGGCAAGTATACAGATCTAAAAGAAAAAAAAATTGTAAAAACAATGATAAAATCAACAAACAGCAAAAAAGATAAATATGAAGATAATAGGAAATCAAAATCATAAAATGTTGTCAAGGAAAATAAGAAAATCTAGATTTTTTTTTTTTTTTAGAATGTGTTTGAGCCTATATGACTATCAGGCTAAAACAAGCAGATGCAGATGAATGGGCTAACATACTTGAAAAACAGGGCAACCACAAACTAAACCAAAAAAAATATATTCACAAGAGCTAAAAAGAAAAGGGCACAAACATAAAATAAAAGGAAATCATCCAGCCAAAAAAAGAAAAGTACAAAGGAGAAGCATATAATCAAGTAGAAAACAAGGTTTAAATGTCAATAAATGCATATTTATGAATAATTACTTTAAATGTCAATGGACTGAATGCTCCAAACAAAAAAATATAGATTGGTAGACTGGATTAAAAGACAAGAGCCTATAATATGCTGCCTATAAGAAACTCATCTTAGGTCAAAGGACACATATAAATTGAAAGTGAGGGGATGGAAAAAGATATTTCATGTGAATGGAAATGACAGGAAAGCAGGAGATGCAATAATCATATCAGACAAAATAGACTTTAAAATAAAGGTCATAAAGAAGGACAAAGAAGGACACTATTTATTGATGAAAGGTTCATTTCAAGAAGGGGATATTAACACTTGTCAATATATATGCTTCTAGTATAGGAACACCCAAATACATGCAACAAATACTAACAGACATAAAAAGAGAAACCAATGGGAATACAATAGCCGGAAATTTTAACACACCACTCATGTCAATTGACAGATCCTCTAGACAGAAAATCAATAATGTAACAGAGATCCTAAATGACACAATAGAACAATTAGACTTAATTGATATTTTCAGTACATTACATAAAAATAAAACCAGAACATACATTATTTTCAAGTGCACATGGAACATTCTCAAGAATTGATCACATATTGGGGCACGAAGCTAACCTCAACAAATTTAAGAGTATAGAAATTATTTTAAGCATCTTCTCTGACCACAATGGCATGAAACTAGAAATCAACCTCAGGAAAAGTAAGGAGAAATAACTGATTACATGGAGACTAAAAAACATGATACTAAAAAACAAATGGGTCAACAAGGAAATCAAATGGCAAATTAAAAAATACCTCAAAACAAATGACAATGAAAACACAGCCATTCAAAACCTATGGGATGCCATAAAAATCATTCTTAGAGGGAAGTTCATAGCAATACAAACCTTCCTCAAAAAAGAAAAAATCTCAGAACAACAAGTTAACCTACCACCTAAAGGAATTAGAAAAAAAGAACAAACAAAACCTAAAGTTATCGTAAGCAAGGAAATCATAAAGATCAGAAAGGAAATCAATAAAATAGAGATTCAAAAACCAAGAGAAAAAAAAATCAATAAAACCAAGAGCTAGTTCTCTGAAAGAGTAAACAGAATTGATAATCCTCTGGCCAGACTCACCAAGAAGAAGAAAGAGATAAACCAAATAAACAAAATAAGAAATTAAAAAGGAGAAATCTCAATGATACTGCAGAAATTTAACAAAATAATAGAATACTACAAGTATATAATATATAATAGTACAATTATATGCCAACAAATTTGACAACCTAGAAGAAATGGATAACTTTCTAGAGACACACAGTACTCCAAAACTGAATCAAAAAGAAATAGATCATTTAAACAGACCCATCAGTAGAAATGAAATTGAGTATGTAGTAAAAACACTCCCTGCAAACAAAAGTCCAGGCCCAAATGGCTTCACAGGTGAATTCTACCAAATATGCAAAGAACTTATACCCATACCTCTTAATCTTTTCCAAAAGGCTGAAGAAGAAGGAACACTCCCAAAGACACCATTACCCTAATAACAAAATCGAAGATACTACCAAAAAAGAAAACTATAGGCCAATATCTTTGATGAATAATGACACAAAAATCCTCAACAAAATTATAGCCAACTAAATCCAACAATATATAAAAAAGATCATAGAGCACAGCCAGGTGGATTTCATACCAAGTTCACAATGGTGGCTCAACATATGCAAATCCATCAATGTCTAGAGGGTTTTGTTTTTTTTTTTTAATTTCTCTGCACACACAAATAAGGTCACTTGATTTCACTTAACTTATTGTCCAACTCTTTCTTACTGATCTTATTTAGTGAATATTGTTACTGGGAGATCTGAATATGTAATTCAATTATATAATGATATAACATAAATTAGAGAAAAATTAAAGGACATTAGTAAACTTTCTCTTACCTATCCTTTCATATAAATATAATTTTATATAAAAAGTTCTTGATATCCACTAATGTAATTCAAAATTAACTGTACCTTACTGGAATACAATTAAATACAATATTGCGAAGGAATACATCACTATTAAAAGTAATTCTTGCAAGAAATTTGAAAAGGACTACATGTAAATTAATCTACTAGTATTATTCACTAGGTATATTTATTAAATAAAATGCAAAGAAAACAGTTTGCAATGTCTCATATCTCATTAAAAACATTGTTTCATGAAGAATTCTCCTCACATGGCTTCTGTAGCTCCATTCCCATCTTATTTGTCCTCTACATCTACTAATTACTCTTTAGTCTCCTTTAAAATTCATCTTCCTCTATTTCAAAGCTTGAATTCTTCAATGATGGATCTTAAGCCATTTTTTTCTTCCATATTCTATATTTAGGGCATTTCATTTACATTATTTGCTCTTATGATATATTTAACATGCTTCACCTACTCATATCTACCCTTCACATTCCCAAGTGATGTTTAAAACTATTTCACATATAAACAAGGACCTATTGAGGGAAATTCAGGCTAAAGCAATCTAAAACTTACATCACAACTTTCCCTATGTAGTCTTTTCTTAGTGCTTCTTGACTCAGGAAATTATACCAATAAACTTCTCATTCATTAGCCCCCAAACTTTGAATTATTCTTGACATTTCCTTCTTCTATCTGTCCTTCCCCAAATTTATTTTATTCCTTCAATATGTCTATTTTTATGTATCCACTAACATCATAATTCAGACAACTTTAATTTCTTTATTCCAAATATACATATAATGTAAATTCATCCATCCAACAACTTTCGTCTTTTCCCTTCAGCTCCACATATACCCTGCCATTTTTCTTTGTGATCTTACCTGACTTTTGCATCATCATCGTACATCATGTTTCACCTGGCTTCCCATCCTCCAACCATAAAATCTTTCTTTTTGTTCCACAATGTTTCATGTTTTCTCAAATTAGAAACTATGTACTTCATGGGATGTCTCTTAGAATATTATGATTCTTTCCCAGCTGGAAGTAAACTTCTAGAAATATTTTAGTTGTAGAACAACTCCCACAGTTCTTTCCTTGGGAAGTTTTTCCTGAATGATCTTCTCCATTCCAACCCAACCCTAATATTATGTCAGGTTCTCCTGCATATCCATAAAAAATATATTTATGAATGAGACATTTAATATAGTTGTAATTTTACATTTATATCTGGGCTTATCTGTTAAACAGTTGCCTGCAACTCAAGTGTAGGCTCTAAAAGGGCAGAGGACTTAGTTTTGAGTCATTAGTGTAGTCTCACAGCCAGCACAGTGGGTTATGTGTACCAAAAATACTTGATAAATGCATTGATGTTAAAAAAATTTTATATTCATATATTGCTTATTCTAAACGTTTTTAAAAAATATAGAAATACAACTTTAAGTGCCGGAGGCCAGCTCTGGCAGCCAGGGAGTATACATCCCAATCGGAGATGGACAACGTAGGCGAAAGAACAGAGACAGCCTCTTTGTCCCTTCTTTCAGGGCGCTGGACTGCTCAAATTTTATTGACATAAGTGGTTAATTATATAGACAGTTTTTCACTACAGATTACATCTCAGTGTTAAAAGTACATTGGTTAACTATTAGTCTTTGTTTTTTGATCACATAGTACAGGAGCAATATGTCATGTTTTAAAATCTTTAGTCTGAATTTAGTGAGTACAATTCAAAGACAAACAGACACAGCATATCATGTGGGAAAGAGGAGACTCAGCACAAACTATCTCATGGCCAGCTAATTCCCACAAGCTGAAGAAGTTACAAACACAAAAAATCCTGTCTTTAGACTAGTGTCTATCTTCAAAGTGTCCTTGGCAGAGAGACAGTGTGAGAAAACACAAATCAACTTAGCTAGCTACTATTAAAAGTTTCTAAAGTCAAGGACAAAACTCACAGCTGGGTTTCTTTTGATCAAGAATAATATATGTCTTACAGATGGCCAGCAAACACATGAAAAAATGCTCAACATCGCTGATTATAAGAGAAATGCAAATCAAAACTACCATGAGATACCATCTCACACCAGTCAGAATGGCCATCATTCATAAGTCCACAAATAACAAGTGCTGGAGGGGCTGTGGAGAAAAGGGAACCCTCCTGCACTGTTGGGGGGAATGTAAACCGGTATAGCCACTATGGAGAACAGTTTGGAGATACCTTCGAAATCTATACATAGACCTTCCATATGACCCTGCAATCCCACTCTTGGGCATATATCCAGACAAAACTCTACTTAAAAGAGACACATGCACCCACATGTTCATTGCAGCAGTATTCAAAACAGCCAGGACATGGAAACAACCCAAATGTCCATCGACAGAGGATTGGATTGGCAAGAGGTGGTATATATACACAATGGAATACTACTCAGCCATAAAAAAGAATGATGTCATGCCATTTGCAGCAACATGGATGGAACTAGAGAATCTCATCCTGAGTGAAATGAGCCAGAAAGACAAAGACAAATACCATGTGATATCACTTATAACTGGAATCTAATATCCATCACAAATGAACATCTCCTCAGAAAAGAAAATCACGGACTTGGAGAAGAGACTTGTGGCTGCCTGATGGGAGGGGGAGGGAGTGGGAGGGATTGGGAGCTTGGGCTTATCAGACACAACTTAGAATAGATTTACAAGGAGATCCTGCTGAGTAGCATTGAGAGCTTCGTCTAGATACTCATGTTGCAACAGAACAAAGGGTGGGGGAAAAAATGTAAGTGTAATGTATACATGTAAGGATAACTTGATCCCCTTGCTGTACAGTGGGAAAATAAAAAAAAAATAAAAAAAAAGAATAATGTATGTCTAACTTTTATGGACTTCATTAAAATCCTAACTCAAAAGTTTACTGTATAACTGGTTAGTAGATAAACACTATGTTTAAGTAAGTTGGATTTAAATAGGGGAAAGTCCTTCAGAATGAAATTATTATATTATTATTGTAATTTTGTTAAATCACAAATCACCACAGGAAAATAAGAATGGAAAATAAGAATAATAAGTAAATAATCAGGACGGACTGAGGAAACCTGAATAACAAATAAAACAACAGGAAAGACTAGGTCACCTGAGAAACAATCCATGTTCTCCGGTGCAAACATGGAAATTGTTTCCCCAAGAAAGCCCCAATTCTTTTCCATCAATATCAAAATGAGAGCTGCGTAACCTGAGGCCTGCCCTCAGCTTGTACCTTTCAGGCAGGCTTTTATCCTGACCAGAATCCCACCTTCAGCATGCACCGTTCAGGCAGGTTTTATCCTGTCCAGAGGCCCACCTTCATCATATACCGTTCAGGTGAGCTCCCTTCCTCAGTTAGGAACCTGCCTTCAGGTTTTTCTGCCATCAGGCAAGGTCCTTTTTTTGAGTCCTAGCATCACCTCGGCTCCCCGCATTTAAGATATTTTTATAAAATCATATCAATATATATAATAACTATCATGAGTTAAAATAAAAAAATAAGAATAGTTTTTTTTATAAAATGTTATTTATAAAGAAAGATCATTTTATTACACAGCAATAGTTACTGCAATAGGAACAATTTATGACCTTGGGAACATAAAACCTACAGAACCTAAGAGCAAGTTTAACAATTAAAAGATAGAAATGATAACAAGATAATTCTCAAAGCCTACTGACTGACAGAAGAGAAGTTTTTCTGATTTTTTTGTTTTGTTTTGTTTGCTTTGTTTTGTTTTTCCAGCTGCACCTGCTCCATGCAGAAGTTCCAAGGCCAGGTATCAAACCTTCACCAGAGTGGAAATCTAAGTGACAGCAGTGACAACACTGAATATTTAACCTGCTAAGCAACCAGGGAACTCCAGGAGAGAAGTTTTAAATTAATTAAAACGTTCTTTGTTCTTGGGTAGGAGAACAATTTTTTAAGTATTTCTTTAAAAGTATATAAAATAAATGCATTTCATTTGAGCAATGGGGAAAAGCCCAAGCAGATGCAAAAATTTAAAGTTTTAGTAAAAGTTGTCATATTGCTCTATGACTGATTAAAATAAGGGAGTCATTAGTCACATTAATAATTATGTAAATTCAAATTAAAAAAGGAGGTATTTTTTAAGTTATCATAGTTGGAATACTTTAAAGAATGAATCATTTCTTTGCGGACAAAAATGTGGGAAAAGGGCAATCTCATGACAGTATGGAAAAAAAAAAAACCTTTACGGTATGCAGCTTCAAAATCAATGTCTAAATTTAAAATATGCATATTTTTGATAGATATTCTGTTTCTAGAAATTCATCTTGAGGAGATAATTTGGCAAGCCCATGGAAATATATATAATAAAATGTTGCAGGATAAATCAAAAGAATTTAAGAAAGAAATAAAACTAGAATATACCATTAAATTACATACATATATTGAATTGCCACATATTCCTTAAAGAAAGTGAAATCTACTAGAATTTTATATTTATTGCCATGGGATAGTGCCTCTAATCTTTTTTTAATGAAAAAAGGTAATTTACAGGATATAGCATATGTTATCAATGTCTGAAATCAATATGAATAAATCTTTATTTTAGCACATTATGTGATATTTTACTAAATTTGATATTTGTAAGTACATATTTTTGCCATGAATTAAGTTCTCATCCAAATAACTTAGCCTATAATCAGAATTGCTTCAAAGAGTTAGGCAGTCATTGTCCAAACAACTGAAAGCAAGCACAAGCCTATGCGGCTGCTTATTTAGAGATGAATGCCTTATAAATTAAAATTGCTTGTATTGAAAACCTATTCAGTACTTCTAAATCTGAGCTCCAAGGTGAAAGTCACTAGGCTAGGTGATCTACATTTCAGGCATTGATTTGCAAGACAACTCCTTGGCACTTGACCATTTTGTGGGAGTCTTCCTTGAATATTACCAACAGGTTTATATACTTAATAATGGTAACTGTCTCTCAAGAGCAAAGCTAATGTGTTAGAGAATTTGTACATGGTATTATATTGGGGTGGTATTAGTTTTAATGTTTTAAATTATACTTTGTATTTCAGTTTATGTTTTTGTTTTTTGTTTTTTTTTTGTCTTTTTGCCATTTCTTGGGCCGCTTCCGCAGCATATGGAGGTTCCCAGGCTAGGGGTCGAATCGGAGCTGGCCTACCCCAGAGCCACAGCAACGTGGGATCCGAGCCGCGTATGCGACCTACACCACAGCTCATGGCAACATTGGATCCTTAACCCACTGAGCGAGGGAAGGTATCGAACCCGCAATCTCATGGTTCCTAGTCAGATTTGTTAACCACTGCGCCACGATGGGAACTCCTCAGTTTATGTTTTGAATTTCAGAAAAGAACACATATTTCTGAATCAGCACATGAAAAGTATTTCCATTTTAATATTGTTTACTATAAGGTGGATATTCAATATAAAGCCCCAAAACAGATTTTCAAAAGTCACATTAAATGAGGTTTATAAGCCAAAATATCCATAGAGTCGATAACTTTCGGCATAAGATATGCATAAGATGCGACAAAACTAATAAAAAAGACATTATTTACTATCTAAATATAACCTGTAAAATATTCTAAAGAGAAACTTATAGTAAGACATATCAACCATAGAATACATTCTACAGGGAGATCAAAGAGCTGAGAAAACATACTGACATTTCTTTTATCTAAAAAAGGTCATATTTAACTCAAATATTAATAAAACCCATATTCCCGGGATTCTGTATTCTTTAAAAATATCAATGTAAATGAGAAACACCATAGATGTATAAACATTGAAATCATTCAAATTTTACATCAGTGCCTATTACAAATTTAGCAGAGAGCTGATAAAATAAGTAATATCTTCTAATTTGTTTATATTAATGCTTATAAACACTGTGAAAAATATTAACTTAAGGCATTGTTGCTTATAACCTTTTATGAACCTATTTAACCACTGCTTGTAAGTAGAAATGGAAAAAAATTGTCTTAAATATGACCATCAAATTAAAATATTTGGAATTCAAACTGTAATCCTCCTAAAATATCATTTCTACATGTACCCTTTACAAAATTGTATATTTTTATCTCTAAAAAGAATTAGATTTTATATTCTATGCTTTCTATGGAACATTTAAAGTATATTTGTAACTTCTTTAATTTCTTTCTATATTTGATATATTTCACATCTTAAACACATTTTAAAAAACCTACTTTTTGACAACCACATTGTCTTAACTATCAAACTTCACTGAAATGCCTTTACAGTGTAACTCTTTCTCCATTACCTGTTGTATACTTAATCCCAATAATTAGGTAGTTTTGCTCATCACTACAATAAATTCACTTGTGAAAGTGATCGATGAACCATCTAGCATTGTTTTTCTTGATAATTCTACATTATGTGACATCTCCCACTTTATCTATTAAAATCTCCCCCTCTATAGGTTCAGGTAGTACTATCAAAATAGTTCAATAGTGAGTGAGAGGTATTTCTATAGCTCACACTGAGCTACACTTCATACAAAATATTTAACTTTATTTACTTTAGTTAAATTCATGTACTCCCTTTAAAAATATCTATAAAATGGAAATAAAGATATTCCTTACATAGGGTTTTTTTCATACATAGTAAAATGTATGAAAAGTCCTTGGGTAGGGTTTGACATAGGGTAAATGTTTTTTATGTTAGCATCGATGTTGTCTTCCCTGATATTACTATATTAACTCTGTCTCCTAGGATAACTTTTTTCTTTCCTCCTATCCCTACTTTAAAGACATATTAAAGTATTACTCTTAGGCTTACTTTCCTTTTTCCTATGTGTTTTTCCCTCTTAAACATGAACAGCTGTAATACCAGGTACAGTTGACTCTTGTACAATTCAGGGGTTCCAGTCACTGACCCTCCGGTGCAGTCACACAGAACTTCTAGTTGGCCCTCTATATCTGCAGTTCCACAGACAAAAATTTAACCAACCATGGATTCAACCAACATGGATCATGTAGTACTTAGTATTTATCACTGAAAAATTCACATAGAAGTGGACCTCTTCAGTTCAAACACATATTCAAGAATCAACTGCATATATTTCCATCTCTAGTTTGTCACCAACAATCTAGGTCTAAATATTTTATTTTCTTCAAAGTATTTCCACTTTCAAAGAACTACTTTTTCTTCAAAGAGATTCTCTAGCTTAGATTTACACTCTCCAAAGTCCTTTGGAAATGTCAGCCTAGTGTAACAGAATTTGTGAATTTCTTGACTAATTATCAAGTCAGTTGTTCTTAGAAGTGCTTACTGTTCAATAGGAAAGTGGAAATAACTAATTCTGGTACTATGATTATCTGCTGAATTTTGAAAAAAAGATTTTGCAGAACTTTAGTCATATAAAGCGAGTCAATTAGTACCTAAACTATAATTACATAACTAAAATATGGTTGTATATTTCTAGATTTAGATTATATTAAATTTAGCTAAACCTACTTTAAAGAATTACACTGACCACATTTCTAATTAACATACTAGATTGAAAACAAGACTGCATAATTTAAATGTAAATAAGTAATAATGTGTGAAAACTGTGGCTATCAATAATAACATTTATTTTGATCAGTTAATTACCCTAATTTTAATGTGCATGTAATACAACAAACTAGACCTCAAAGAGTTAATGCTATATAAAATTCATAGTTCTCATTCAGTGAAATTTTCTTTAGGGAAATCTGGACCTGAGCCGCAAAAGGTAGGAAGAATATGTACTTTGAAAAAAATCAGGAAAAATACATACACTACTTATAGTCCATTAAATTTTTAAACTAGAATTCAGATATTTTCAGTAACAACCATTTTAGCTCTTCTCTGCTGTAGTGCAGAGAGCACTTATTCAAAACTCTTGAATATTTAAAATAAAATACTAAATGTAAAAATATTTTGAAATTCACAGCACAGTATAAAACATTTTTGAGTGCCTTAAGACCATATGATAAGTGGAAATTCACTCTATGTCCTACTTTAGCATAAAAAACTCTACATAAATGATAAACAATACTATTTTACATAACTTTAATAACAATACTTGAAATATTAAATTTTAGCAGGAGAATAGGAACTGTAAGTTTTGAAAACATAGTAAGGGAAATACAGGTAGATTTGAATGTGCCAGAAGAAGGAGAGGGTTAGCAAGAATCATGGGGAAAACAGACATACAAAATATACATGTTCATGGAAGATAGACCAAAAACTCTCCCACTCCATATATTTATATTTAAATATCAGGTAAATACATTAAAGACCATCTGGTTATCTGCTACAATAGAAAAATCCCTAGAGCAGGATCACATTTTATAAATGTATTTTTTGGGGGAAGAGAGAGTTGAAGTGAAAAAATATAGAGCTATCCACTGACTGGGACAGTGGTACTATCACATCATTAATCAAAGAAAAACAAGGTGATTGGTTGTTGCAGAATAAAGGTGCTGCATTTATCATCTGAGAGAAATGAAAATGTATCTTTTCTAGCATCTAACTTTCTCTAATGTTTGAGGCAAGTACCACTAAGTCTTTATCAACTGCATACTTCCAAGTTAATGTCGTGGACAGAAGAGGATTTAGCTCAGGCTGGAGTTTTTCATCTTGCCATCACAGGAACCAAATTGGCAGGCATTTACAGTGTGTGTGTGTGTTTTAAGTATTAGCATTTGATTGAGGTTTGTGATGATTCTATTTTCATATTTCAGAAGTCAAAATGTAAGTGGTATATAGGATTTAAAAAGTCCAAGTCTCTATGTGATTCTGGCCCCTTGCTTCACTTTTTTCTCAAAATCATTAAGAATTATCTTTGGTCCAAAAATCTGAAATATTAAACTGAACCATTCATACAGAAAGAGATCTTAGCCTGATATGGGGGTTGGGGGGTCTATAGGAAATATGAGGCATTCATCCAAATGCAAGACTACCATTAAAGGAACAACACGCATATAAATGAAAAGTGAAATAATACCCCAAGGTGCATTTGTTTGGCATTTCATGACCATTAAGACTTAAAAATGCCAAACCAGTTTTTTTTTTTAGCATAAAACAGATGAATTATTAAGAAATATCAAGATTTAGAAAATTTGGGTTTCAGTTCTAATTACGGCACTCGAGTATTTTTTGTAGCTTATCTGAGCTTTAGATTGCTTTGTTCACAAATTGTACACATTAAAAGAATCCCTTATGTCATTTTTTGAAATTAATATTTAAAAATAACATATAAACAAAATGCATAGGATACAAAATGTATGAATACCACTGTACCCAACAACAGGTTAAAGAAATATCACTTGTACTTTGAAAGCTCCATTTGGTCCTACCCATTGTATCTCTCTCCCTTAGGCATGGTGATAACCATTGTTTCTATTACTTGTTCCTCTTATTCATCATATATCTTCTTATCTTTAGAAAAATAGCATCATACATTATAAAACTTAAAATTTTCAATGTATAATTAATTTATATTTATCCCTACTGATATATATATTCAAGTTTATTTTTTACTTTGCATGATTTTTATTATGAACAAATATCTAAAATCTAATTAATCCTTCACCTGTTCATGGACATTTAGGTTGTTTCTAGTTTCAGAATATTACAAACAATGCTCCTATGAACATTCTTGTATATATTCATATGCAAAGATCTGTTCATTTTCATATCCCCTTTATCATTTAAAGTATACCTTTATTATACCTTCCTTTATCAAAAGTTCAATTCTCCCTTTATTTAAAAAATATTTTATATTTAATCTTGCTGATTTTTTTTTGTCTTTTTTTTTTAGGGCTGCACCCGCAGCATATGGAGGTTTCCAGGCGAGGGGTCTAATTGGAGCCATAGCTGCCAGCCTATGCCACAGCCACAGCCACATCAGTTCTGAGCTGCATCCTACACCACAGCTCACAGCAATGCTGGATCCTTAACCCACTGTGTGAGGCCAGGGATCAAACTCGCAACCTCATCATTCCTAGTTGGATTTGTTTCTGCTGCGCCATGACGGGAACTCCAATTCTTGCTGATTTCTATATTCACTGATTATATATCTGAAAATGTGTGCCTGGTAGTATCTTTATTGCTTTTGATAACTTGTTCATGACTTCTTCATCTGTTGAAAAACTTAGTCCTTAGAATTACTTTCAATTTTTTCAAGTGTATTCCTGTAAAGTTACTGTGTGTATTTTGTTTACTTGTTTTATGAGCCGTTGGGTACAGCACTATTAGGCAGAGCCACTTTACACTAAATTTTAAGTGTTTCAGGGATTAAGTGATAACTTTATACAAGCTATTTCAAAAATAAGAAAGTAGAAAAATCTCCCAATGTATTTTCTGATCCTAGGAAAATTCTAATATAAAATAAGACAAAAAGGATATTATAGCAAAGGAAACTAAAACTCAACATTCTTCAGGATATAGACACAACAAATTTTCACAAAATACTAGCAAATTCAATCTAGCAATTTAAAATAAATACTTTGTGATGAATTAAAATTTATTTCAAAAATACAAGGCGGTTTAACATTGGAGAGTCTGTGCAACTCATCATATCAACAGGATAAAATAGAAAAAAAAAACAATGATCATCTTAACAGATACAAAAAAAGCATTTGGCAATATCTGTACACATTCATGATACAAACCTTTAACAAACACAAATAGAAGTAAGCATTCTTAAGTTAAAGAGAATATTTGTAAAACCTCCAGCTAAAATCATGATGGAAGACTGAATATTTTACATTTAAGAATGGGACCACGGAAAGGAAACTAAATCATTACTTCTACTCAAAGATGTACTGGGGAATCTACGCAGTTCATGTAGACAAATACACAGAAATAAAAGTAATGAAGATGAGAAAGGAAGAACCAAAACTATAGTTATTCAAACAGAGCATGATTGTATATGTAAACAACCATGTAGAATCAACATTAATCTAATGCAAATAAACTTATGAGGATCAAAACACACAAGAAAAACTTATAATATACAAGATTAAGACACAAAAGAAAAAAAGTACATCATATATATATATATATCACAAACAATTGAAATATAATGTTAAACAACTATCATTTAAAATAGCTTCAAAAGACAAATTTGAAGAGTAGTTTGAAGACTAATTTGAAAGACTAATTTGATTAATTCCCAATTAATTTTTGAAATTATCTGCCTTGAAATCTAAAAGGTCTTACTGACAAAATTCAGAGAAGCCTAACTATTTGAAGAGATATACTATACTCATGGATTGGAGGAGTCAACATTGTTATATCTATCCTTCAATATTGTTTTATAGATTCGATACACTGCTAATTAAAATTCTAACTGATTTTTTGAAGAAACTAATAAGTTCATTTTAAGTTTAATAAGGACATATAAAAAACCTAGAATAACTTTAAAATTATATAATCAAAAATACTATTAGAGGGCTTAAGGCACTTTGAGTCTTAAGTAAAAGGTTTCATTAAGACAGTGCAATATCACATAAAAATATAAAAATAAATTGGGGAAACTGCATAGAGTGCCCTAAAACAGATCCATACAAAAATATTGTCACTCAGTAATGAATGCCTTATACATTTTATTAAATGTAAGAAGCTCAACATAAAAAAGTCCACACTGCATTTATATGAAGTCCAAGAAAAATCAAAACAAATTTAAAGTGACAATAATTAGAAAGTGGTGGCAGGGTCAGAGCAAAATAAACTAAAAAGGAGCATGAAGGAAATTTCTCATTTTATGTGGTGGTAGCCAAGTATAGATGAACATCAAAACTCATCAAACTGTGCACTTAGTGTCTTTGATTTTTGTTCCATGCTACTTATATTTCAATAAAATATAATCATAAAACTGGTTCATAATGATAACAATGGAATATGTTAAAAAAAAAAGTGCAGTACCACTGGTCTGAAATGTTCTCCTGTAAATCCCTTGAGATAAATCATAAAAAGTAGGCAAAAGCCTTATAATGATTCTGTGTGCAAATTCTCCTAAGGGATTTGAATTTAATCTGGTCAGTTTGAGAAGTAATTGAAGGATTTTATGTAGAGAAGTGACCTGATTGGTTTAGATTCTTAGAAAGAGCACTTGGGAATCTGACATGTTAGGAACGAAATGCTACCGCACATGAATCAGTAATGTCATTTGGTTACTGTGAAAAAAAAAAAAGAATGAGGACCTGAACTTGAGGTGTTAAATGGCAATGCAAAATAAAGAGAGATATTTAGAAGTCAAAAAGAATGAAAGTTGCATGTAATGAGTCCTGTAGCTGACAAAGGTACATTTTGGATTTTTGGCTGTAGAAGAGATTTCATCGATAGCATAGGGAACATGAGATAAAGGCTTTCCCTGGAAGAGGTAACAATTTGTTTAATTGGACATGTTGAAATCAGCATGTCTATGGACGACGGAGGTTAAAAAAAAAAAATTCTAGCAAGTGACAACTAAGTGAATTTTGACCTTAGGATAAAAGTTTTTGCTTGGGTTATGTCTAAACAAACAAGTGGTATGTAAAAGCATGGATTTTTATAGATATTGTCGGTCACTTCCAACTATACCTATTATTGAATTAGTTGAGTTGATTACTCTTTGTAGCAAAGGTTTATACACACTAGGCGGAACCATAGGCCACCTCAAAAAGTGGGTGTTCAAAAAGACTTATTAAAGGATTTGGACTTGTGTTTTGTAAGTACGGGGAGGATTAATGAAAGCAGTGCTTTGTTCTGCATGAGATGCTGTCAGGTAGTAAGGGTAAAATTAGAATTAGGTAACTTAAAAACCCTATCTATAGAGAAGGCAGGCTAGAGCTACACCTGTAACTGGTAAAAGAGCAGCCAGTCACTCATGTTAGCCATGGTAGAGGTATACCTGGCATTTTGTGGCCTGGAAAATATTTCAGTTTTATCTGTATTCAGACATCACCATAAGTGTTCTTCCTTTCGTTTTGATTCATTGTGGACACAGAATAGCCTTATCTCATGTTGCTGTCCTATGAAATTGTTTCTGTCAGCAAGGGAATACCAGGGCCTAACTTTGAGTGCCACCCATAGTAATACCAGGGTCTGAGTGAGAGCACCAGCCCAGCTCTTGATTATCAGGGACTGCTTTCTTTTACTCAAAATGTATCACAGCGACGTAGAGGCCAACTGGGGCTGAAGGAGTGCCAAATCAGAATTCCCAGGAATATTAGCACTTACTAAATTTTTAAGAGAAGATGTAAATGAAGAGACATGAGGGAAATAACATGAAGGTTTAAGGAAGAAGAGGATGGACTCACAGGAAAACAAATCTTTCAAGAATGGAGGTGTTATCTGGAGGACTATATGCACTATGCACTGTTTATAAAATGCAAGGTTTTTTGTTTGTTTGTTTGTTTGTTTGTTTGTTTTAGGGCTGCACCTGTAGCATACGAAAGTTTCCAGGCTAGGAGGTGAATCAGAGCTGCAATTACCTGTCTACACCACAGCCACAGCAACTCAGGATCTAAGCCACATCTGTGACCTACATTATAGGTCATGGCAATGCCTGATAATTAACCCACTGAGTGAGGCCAAGATTGATCCTGCATTTTCATGAATATTAGTCAGGTTTATAACCTTCTGAGCCACAACAGGAACTCTTGCAAGTGGTTATTTTTAAACATCAGTTTCAGCGTCTGTGTTTATGAAGAGGGGAAGACTCTTAACAACACTGAGGCATACATAAGCATATTTTAATAATTAGTTTGCAATAATAATGATATAGTCATAGAATTATCCATGAAACAAATATTCCTTTAACATTTTATAATGTCAAATATTTATTAAGCATTTTAAACATGACACATGTAAAAATGGCCAAAATAATAACTAATATATAAGAAGAAACAAACTATACTTTTGTAAAAGTTAGATTCCTGCCTATATAGGCTAAAAAACACATTTGTATGGCCTCTGATATGATTCAAATAATTAAAAAATTGAATCAATGGTAAATAAGTTAGCTAAATCTAATAAAGTGGTAATGTATCCTGGGTCAGCCTCACTGTTGTTCATCTACCTTAATTAGATGATAAAGTTCAAAGCAGTTTAAAAAGGATTATATCTAAAGTCAAAACTTTTAGACTGAAAGAAATCCTGGTTTTCTCATTGGATAGAGATCATAGCTGGGCTCACCTTTTTTCTTGTGATCACAGGGAAACTATCCTAGATACCTATAGTTCTAGATTCCATGACCTGACCAAAAGTATGATTTCTAGCCAATCTAAATACATTATAAAACTCAGAAAAATCATTCTGATCTGTATTCTAACCCTAAATTCACCTGCTATTGTTTAACATACAAGGATTTAACACCTGAGAATTCATACAAGTATAGTAAATCAAATCTACATCTTCAGTATTTTTATAAGTTTAAGAACAATATTGGATATATATTATTTGAAATATATTGAAACATTAAATGTTTAATATATTTAATATTATATAGTTATAGATGTTTTTATTTCAATTTAAAATACTAATTAATTTACTTTAAACTAGTTATTTTAAGATGAAAATTTAGCTACCTTTGCAAATACAGAGTTTTCAGGAAAACTTATAAATGACTACAGTTACAATTTTAATTTGTGGAATTTATTAGGTCTATGTAAGTATTTGACTACAATATGTTTGTTAGAGAGAGTGCTTAAAATAAAATGCACATATGCATTTTACAATATTTAGGGAAACAATTAAATTCATTTTTAAAATCCTTAAGGAGCCTGTGTCATTTGGCAGCTGAAGTGCAGAAAAAGAACATTTATAAATATATTTCACAATACTTAATGAAACTTAATTAGCTACATAGTCAAAGTTTGCTTAAGTACAATTAGATTTTACAAAACTTATAAATAATGAGACATTTAAAATAAATTTTCAAAGTTAAAATAAATTAGTATTTTAACTTTTATTTGCAAAATGTTATATTGATTTTTAAAATAATGTAATCCCAAATTGTCTTCTATATATACTCAAAGACCTAAACATTGCACACTGACAAGTACCATTCACATACCTTAACAAAGGGAGAATGTGTTTAAATATGAAATTAATAAATGGAAGGTGAAAATCAATATGACTCCTAGTACAAAAACTTTTTGAACAATGAATAACTGTTCTTTTGAAATTTGACCACATATATGCTTTCTACCAACATATATTTTTTTTTTGTCTTTTTGCTATTTCTTGGGCCGCTCCGGCGGCATATGGAGGTTCCCAGGCTAGGGGTCGAATTGGAGCTGTAGCCCCCGGCCTGCACCAGAGCCACAGCAACGCGGGATCTGAGCCGCTTCTGCAACCTACACCACAGCTCACGGCAACGCCGGATCGTTAACCCACTGAGCAAGGGCAGGGACCAAACCCACAACCTCATGGTTCCTAGTCGGATTCGTTAACCACTGCACCACGACGGGAACTCCTCTACCAACATATTTGTGGAATGTCTCGTTTCCAGATTTTTTTCTTTGAGAGATGTTATAAAAAACAAATGATCTCTCAGCCCAAATGAGAATAGAATGCCAACAAATCTACTGATGCAAATTAAAATCAACTCATACATCCTAATGTTTTGCAAAAATAAGAATATAGATAGGTCTTCTCTTTTCAATGAAAAATGTAAGAAAAAAGGAAATGATCCCTTAAAATAGTCCTTAAAATTTGCAGGTCCCTTGACTTTAAATTATTAGCTGTATAACAGAACTTGACAGTATATAGTTAGAAGAGAGAATATGTTAAAAAAAAAAGCAAAATGAGTGAAAGACTTTTTAAAAGGACAAACAGGTCATTTGATTAAAGAGATATAATATATGCAGTGCAAATCACAGCCCTAGGAGGATATTAGTGTTTAATTAGAAGTATTAAGCTGATTATATTTCTGTATATTTATTCATCCTAATAATAATGTTCTCATATGACTAGATATATTTTAAAATATATAAATAAAATTAAAATGGCTGAAATGACACTAAGGTTTTTTCCCCCAGTTTTATTGTGATACAATTGATATAAAACATCGTATGTTTAAGGTACAAAATATGGTTATTTATAAATATGTAAAAATTTACTTATATTAAAATGATTATTACGATAAGATTAGTTAACACACATTATCACCTCACATAACTAACTTTTCCTCCTTGTGGTAAAAACTTTTAGGATCTACTCTTTTAGTAATTTTCAAGTATACAATACAGTGTTGTTAAGTAAAGTTACCATGCTGTTCATTAGCTCATCAGAAGCTGATCATCTTATAACTGAATGTACATTTCCTTTGACCAACAACACCCATTTTACTCACCCTGCTCCTGGCAACTACTAATCAACTTTCCTTTCCTATAGCTTGATTTTCTTAGATTCCATGAATAAGTGAGATCGTTATTATTTTTTCTGCCCAAAACTAAGAATTAAATCCAAGAATTTTTTTTACATTTCCTGTTAATTGAGAAAATATAAGGAATTATAATTCTAGTTGAGTTGTCAAAAAAGTCTTGTTAAAACAGTTAGTACAGATAAATGGGATACTCAAAAGTCAAAAGGTTTTAATCTGAACTGCTACCAGGTTTCCAGGTTTTTGTCTGTCTCTGCAGCTACCTAGACCTTGGAAGAATCATCTCCCAGCTTTCTCTTATCAAAGTTTTAATATATATGCACATATAAACAGTGTCACTCAGAAGACTTATAATATGCCACCAAAAAATTTGGTTCAATGACTACATTATCAATAAAATCTTTTATTTAATTTATATAATGGCAAATAAAACAGTTTTATTAAGAACTGGAATGACAGGGCGGGTCAGAAGCTTGAAGAATGAAGGCAATAATGATAAAAGCAGACACATTATTCTCTTCTCTGAAGATAGCCTTGCCAAACAATTTTTGTTGTTGTTGTTGTTGCTATTTCTTTGGGCCGCTCCCGCGGCATATGGAGGTTCCCAGGCTAGGGGTCGAATCAGAGCTGTAGCCACCGGCCTACGTCAGAGCCACAGCAACGCGGGATCCGAGCCGCATCTGCAACCTACACCACAGCTCACGGCAATGCCGAATCGTTAACCCACTGAGCAAGGGCAGGGACCGAACCCGCAACCTCATGGTTCCTAGTCGGATTCGTTAACCACTGCGCCACGACGGGAACTCCATTGCCAAACAATTTTAAACTCAATGCATTTTCTATCTTGTCTACATGTGCCTTTTTAAAATAATTATTTCTTCTGAAATTGCAACTATATTTGTATTTTGGACACTGCATTAAACTTTTTACCCTTTTATTCATTTGCCCCTGTTTGACTCTCCAAAAACTCATAAAACTCATTTGTAAGTAGATGTGCTCAATTCTAAACTTTTCTAGGTAATTTTGTCCACTCAGTTGACTTGAATCCTCTTCAGCTCAAGTATATATTACCTAGATAGTCTTCAATCCCTACTTTTGTATCTCCATCCTACTCAGGCCTTGTTGAACTTGGTCCTGCCTATAGACTGGTACTGATATATACTGGTGTCATCTAGTGTGACTATACTGAATAACCATCAAATTTCCATATAAAAGTTGCAAATCATTTTAAATAGATAAGTTGTTTTATTCAAATACCATGTGATGGGGCCTCGTTTCATTCTATTTTATATGTTACAGTATACATACAATTTATGAACAATCAGTTAACATTATAAGACCTAGATTTGTAGTTTGTATAATTTGAGATATTAATAACTCAAATGATTTAAGGTCAAAAGTACAGATTTATTATCCTACATAAAGGAAATCTTTTATCTCACTGAAAATTAAATTATAATCTAAAAGTAAATTGAAATCAAAGGAATAGTCTTCTTTTGAAATAAAACTTAGGTCCACAATTGATAGTAGAATGTATTTTAGGCATGATATAGTATATGATGGATTGTGATGGATGCATGAGAATATATGATTAAGAAAGTATTTTAGGCATGAGAGTACATATATATGTACATACGCTCTCTCTATGTGTATTTATTTAATAAAGTCTACTATATATATGTTATTTAATAAAGAAGACAAATCTGGAATTAGCTCACAAAATATTTAACATAAACTTGGAGTTTAAAAATTGAATTATCTAAGGCATGAATTCCCTATATATTTTAACCTAGTAAGCCTCTTTTTATATTATATACATACATGTGCAATACATATACACACATATTTTAGTATTGTATTTCTAAAGCTGAAACTGGATGGATATTATTCATTCCCACAGACCAAGGAAATGACACTGATTTAGCAATTTCTTTGAGCCTTTGAGCACTATCAACAAGGCATTATAAATTATTTATTTACTTTCATTCATCAAATATTATTATAGTGTAAAATGTAAGTACTACAAGACTTGAGAATATAAATGTTCACAATTTAGTAGAAAATGAGGCAAACAAATAAATTTTATTGTCCATAAATACTATAAGTAAGGCCATACACAAATGAAGAAAGTGATAGAAAAAAACAAAATGACCAGTTTTACTTGTGGGAGATCAAATAAAACAAAAGAGACTATATTCCAAGTGAATTACAAAATATGAGAGTGGGGTACAAGCCCAAGAGAAAAGGTATTCTGGGTCTACATAAACCATTGAAGCACTTTGATGTATGCAAGAAATAACATTGTCCAATATACTAAAAGTAAATTGGGGAAAAAAGGAAGTTGGTAGCTGACAAGGCTTGATAGAAACATAGATATTGAATCAAGTATAACCTCATTTAATGTACAAAGAAGAGTGCCATTTGTTATATATGCAAATGAAATTTATTATATATTATTTAAAAATGAAATAAAGGTTGTATTAGGGTTTTACTCTAATCACATTAGCAGCATGTTAGAGAATAGATATAGATAGTGTGTGCAAATGTAGTCACAATTTCTCAGAAGTTATGAAGAATAAACAAAAGAAATGTCAGAAGGAAGTGGAAGAACACATAACAGTCATCCATTGGATGGAAGACATTAAATCATAGAATTTCATGAAGAAACTACTTAGAGACTAAGAGGAGAAAAATCCACTTTTTTAAACCCTTGTTGAAAGCCAGATGGCCCTATATGCATGGACTTATTTCTGGGCTCTCTATTATCTTCCATTTGTCAAGACTAATCTGTTTTAATTACTGTAGCTTTAAAATATATATTGAAATCAGAAAATGTGATCCCTCCGGCTTTATTTTTTCCTCAAGATTGCTTTGGCTATTTTTGGTCTTTTTTGGTTTCATAATAGTTTTAGGATTTTTTTTTCAATCTGACTACTAATAAAGATTACTGGTGAAATTACTGATAGCTTTAGGTAATATGGGTATTTTAACAATATTAATTTTTCCAATTCATGAACATTATTTTTCCACTTATTTGTGTATTCCTTCAATGGTTTTCATTAATGTTATGTATTTTTCAGTGTATAATTATTTATGCTCCTTGATTAAGTTTTTCCCTCAGTATTTTATTCTTTTGGATGCCACCGTAAATGGGGAAAGTATAATCTCTTAAAAAATGAAGTAGTGAAAACAGGATATTCATATGGGAAAGAACAAAATCAACACTCACCATACACAAAACACAAAGTCAACTCAAAAGGGAATAAACATTTAAATGAAAGATCTAAAACTGTAACAAGGGCTTAATCTCTAGAATATACAAGCAACTTAAACAACTCAACAGAAAAAAGCCAACGATCCAATGGAAAAATGGGCAAAAGACCTGAATAGACAATTCTCCAAGGAAGGTACACAGATGGCCAACAAGCACATGAAAAAATGCCCAACAACACTGACAATTAGAGAAATGCAGATCAAAACTACCATGAGATACCTCACACCCATCAGAATGGCCATCATTCATAAGTCCACAAATAACAAGTGCTGGAGGGGACGTGGAGAAAAGGGAACCCTCCTGCACTGTTGGTGGGAATGGAAGCTGGTACAACCACTATGGAGAATAGTATGGAGGTACCTTAGAAATCTATACATGGAACTACCATAGGACCCAGCAATCCCACTCTTGGGCATATATCTGGACAAAACTCTCCTTGAAAAAGACACATGCACCCATATGTTCATTGCAGCTCTATTCACAATAGCCAAGACATGGAAACAACCCAAATGTCCATTAACAGATGACTGGGTTAGGAAGATGTGGCATAGATATGTGTGTATATATACATATGTGTGTGTGTGTATGTATGTATATGTATATATATATATGTATATGTGGAATCCTACTCAGCCATAAAAAGAATGAAATAATGCCATTTATGGCATCATGGATGGAACTAAAGACTCTTATCCTGAGTGAAATAAGTCAGAAAGAGAAAGACAAATACCACATGATATCACTCATATCTAGAATCTAATATATGACACAAATGAAACTTTCCACAGAAAAGAAAATCATGGAGTTGATGAATAGATTGTGGTTGCCCGGGGGGAAGGGGAGGGAGTGGGAGGGATTGGGAGCTTGAGGTTAACGGATGCAAACTATTGCTCTTGGAATGGATTAACAATGTGATCCTGCTGTGTAGCACTGAGAACCATGTCTAGATACTTACAATGCAGCACGACAATGGGAGAAAAAATTATGTATGCATGGACATATAACTGGGTCCCCATGCTGTACAGTGGGGAAAAAATGTGTGTTGGGGAAATAACAATAAAAAATAAATTTAAAAAATAAAAAAATAAAACCGTAAAATTTCTAGAAGAAAACCTAGGGGCCAAGCTTCATGACATTGGTCTGCACAGTGATTTTTTTGTGTGTGTTTGATCCTAAAGCATAAGCAACAAAAGCAAAAATAGACAAGTTGGATTTCATTAAAATAAAAGCTTCTGTATAACAAGGAAGACAACAGAATGAAAGGCAGTTGGCAGAAATGGAGAAAAAAATTTTCAAATTGTGCATATTTATATATATAGATATATATGTATACATATGGGTTAATATTCAAAAATATATAAGGAACCACTACAGCTCAGTAACAAAAAGCATGCACACCAATACCGTGATTAAAAAATAGGGAAATGCAAATCAAAACAGCAAAGAGATACTAATTTTTTAAGATGTCAGTGATGAGGAGGAGAAATTGGAACAGAGATACTAATTTTTTAAGATGTCAGTGATGAGGAGGAGAAATTGGAACACTTGTAAAATGTTAGTGAGAATGTAAACTGGTATGGCCACTATAGAAGAAACATATATGAGAATTCCTCAACAATTAAAAACAGAACTACTGTATCATCTAGCAAATCCACTTCAGGGTATAATCCAAAATAATTGAAAGCTGGCTCTTGAGGAATAAATGCACTCCCATTTTCATTACGACGTTATTGACGCTAGCCAAGATGTGGAAACAACTAAATGCCCATCAATGGATGAATTGATAAAGAAGATGTGGTACTCACAAATAAGGAAATCCTGCCATAGGCAACATGGATAAAACTGAGGGACACTATACTAAGTGAAATAAGACAATTAAAGAAGGACAAACACTGCATGATTCCACTTACTAGGTATTTATTATAGTCAAACTCTTAGAAACAGAGAGTAGATTCATGGTAACCAGAGGCTGGGATGGAGGGAGAAATGAGAGTTGCTGTTCAACAGCTATATAGTTTCAGTCATGCAAGATGCATAAGTTATAAAGATCTACTGCACTTCTTGTTTCTATAGTCAGTGACACTGTATCATATAACTAAAATTTTAAGAGTAGATCTCTTGTCAAGTGTTCTCATCAATTTTTTAAAAGATCAAAACACCATTTTAGACAGACTTGTGTCTCTTGCTCCCTCTGAACGCCAGTCAAATGAAGTAAAAGAAACAATAATATACTACATATATACTAACAGAATATACAAAATGTCAACAAAATCCTGTGGGTGGGAAAGTGCAGGACAAATGTTAAAAAAATATCATCAGAGCACAATCAGTTGAAAGAGGGAAAGCCATAATTTTGTTAGAGGAACTCCCATCCTCAGTAAATCTAGGTCCCAGATGTCTATGAAGGAAATTGTATAATATGAGGCTGAAAACAGGACTGTTTTAAGTTTTAAAACAGGAATGTGTTAAATTAGACTTGGAACTCCTCTCTAGCACATGAAACCAGGTTAACTGTGCCATCAGCAGAAGACTTGAGAGTTAATATCTGCAAGAGAATGAACATCAAAGGATATAGACTTACAGAAATAAGACAGACTGACAGTAGAGACAAGGTTCTGAACTGAAACCAGCTGGGTTCATTGAAAACTATGCATAGCATCTGATCTACTTTCCTAAATAATATCTCAAAATCATCCCAAAATTCTGACTTATTTGCTTTTAAGTGATAGAAGAATATAGGACAAAGGCACAAGATAACAATAAATTATATCTTTTTCAACCAAAAAATACATAAAACTCAAGTATACTACACACACACACACACACACACCGTATTTTGGGTGAAATGCTCAAAGGATATGAACCTTAATAGAGCTGAAATAACCATATTAGAATGGGTTTTTTGGTTTTCAAAAATGAATGTTGTGGAAATCATAGTTGATTTCAAATGAAATATAAAATACCATTAAATAAACTTGAACATGTTATGAGTGATTAAAATGCCATGACTACCAAGTGAGAAGAACCAATAGCTATATTTCTGAGACAGTAATAAAAAGTCAGTCAAATGCAGGAACCAGAGATAGACATGCTTATGTAATAGGAATCCTTATTGATTTATTCTAAAATTTACATAGATGTTCATTCATGAATCAAAGACTACATAATTCAGTTTAAAATGACTGGAAGATTGTCTGCCTTGAGGTAGACTAACAAACCTCTTGGAAATATTAATCATGCTATTAACAACTAAATTTTAAACTAGGATTTAGGATGAATCCCTGTGGAAGTAGTAGTAGTGATGTGTCCTTTTTTATGTTAATGTTTATTTGCATTGTCCTCTCTTATGATTTCCTCTGCTTAATAATCATAGATCATGTGTAAATGAAAAACATGTAGTTAAGCTAAAAGAATACTCAAAATTAAATGTGTGTAACTGGCATAGTATAAGCATAAGAAAGTGTTCAGAAATATTTTATTTAGTTAAAACTCAGGTAATAATTGATATGTTACAGACCAAATTTAGTTCTCACTCCTAGAAAAAAGAATTATTCATTTGATAAAATAGGTTCACAAACACAGGGCAAATTTATCCCATCATTAACCTTCACTTTATTATTTTCTATAAGATAATACTGAGCAAAAGCTGTGATTTTCATCTTAGCATTATGAAAGCAACTTTTCAATTAGTCATTAAAAAAATACCTTATTGAGCATATGTTAACTTTTACAGAGGTGTTTATATAAAAAATAAATTTTACTGATTTTTAAAACTGAAGGCAAAAAGTAAATAGAAATGATTGTCTCACAAAACATCCTATGAATAAAAAAACCCAGGAGGTTATGTATTATATGTGATACCAAGAAAAATTTTCTTTTAAAATGCAATTTTATAAACCACTAGTACTTTCTGATTTTTAACTAAAAATAGCTATTTGTTAGATACGCTACCTTCATAAATCATTCTGTTCACCTGAGGATTATAAACTACTGTTTTCAATCAATCCCCTATTCAGTGATAACCATATATATGTATATGAAATAATTTGGCTCTCCAAATGAGATACCATCTACCACCATTGAACTAAACGCTAATTTTATTTCTAAAACAGGAATATACTAAATAAATGTAGCTCTTCCAGAAAATTTCTAATAAAATATTTCTGCCAGTTTTTTTAAGAAATATGTAAGTTTAAAATTTAAAGTAAATGCTGGTGCCATAGTATATCCAAACCAATTCTTTGAAAAAGGAAAAAAAATTGATGAATTAGAATACATAAATAAAGATACGGTAGTAGTAATAGCAATAATAGAATTTATGAAAGGAGACTAATATAGATCAATCGAGAGAGTCATAGGTTAATGCATAAATAATTTACCAAGCTTCAGTAAAGTTGCCAATACAATGGAGACAGCTACCTCACACCACACACAAACATTGACTTAACATGAATCACAGACCTCATTTTAAATGTTATTATAACTGTGACACCTCTAGAAGTAAAAAACCAAAATTATTTGTATTTGACTTACAGATAAAGCTTTCTCAAACACTATACTACATTGTTGCCCATACAATTAAAATAATAATTGATAATTCATTTCCTCTTTGAGACATACACAAAAATGAAAAATTTAGCACCAACTGGTAAAAATTATTTTGATACATGTATCTTCTAAAGAACTATTATGTATCATACACGAAGAACTTTGATAACACATTAACAGGGTCACAAAAAACTAAATATCAGAAAAGTTCTGGACACTTCACATAAACACATAAAAAGACATCAGAATACGGAACAATTGGAACTCTCATACACTGTAAAATAATTAAAATCATATAAACACTTTGGGTAACCTTGTTATTTTCTTATGAAGTTTAATATCACTAGTCATAAGAGCTTAATCTTTACCAAGAGACACGAAAATACAAAGACACAGAATTAAGAAAGTCTACAGCAGCTTTAATTGCAAGAGCCAAAACTATAAACAACTTAAATACCTTTCAACAAGGAAACTGATAAATAAATGAGGCATCTCCATGTAACAGAATATTAATCAGCAGTAAAAAAGAACTAATCACAAAAAACAGATAGAACTTAAAATTATTACACTGAAAGAAGCTAGATACCAAAATAAACATATAAGTTGTATAAAATCCTAGATAATGCAGACTAATATGTAAAGATAGAAATGAATATATTGATTATCTGATGCCAAGTGTGTAAGAAATGATTGAGTTACAATGGTGCAAAAGCAATATTTATGGATTATGGAAATATTCTGTCTTTTGATTTTACTGTTATTTCATGGGCATATTTTTACCAATTCTTATCAGATTTTGTACTTTAAGATGGCACAATTAAGTTTTAAAATGATCACAGGAAATATCAAGTAAGAGGACTTTCTAGTCAAGATTTCAATAGACTTGATATTTTTGTTACGAGGTAATTATGACACAGTATGTTATTTGTAATGAAAACTCAATGCTTTCTGAGAAATATAAGTGTAAATGGATATATCCATGGTTTAGAACAGATGTCACAATTTTAATTTATTGTTTTTTTAATAATATTTGTTAATAATCTTTTACATCTAAAAGTAATTAAACAGACATGTTTGTCTTTGACATTTAGCTTCTCAGTGCTTAGTAACATAAAAGAGAATATATTGATAATTGTTAAGGACTTTTTCTTTATAATTTTTTTATTTTCCCACTGTACAGCAAGGGGATCAAGTTATCCTTACATGTATACATTACACTTACATTTTTTCCCCCACCCTTTGTTCTGTTGCAACATGAGTATCTAGACGAAGCTCTCAATGCTACTCAGCAGGATCTCCTTGTAAATCTATTCTAAGTTGTGTCTGATAAGCCCAAGCTCCCAATCCCTCCCACTCCCTCCCCCTCCCATCAGGCAGCCACAAGTCTCTTCTCCAAGTCCGTGATTTTCTTTTCTGAGGAGATGTTCATTTGTGATGGATATTAGATTCCAGTTATAAGTGATATCACATGGTATTTGTCTTTGTCTTTCTGGCTATTTCACTCAGGATGAGATTCTCTAGTTCCATCCATGTTGCTGCAAATGGCATGATGTCATTCTTTTTGATGGCTGCGTAGTATTCCATTGTGTATATATACCACCTCTTGCCAATCCAATCCTCTGTCGATGGACATTTGGGTTGTTTCCATGTCCTGGCTATTGTGAATAGTGCTGCAATGAACATGCGGGTGCACACGTCTCTTTTAAGTAGAGTTTTGTCTGGATATATGCCCAAGAGTGGGATTGCGGGGTCATATGGAAGGTCTATGTATAGATTTCTAAGGTATCTCCAAACTGTTCTCCATAGTGGCTGTACCGGTTTACATTCCCCCCAACAGTGCAGGAGGGTTCCCTTTTCTCCACAGCCCCTCCAGCACTTGTTATTTGTGGACTTATGAATGATGGCCATTCTGACTGGTGTGAGGTGGTATCTCATGGTAGTTTTGATTTGCATTTCTCTTATAATCAGCGATGTTGAGCATTTTTTCATGTGTTTGCTGGCCATCTGTATATCTTCTTTGGAGAAATGTCTATTCAGGTCTTTTGCCCATTTTTCCATTGATTGATTGGCTTTTTTACTGTTGGGTTGTATAAGTTGTTTATATATGCTAGAGATTAAGCCCTTGTCGGTTGCATCATTTGAAAGTATTTTCTCCCATTCTGTAAGTTGTCTTTTTGTTTTCTTTTGGGTTTCCTTTGCTGTGCAAAAGCTTTTCAGTTTGATGAGGTCCCATTGGTTTATTTTTTCTCTTTTTTCTGTTGCCTTGGGAGACTGACCTGAGAAAATATTCATGATGTTGATGTCCGAGAGTGTTTTGCCTATGTTTTCTTCTAGGAGTTTGATGGTGTCCTGTCGTATATTGAAGACTTTCAGCCATTTTGAGTTTATTTTTTGTGCATGGTGTGAGGGTGTGTTCTAGTTTCATTGCTTTGCATGCAGCTGTCCAGGTTTCCCAGCAATGCTTGCTGAATAGACTTTCTTTTTCCCATTTGATGTTCTTGCCTCCCTTGTCAAAGATTAATTGACCCTAGGTGTCAGGGTTTATTTCCAGGTTCTCTATTCTGTTCCATTGGTCTGTCTGTCTGTTTTGATACCAGTACCACACTGTTTTGATGACTGTGGCTTTGTAGTATTTCTTGAAGTCTGGGAGTTATGCCTCCTGCTTGGTTTTTGTTTGCTCAGGATTGCTTTGGCAATTCTGGTTCTTTGTGGTTCCATATAAATGTTTGGATTGTTTGTTCTAGTTCTGTGAAGAATGTCCTGGGTAATTTGATAGGGATTGCATTGAATCTGTAGATTGCTTTGGGTAGGATGCCATTTTTACATATTGATTTTCCCAATCCAGGAACGGAATATCTTTCCATTTCTTTCATCTTCTTTGATTTCTTTGATTAAAGTTTTATAGTTCCGGCATATAGGTCCTTTACCTCATTGGTCAGGTGTATTCCGAGGTATTTGATTTTGTGAGTGCAGTTTTAAAAGGTATCTATTTTTGTATTCTTTTTCTAATATTTCACTGCTGGTATACAGAAATGCAACTGACTTCTGAATGTTAATCTTATATCCTGCTACTTTGCTGAATTCATTAATCAGTTCAAGTAGTTTTTGGGTTGAGTTCTAAGGGTTTTCTATGTATAGTATCATGTCATCTGCATACAGTGACAGTTTTACCTCTTCTCTTCCTATTTGGATGCCTTTTATTTCTTTTGTTTGCTTAATTGCTGTCGCTAGGTCTTCCAAACCTATGTTGAAGAGCAGTGGTGAAGTGGGCATCCCTGTCGGTTCCAGATTTGAGTGAGAAGGCTTTCAGTTTTTTCCCCATTGAGGATATATTTCTGTGGGTTTGTCATAAATGGCTTTGATTATATTCAGGAATGTTCCCTCTTTGGTGAGGGTCTTGATCATGAATGGATGTTGGACTTTGTCCAATGCTTTTTCTGCGTCTATTGAGATGATCATATGATTTTTGACTTTTTTTTTTGTTAATGTGGTGTATGATGCTGATTGATTTGCGTATGTTGAACCATCCTTGTGAACCTGGGATGAACCCTACCTGGTCATGGTGTATAATTTTTTTGCTATGTTGTTGGATTCGGTTGGCTAAGATTTTGTTGAAATTTTTGCATCTATATTCATCAAGATATTGGCCGATAGTTTTCTTTTTGGTGGTATCTTTGTCTGGTTTTGGAATGAGGGTGATGGTGGCATCATAGAATTCTTTGGAGTATTCCTTCTTCTTCCACCTTTTGAAGAGTTTCAGGAGGATGCACCCATTCCTCTTTATATGTTTGATAAAATTCACCTGTGAAGCCATCTGGTCCTGGACTTTTTTGTAGGGAGTGATTTTATGACCTCTTCAATTTCATTTCTAGTGATCGGTCTGTTCAGTTGGCCTGTTTCTTCTTGATTCAGTTTTGGCAGGCTGTAAGATTCTAGAAACTTGTCCATTTCTTCCAGATTGTCAAACTTGTTGCCATAGAGTTGTTCATAGTATTCTCTTATGGATTTTTGTATTTCTGCTGTGTCCATTGTGATTTCTCCTTTTTCATTTATAATTTTGTTTATTTGGGTTCTTTCCCTTTTTAGTGAGTCTGGCCAGGGTTTTGTCATTTTGTTTACCTTTTCAAAGAACAGCTCTTGGTTTTATTAATTTTCTCTATGTTTTTTGAGTCTCTATTTTGCTGATTTCTTCTTTGATCTTTATAATTTCCTTCCTTCTGCTGACTTTAGGACTTTTTTGTTCTTCTTTTTCTAATTCATTTAGGTGGAGGGTTAAGTTGTCATTTGGGATCTTTCTTCTTTTTTGAGAAAGGCCTGTATTGCTATAAATTTCCCTCTGAGCACTGCTTTCGCAGAATCCCATAGATTTTGAGAGGTTGTGTCTTCATTCTCATTTGTTTCAAGGTATTTTTTAATTTCCTTCTTGATTTCCTCATTGACCCATTGGTTTTTTAGTAGCATGTTGTTTAGTCTCCATGCAGTAGGTTTTTCTCTTTCCTTTTCCCATGGTTGATTTCTAATTTCATGGCATTGTGGTCAGAGAAGATACTTGAGATAATTTCTGTGCCCCTAAATTTGTTGAGGTTAGCTTTGTGTCCCAATATGTGGTCGATTCTTGAGAATGTTCCATGAGCATTTGAGAAGAATGTGTATTCTGCTTTTTTTGGATGTAGGGTCCTGAAGATATCAATGAAGTCTAACTTTTCTATTGTTTCCTTTAGGATGCTTTATTGGTTTTCCTTTGCTTTATTGGTTTTCTGTCTAGAGGATCTGTCCATTGATGTGAGGGGGGAATTAAGGTCTCCTACTATGATTGTATTCTCATCAATATCTCCCTTTATATCTGTTAATATTTGATTTATGTATCGGGTGCTCCTATATTTGGGGCATATATGTTGATGATAGTAACTCCTCTCCTTGGATGGATCCCTTAATAAAGTAGTGTCTTCTTCTGCTTCTGTCTTTTGTTTTAAAGTCTATTTTGTCTGATATGAGTGTTGTGACTCCTGCTTTTCTGTCATGTCTATTGGCGTGAAATATTTTTTCTTTGTCCTAAGTTGAGTTTCTTGTAGGCAGCAGATTGAAGGTTTTTGCCTTTTTATCCACTCAGCCACTCTGTATCTTTTGATTGGGGCATTCAATACATTGACATTTAAGGTGATAATTGATTGATGATTATTTATTGCCATTTTGAACCTCGTGTTCCAGTGATTCTATGGTTCTCCATTCTTCCTTCTTTTTTTTTTGGTTGGATGGTCTCCTGTTATTATCTGCTTGAGTGTATTTTTTTTCATTTTGCAAATGCAATATTTTGTTTTGGCTTGTGGTTGTCCTGTTTTTTAACTATGCTAACTCCTTCCCATAATTGTGTGTTTTAGCCTGATGGTCCTGTAAGTTCAAACCCTTCATTACTCTATTAAAATTAAGAAGAGAAACATACAAACAAACACAAAAAGGGTCTATTATTTCCTAACATCCCTTGCCCACATTTTATGGTTTTGATGACTCTTTTTCTTTTTTCTTTTTAATTTATTTATTTGAAGCAGTTCATGATAAATCTGTATGCGGCTTATTTGAGTGACTGCTCTCTGATTGTGGTTCCTCAGTCCTTGTTCTTCCCCTCTTCTTTTTTTTTTCTTTTCTTTTTTCTTCCCTTTCCCTTCCTTTCTTTTTGGTTTAGAGAAGCCCTTTCAATATTTCCCTTAACCTGGGTTTTGTGTTGCTGTATTCTTTAAGTTTTTGTTCGTTGGAAAAAAATTTTATCTCCCCTTCTATTTTAAATGATATTCTTGCTGGATAGAGTATTCTGGGTTGCATATTTTTTCCTTTTAGCACTTTAAATATCTCTTGCCATTCCCTCCTGGCCTGTAGTGTTTCTGTAGAGAAATCAGCTGATAACCTTATGGGGGTTCCCTTGTAGGTAACATTCTGTTTTTCTCTTGCTGCCTTTAGGATCCTCTCTTTATCACTAACTTTTGCCATTTTTATTATGATGCGTCTTGCTGTGGGTCTGTTTGGGTTCAGTTTGTTTGGGGCCCTCTGTGCTTCTTGTATCTTGAACCCAGTATCCTTTAGATTTGGGAAGTTTCCAGCAATAATTTCTTCCAATATATTTTCCATCCCCTTATCTTTTTCTACTCCTTCTGGAATTCCTATTATGCGTAGATTGGCCCGCTTTGTATTATCCCATAGGTCTCTTATATTGCTTTCCAGTTTTTTGATTCGGTTTTCTGTCTGTTGACCGGATTGAGTGATTTCCATTATTCTATCTTCCATATCACTGATTCATTCTTCTGCATTATTCATTCTGGTTTTTAATGCCCTTAGTTCAGGTTGCATCTCTGCAAATGAATGTTCTAGTTTTTCTTGGCTCCTCCTTATCTTTTCTAGTTCCTTTCTGAGGGTATCTGCATTACTGTTCATATATTCTCTTAATTCCTTCAGTATTTTCACTATTTCTCTTTTGAACTCCAGGTCTGTCAGACTGCAGAGATCGGTTTCATTGTTGACTGTTTTAGGTGAGTTCTCCTGTTGGTTTGACTGGGGGTGGTTTCTCAGCTTCTTCATCTTGCTTGTTGTTTTCTTTCTCCTGAGGGAGTTGTACTCTCCGTTATCGGGCAGTGTTTGCCTTGTCACTGCCGTGGAATATTTCCTGAGGGCTGGCGTTGTTGGTCAATCTTTTTTGAGGCAGTGTGGCTTTTATGGAGTGTTGATGGGGCTAACAGTGTTTCTTTGAAGCAAAGCAGGACTTCCTGAGGGCAGACAGGACTGGGAGGTGCACACCACGATGGTAGCAGACTTCACTTGGTCATGCAGAGCTTGCTCTGGTGTTTTTAGGCTGTGGGGTTCTTGCAGGGGGTTGGCGGTGTTGGGCAGCTGTTCCTCAGGAGTGCGGCACCCCCTGGGGGCTGGAGCAGCTATCTGGGTCACTGAGAACCTGAGAACCTAGGGCAGCCCAAATCAGAAGGCTGGCCTGAGAATGTAGGCAGATCTTTTCACAGTCTGGCCAAGCTTGTTGCAGCTTTTCTGGGCTGCAGGGGCTCTTATAGGGGGCTGGTGGTGCTGAGCAGCTATTCCGCAGGAGTGGGGCACCCCCTGAGGGCTTGAGTAGCTAGCAGGGCTGCTGGAAACCCAAGAGGCTCCTCCCCAGGGCAGCCCGACTCAGAAAGACTGTCAGATCTTTTCCCGGCTCGGCCAAGCTTGCTGAAGCTTTTCTAGGCTGCAGGGGGTCCTGCCTGGAGCTGGCAGTCCTATGCAGCTGATCCACTAGGTCTCGGCACCCCCTGGGGGCTTGTGCGGGTAGCAGGGCCACTGGAAATCCAAGAGGCTCCTCCCCAGGGCAGACCGACTCAGAAAAACTGTCCAAGAATTAGGCAGATCTATTCACGGTCTGGCTAAGCTTGTTCTAGCTTTTCTGGGCTGCAGGCCTTTTCTCGGGGGCTGGTGGTGTAGCCCCTCCAAAGGGCAAGCAGGCCTGTTCAGGGACAGCCCCTGCCGTGGTAGGCTTCAGGCAATTGTTGAGGCCAGCCCTCCTGGATGGCAGGCAGCCTCAGGTTCGGCAAAAGCATAGGGGGTGGCAGGGGTGGGGGGAGGGGATGCACTGGGAAGCACAGCTTTCAGCTAGCTAGCAGGCCTGTAAGCTTGCTGTGGCATGGGGAGTATTCTATGGGGACCCACCCCTTCTTCTCTCCCCTCCCCAGCACAGGCGCAGACCAGGCTCTTCTCCCAGGTTCCCTCTGATGCAGTTTTCCACTTCCCCGCCCCTAGAATATTGCTCCCTTCCTCTGCAACAGCTTTGTTTTCTAGTCTCCCAGGCAGTCTCTGCCCCGTCAAACTTGACGGACCGGTTTCTACATCTCCCAAGCAGTCTCCGCTCTGCCTCGCCCCCCCAGCCTGTTCTTGGGGACTAAACTCTGGAGCCGAGGTCTCGGTGCCCAGCCCCCGCCAGGCGTCCCCCGGCCCTTTCTCGGGGACTAACCTTTGTTGGCGAGGTCTCATTGCCTAGCCCCCACCCAGGCATCCCCCAGGCCTTTCCTGGGGACTAACCTCTGGAGCCGAGGACTCAGTGCCCAGCCCCCACTCAGGCATCTCAATTTTTGGTGACTGTGCCCGTAGTTCAGATGGTCCGTTCAGTTCTTGATCAGATTTTCTGTACTCCAACTTACTGCTACACTCTTCTCTGCATCTGGAGATTCCTCCGGTTCGTTTGATCTTTCCCCCAAGTAGGTGACTTTCCAGGGTGCGGGATCCCTTTCTCCTCCTCAGTTCCCTTTCGGGAGCACCCGTCTCGCTCGGATTCACCTTCTCTCACTCTCCTCTTTTCTCCCGATCTGCCCAGTAATGTCACGAACTTCCTGCTGTTATTGGAGTTTAGGTTCCTCTGCCAGCTATTGTTTGCTGTTCTGTGCGAGTCATTTATTCTGTAGATGTGCTTTTTTTTGTTGTGCTTGTGGGAGAGGGCAAGCGTGTCCCCCTACTCCTCTGCCATCTTGTCCTCTGTCTTAAGGACATTTTAAACAGTACTTTTGAGGACATATTTTAGCGCAAGAGCCAAGGCTAAGAAAATTATGCATGTGTATGAATGTACTGAGACAGTGTGAACTCTTGCAAGATTAGTTATTTTTGGCTTTAAGTACCATTGGCCTATCTCTAAATGCAAATCCCTAGGGATAATACTGGAACACTATCACAATTGACCCTCCATGTTCATGGGTTCCACATTTTCAAATTCAACCAAGCTTGCATAGAAAATATTTGGAGAAACAATTCCAGAAATTTCCAAAAAAGCAAACTTGAATTTACCATGCTCCTGCAACCATTTACATCAATTTACAACTATTTACCTTGTATTAGATATTATAAGTCTAAAAATGGAGAATGTGTGTAGGGTGCATGCAAAAACTTTACACTTCATTTAATGGACTTGAGTATCTGGGGATTTTGGTCCTGGAGCAAATTCCCTGTGGATATTGAGGGATGGCTGTAACAGAATGACCTTTTTTCACTCTTTACCCTTAGCTTAAGCATCTATATAGTTTGAGAATGAAGTTCAAGAAACTAAGAGAGGATATTTACTGGTGCCTAGTAAAGTGTGTTACAATCACTTATGTGACTCATTATAGCTATTTTAAAAACAATATCCATTCCTCTCAAAATTCTGCCTTTGAACATAAATAAAAACAAAAATATAGCAATTGGACCTCATCAAACTTAGAAGCTTGTGCACAGCAGAGGAAATTAAAAAAAAAAAAAAAAGACAACCTATGGAATGGGAGAAAAAGTTCCAAACAATGCAACTGAAAAAGGCTTAATATTCAAAATATGCAAACATCTTACAACTCAACAACAAAATCAAACAACCCAATTGAAAAATGGGCAGAAAAACTGAGGAGACATTTCCCCAAAGACTTACTGGTGGCCAGCAGGCACATGAAAAAAGGCTCTACATCACTAATTATTAGAGAAATGCAAGTCAAAACTACTATGAGTTACCACTTCACACCTGTCAGAATGGCTATCATTAATAAGACTACAAATAACAAATGCTGGAGAGGGTGTGGAGAAAAGGGAACCCTCCTAACTGTGGGTGGGAATGTAAGCTGGTACGACCACTATGGAAAACAGCATGGAGGTACCTCAGAAAACTAAATATAGAACTACTTTATGATCCAGCAACCCCACTCTTGGGCATGTATTCACACAAAATTTTCCTTGAAAAATATGCATGCAACCCTATGTTCATTGCATCACTGTTCACAATAGCCCAGACATGGAAACAATTTAAATGTCCATCAACAGATGAATGGATTAAGAAGATGTGGCTCATATACATGATGGAATACTACTCAGCCACAAAAGAACAAAATAATGCCTTTTGCCACAACATGGATGCAACTAGAGATTCTGATACTAAGTGAAGTCAGAAGGAGAAAGCCAAATACCATAAGCTATCACTTATATGTAAAATCTAAAATGTGGCACAAATGAACCTAACTACAGAATAGAAACAAACTCACAGATGTAGAGAACAGACTTATGGTTGCCAAAGGCGGGGGGGAATGGAGTGGGATGGGATGGCAGTTTGTGGTTAGTAGATGCAGACTATTACATTTAGAATAGATAAGCAGTGAGGTCTTACTGTATAGCACAGGGAACTATATCCAATCACTTGTGATAGAACATGATGGAGGATAATATGAGAAATAGCAGAAAAAGAGTGCGTGTGTGACTTTACAGCAGAAACTGATAGAATATTGTAAATCAACTATATTTTTTTAATTCTATAATAAATTTTGTATCAAAGTTTAAACTATCTAAGTTTAAAGGAGGTCGAGAAGTTCTTAACACTGAAGACTGTCCCTTCATCTTTAAATCCCCATTGTCCAGTATAGTACCCCAAACAGAGTAGGTATTTGATATACATACTATACTGAGACTGCTTAATGAGGAAGTTAAATAAAACCTCCCTATATGCTTCAGCTTTAGAGACATAAAGAAATTTGAATTTTTTTTTTTTTTTTGCTTTTTAGGGCTGCACCCATGGCATATGGAGGTTCCCCAGGCTAGTGGTTGAATTGGACCTATAGCTGCAGGCCTATGCCACAGCAATATCAGATCTGAGCTGTGTCTGCAGTCTACACCACAGCTCATGGCAATGCCAGATCCTTAATCCACTAAGCTAGGCCAGGGATTGAACCTGTAACATCATGGTTCCTAGCTGGATTTTTTTCTGCTGTGCCATGATAGGAATTCCAAGAAATTTGAATTCTTAAGAAATTAAAAGTTTATATATATTTTACCAATATAATTAGTTCAACATATACTCTCCCTAATACATATTGTTATGTAGCCTGTGATAATTTCATGTGAATCATAATAAAGCAGTTATTGTCTCTCCCAAGGATGCAAATATATATTTAATTTTGCTTCAATTCTCAATACTCAACTTTTTTTTTCCATTTTATAGATATTAATGGCTATTTTCCAATTTGAAAACAGTACTATTTGAGAACTTTCCATATCCTTTTTGTTGTAGGAGAGCAAAAGAAAGAAGCAAGAAATTTCAGTTTATTGATTATTCTCTGAGTTTTACAACATATCTTACAAATTGTGCCTCTATTTACAGAAAGACTTTACAGACTAATGAGAAGTGATAATAGATTGTGAGTGATAAATCTGTAGGAAGTTAGAAATTGTACATAATGATTTAACTTTTTGTAAGTTAGCTCATTCTCTACATGAACATTAGAATTAATCTAGAATTAATCTAGAGCACTATAGTTAATCACATGCATTGAGAGCTACCTTCAATTGCCAGTTAAGACTTGACAGGAGATTTGAGTTGTACCCTAGGCTACTACTGTTAAACCTTTATACAAGAGTGTGGGCAGTTAAGCCCAATATAATATATACCTACATATATATAATACATATAATTATTTTGAGCTTAAGTCCTCCATTAACTGTATGGCAGCTATAGAGTAAATTCTACTCAGTTTAAAAGATGAAATAAATTATTTATTAATTCATAATATGAGTAAGAGAGTCTAAACTCTAGTTGTAATGACATTAGGGGCAAATTAAATAATTTATGTAATTTTCAAACCAGGTCTAGTTATATAATTATAAAAAGTGTGGCAGCATTTTATTTTCTTATGTTCAAAATAAATTATAGTCCAGACAGGAAATTTAACAGATGTCTTAATAAAACATCCTTGATATGAAATTTTGGCTTTTTTCTAAATGAGTATGGAGAGACGGTACCTAACTCAAATCATTTGTGTTTTGTATATCACAGAATCGGGACTGGGGTTTCTGATTTCTTGCAGGTCAAAGAATCATGTAGTATGGCAATACTAGCAAGTCAATAGTAAAAGATAATGTAATTCAGCAGTATTTGAATTCTAAATTGAAAGGTTTTGGAGTTCCCGTCATGGCTCAGTGGTTAACAAATCTGAGTAGGAACCATGAGGTTGCGGGTTCGATCCCTGGCCTTGCTCAGTGGGTTAATGATCCGGCATTGCCATGACCTGTGGTGTAGGCTGTGGCTGTGGCGTAGGCCGGCGGCTACAACTCCGATTCGACCCCTAGCTTGGGAACCTCCATATGCCCCGGGAGCGGCCCAAGAAATGGCAAAAAGGAAGAAAATAAATAAATAATTTAAAAGGTTTTACCCCAAAAAACTTTTTTTTCTCAAAACCTTCAAAATCCATTATATTTTTATGGCAACTAGACTTGCTTTTGAGAAATCCAGTAGAAATCTGATGATTCTTATTTATTTATTTATGACCCCTATTTCTCTTTTAGGAAAGTTCTGAATATTTCTTCTGTTTCAGTTATGTTTAAATTATACTGCATTTGTCTGTGGGCTTATAACTCTATACACACTTTTGATCAGAGATCTTATATTTCCTACAAGTTCAGGTAATTTTTCCATTCTTATTTAATTACTGTCTCTCTTTTATTTGGCTGTTTTCTCTCCTTCTAAGATTCCTCTCAATAGGATGTCCATATTCCTGTCTATGAGATTTTGTGTTTTTCCTCATCTTTTCATAAATTGCAAGTTTTCTAGTCAGACATGCTGGATTTCAATTCCATTTCAATTATTTTAAAATGTGTGACAAGATCAAACTAACAAATATTTCTGTGCTTCAGTTTCATCATTATAAAGAGTAAAAAATAACAGCAGTTCCATCAAAAGATCATTGTAAATTCATTGTTTCAACTTTGGCTCACCCAGAGAATTAGCAAGATTTTAAAGCATACAGATAGAATCATTTACCACAAATTATCACATCTTTAATTTTCTGATTGATACTCACCTATTTGAATCCTCTATCTATAATTTCCACCCTCCCACCTACTATTTCCCCCCCAACCCAGGTGTTGAATGTAGCTCTCTACTGGTGAGTCCCTGTGCTTTGTATGTGTTGGGGTGAGGAGTATTTCCAGTCAGGCCAAAAGTTAGCATTTCATTTGCTTATTTAATAACATTTAGGATGCTGGTGGTTTGGGATGGAAATGCTATAAAATTGTGTTGTGATGATCATTGTACAACTATAAATGTAATAAATTCATTGAGTAATATAATAAATAAATAAAATTAAATTAAAAAATAACATTTAGGAGAAGGGGAAGTCAATCTTCTCCTCGTATGATTCACATGACTTCCATAGCTTGAGAACAATGTGTTTAGGCCATGGTTATAAACTTGCTTTTGTTGTTAATCAGATCTGTAGCACTATTCAAATGTAGTCTAATTTCCTTGGGTTTTTTGCTTGTTTGTTTTCTTGAGTGAGATGCTCCTATCTGTAGTACTCAAGTACTGATTTCTATCCATATTTCAAAGTATGATAATATGCATCATGCATATCTCTAGATATGACAAGGCAGTTCCAGAGATAATTCCATAGTTCTAAATGTTCTCACATTTCAGACACAAGATTTTAAAAATGTTTTTTAGTTTTGGGGATTTGAAGGTCTATACATTCTCCTCTAATTTCCCACAACATTAAAATTATTTATAATTTCACCTTCTGGTATATTTTCCACATTCAACATGGCTATTGAGTCAATATTCAAATAAAATATGTTAAGAATTCAATAGCAAATATGCCTGCATGAAATTTTATGGTGGTTATTGTAATTTAATACTTATAAAGAGATTTAAATGACTATTAATAATAACAGTGACCACTCATCTATCCCAGTGATGCAAGGATTCTTCAATATATGCAAACCTCTCAATGTAATATACCACATAGACAAGGTGAAGAGCAAAATCCATATAATCTCATCAGATGCAGAAAAAGCTATTGACAAAATTCAACACCTATTTTTGACAAAGAACTCTCCAGAAAATGGGCATAGAGGGAACCTACCTCACCATAATAAAGGCCCTATATGACAGACCCACAGATAACATCATTCTCAATGGTGAAAAGCTGAACGATTTCCTTCTAAGTTCAGCAGGAAAACAAGAATGTCCACTCTCACCACCTATTCAACATAGTTTAGGAACTCCTAGATATGGCAATCAGAGAAGAAAAACAAATAAAAGGAATCCAAGTTGGAAAAGAAGAAGTAAAATTGTCATTGTTTTCAAATGACATACTACATAAAGACAATCCTAAAGATACTACCAGAAAACTATTAGAGTTCATCAATGAATGTGGTAAAGTTGCAAGGTACAGAATCAATACATAAAAATCTCTTGCATTCCTATAAACAAAAAATGAGAGATCAGAAAAAGAAATTAAGGGAAAAATTCCATTTACTATTGCATTAAGATAATAAAATACTTAGGAATAAACCTACCTAAAGAGGCAAAAGACCTATACTTTGAAAACTATGACACTGATGAAGGAAACTGAAGATGACACAAACAGATGGAAAGATATACTATGCTCTTGGATCGGAAAAAACAATATTGTCAAAATGACTATCCTACTCAAGCCAATCAAAAGACCTATGGCATTTTTCACAGAATTAGAACAAACATTTTTTTTAAATTTGTGTGTAAACACAAAAGACCCCAAATAGCCAAAGCAATCTTGAGAAAGAAAAATGGAGCTGGAGGAATCAAGATATGCAGTTTCATACTCTACTACAAAGCTACAGCAATCAAAACAGTATGGTGCTGGCACAAAATCAGAACTATAGATCAGTGGAACAGCATAGAGAGCCCAGAAATAAACCCACAAACCCATGGTTAATTAGTCTACAACAAAGAAAAGAATATACAATGGAGAAAAGATATCCTCATCAATAAATGGTGCTGAGATAAATGGACAGCTACATGCAAAAGAATGAAATTAGAACACTCTCTGATATATGCACAAAAATAAACTCAAAATGTATTAAAGACCTAGACATAGACCAGATACTATAATACTCTTAGAGGAAAACATAGGCAGAACACTCTTTGACATTAATCAAATCTATATCTTTCTTAATCCACCTCCTAGATTAAAGAAAATAAAACAAGCAACTGGGACCTAATTAAGCTTAAAAGCTTCTGTGCAGCAAAGAAAACTCTTTAAAAAAGCAAAAAGACCACCCACAGAGTGGAAGAAAGTCTTTGCAAGTGAATGAACTGACAAGGGAATCATTTCCAAAATATACAAACATCTCATGAAGCTTTATATCAAAATATAGTCAGAAGATCTAAATAGAAATTTCTCTGAAGAAGAAAGACAGATGGTCAAAAAGCACATAAAAAGATGCTCAACATCACTAATCATTAGAGAAATGCAAATCAGAACTACAGTGAGGTATCACCTCACACCAGTCAGAATGGCCATTATCAAAAAATCTACAAGCAATAAATGCTGGAGAGGGTGTAGAGGAAAGAGAAACCTCCCATATGCTGGTGGGAATGCTAAATAATGCAACCACTATGGAGAACAGTATGGAGGTTCCTTAAAAATCTAAATACAGAATTACCATATGATCCAGCAATCCCACTCCTGGGCATATATCCAAAGGAAACCATAATCTGAAAAGATATGTGCACCCCAGTGTTCACTGCAGCACTATTTAACAATAGCTGAGACATCAAAGCAAACTTGGGTAAAGAAGATGTGCTATATACAGATGATAGAATATTACTCAGACATAAAAAGGATGAAATATTGCCATTTGCAGCAACATGGGTGAATCTAGAAATTATTATACTAAGTGAAGACAGAGAACTATCATATGAGATCACTACTATGTGGAATCTGACAAAAACCATACAAAAGAATATACTAACCAGAAACACCCTCAAACATTTTGAAACCAAATTCAATTTTACCAAAGGAAAATAGCTGGGAGAAGAAATAAACTAGGGGATTTGGATTTACATATGCACAGCACTATATATAAAATATATAGGTAATGAGGACCCATTGTATAGCACAGGAAAATATACACAATACTCTGTAATAACCTATATGGGAAAAGAATCTGAAAAAGAATGGATACATGTACATGTATAATTGATTCACTCTGCTGTATACCTGAAACTAACACAACTTTCTAAGTCAACTATACTCCAATAAAACATTTTAAAAATGGGAGTTCCCGTCGTGGCGCAGTGGTTAACGAATCCGACTAGGAACCATGAGGTTGAGGGTTCGGTCCCTGCCCTTGCTCAGTGGGTTAAGGATCTGGCGTTGCCGTGGTGTAGGTTGCAGACTCAGCTCGGATCCCGCGTTGCTGTGGCTCTGGCGTAGGCGGGTGGCTACAGCTCCGATTCGACCCCTAGCCTGGGAACCTCCATATGCCGCGGGAGCAGCCCAAAGAAATAGCAAAAAGCCAAAAAAAAAATTTAAAAATGAATACTCATCTAGAACAAGAAATATAACATACAATTTTTATTCTTTTATTTTTCTTTTCTGTCTTTTTGCCATTTATTGGGCCGCTCCCGTGGCATATGGAGATTCCCAGGCTAGGGGTCGAATTGAAGCTGTAGCCGCCGGCCTACGCCAGAACCACAGCAATGCAGGAGCCAAGCCTCGTCTGCAACCTACACCACAGCTCACACAAACGCCAGATCCTTAATCCGCTGAGCAAGGCCAGGGATCGAACCTGCAACCTCATGGTTCCTAGTCAGATTCATTAACCACTGAGCCACGACGGGAACACCATAATTTTTATTCTTATGTAAAATCCAAGTCACATTACAATTTTTACAAGTATGAAGTAATGTCTTAATAGGATGACATAGTAGTAACTCATAGAACCTGATTCTTGTCCCAAATTAATTTCCTCTGTTTCCTTTTTAAAAAATCAACACATATAATTTAGTTTTATTAGACATGACCTACAATTTTCATTATTTTTTCTGAAAAGAGGAATATCATTTTTTTTAAAAAAACAGATGATTCCAGGGTAGTACTTATACTGACAGCCAACTATAATTTAAATGCTCCTACTTTTCCACAAAAGTTGACTCATTCTTTCTTTAAGAAAAGCTTATTTTTCTAATGCTGAATGCTGACTGATTTGAGACCACTTATGAGCATTTTACCCATGAGATGATATAGATTACATTTTCAGTGGATGTTGTTAGAGAAATAAAACTATTTCCTATTTTCAAATTGATCCTGGATTTAACTTTCTTATGGTGGGGCAAAAATTAACATATCAAAAGATGCACCTGCTATATAAAGAATGTTTTCATTGTGTTTTATTCTATTTTGATTTGTATTAACTCCATGAATACAGTAAAACTCTACCTGGGTAACATAAAAGACTGGCATTAATTTCATTATGATAAAATCTGACAAAAATAATACAGTTGTTTCCAGTTTTTGTAGGAGTCAACTACTTATTTTATGAATTAATCATGTCATTTTCCTCTTTCCTAATGCAGTATATATATATTAATTTTCATTTTGGTAATTTTGTCCCTGCAGTTATTTTTTTTTTCATGGAATGAATGAAAACAGGAAATATGTAAATCTTAAAACACATAGTGAAAAGTGTGTGATAGAAAATGAAATGAATGGTTTAAGATCTAGTATTCCAGTCATAGTTGAAAAATGCCCCATATGCACCACCTCTCCTGTTCAAGCTCTTTTTATAGATTCAAATTTCCATCCCCAAGTCCACAGCCATGTAAAATTACTTCATACACACATCTATATATTTAAGCTGTCTATTCCTCAAAAATTTGATAAAATCTCTCTTCCAAAATATACATAAAATTAACCTTATTCCTCCTAAAATTGAAACATCTCATCTTTTGAGTTTATATTTCATATTATCATGTGCCTTGTTCTAAGAATTTTCCTTCTAGAAGACATAGCCTTAAAGATCAGCAATCATCCTCTTCATCACTATGACTCCCCAAAATTTTGACAACTACTTTTCTTCAACACATTTGAAAAATTGTAATGGCTGATTTTAGTTTCATTTCCCTCTTTCTACTTAAGATGTTAAATATGTATTATAATCCCTTTATTTTACTACTCCTTTCCAAAAGTTAGCAAGTAATTCCTAACAAACCACGCAATTACTGTTCACAGTAGTCCTTAATGTTATATAAATAAACAATTCCTAAAGTGGAAATAAAGTCAAGGTAGAGTACATAATCATCAATACAGAAGCTTAAATATACACAGACATACACACACAAACAAGTTTTCTATTTCTGCGTAACATATTACCAGTCATTTAGCAGCTTTAAATAAAACAAATTTAATATCTCAGTTGCCATGGGTCAAGAATATGGGTACAAGTTAATTAGGTTTTCTGCTCAAAGTCTTACCAGGGTAAAAACATGGTCAGTTAGGTCTATAACACTATTTCACACTTGGGATTCTCTTCTAAGCTCTCAGGTTGCTGGAAGGACTCATTTTCTTGCCATTTGACAGAGGTCCGGATTTTTTGTTAGCTGTCCACCCAGGGAACACTCTGAGCTTCAAGAAGCCACTTAAAATTCTTTATAATTTAAAGTTCCTATAACTTATAGGAAATTCACAACATGGCTATTAACTTTTCTCAAGACCAGTAGAGAATTGCTCCCTTTATCTTTTAAGGGTTTATTGGATTAGGTCAGACACAAAGTCAGCTAGTTAGAAACCTTAGTTACACATGAAAAAGATTCATTTTGCCATATATGGTACCATAATCACAGAAGTGGTACTTACCATATTCACCGGCCCTGCCCATACTCAAACAGAGGCGTTACATAGGGCATGTACTCTGGAAGGCAAAACCCTTAGGGTACATCTTACAAATCAACCTGCTACACACGGCTCAAATTAATTTCAGGGTCAGAATCATGTTATTAGTATTGAATATCATAGCTTGCTGAATAGAATGTTTGTTATCTTACATGGTAGCTCCTGCCAAATACGGCCTGATTAAGGTTACCAATCACACTGGCATGGTTAGGCTGTGCAGTTTTCTAAGACTTAAAACTGTCAGTGCTAAAACTCAACTGATTCAGGCAACATTGGTTTGTCACCTTATTCTTGATTCCTTACCTCACAGAAATATTGGTGATTAGCATCACCTAAGATCCACTGGAAACAGAAGAGGGATTTTGGGAAGCCATTATGTCTCATGTTTACCACCTGTAGCTCACTTTTGATGTTCCAAATAGTGCATAATATTGCAAGTTCATAAGCATCAAACAAAGGGCTGATAAGCTATTATCATCTATCCAGCCAGAGAACCATGTAAGTGAAACTCGCACACATCAATCATATCAAATTTATGTATTGTCAGGCATGGTGATAATGTCTATTGCTTTTCAAAAGGAATGAGAAAAGAGGCTCTATTTTATTTACTTCATCTCTGAAACCAATTCTGGTCTCATTAATCCAGTCATAAAACACAGCCAAGTCAGTATATTCATATGATAGAATAAAGTTATAAACCCTCAAGTAAAATATTTTGTTATTTCAATTTTATGCAATGAAAGCACCTTTACAATTTTAACTCTGCTTACACTAAAATTTGCTTAATGTTAGCCAGATAGAATTTATGCATAAAACTGCCAACAATAGAGAAAATGAAGATGGAAATGGATTGGGTGGGTGAAATTAAGATAAATGACTGTGGCCACTTCAGTCAATTTGGTAGACTGAACTGATAAATTAATTTCTTTCTCCTATTTCTCACATATAATAATGTTGGAAGAAAAACAATTAATAAACTATGGAGCTCTCAAAATCAGGAAATATAAATCTCCAATGAAAGACAAAAAAATCTCATAGAATAGTGAGGAAACTAAATTTCAGGTGCTTACACCATAATTATAATCAGATATTATCTGTAATGACTAGAGTTTGATGCATAAAAATTAAGATAAAAATAACTATTATTTATTCATTATATTGATAGATTGATATTTACTAGAAATTCAAACCAAGATTTTAAAAATTATTTACAGATTGATTTAAATAACAGTAAGTAATTCATAGTGTTAACATAAACTGTTTATTATTAACTATGTTTTTCAATAAAATATTATTAGAAGAGTTATATTATTTTATATGAATTTACACATTTTGTTCATGTCTGTCAATAGAGTACAGCCATATTCCCATATATACTTTCTTTATTCAATCTGTTTAGATATTATATTTCATGAAGAAATTTATTTGACACTTTTGAGAAAATAAATTAATACTGTTGGGTCCTACAGATCCTCTGACAGGGTCTCAGTACCCCCAGGTATCATCTCAGACCACATTTTGAGAACTTATACCTAGAAGTATGGAAGGAAAAAAGTCTAGATTCTAATACTTTTTGAAAAGGAAACAACTGAGATAACTATTAATACCTGAAAGTCACAAAGGACTGATACATAAATGAAAAGATCTGATATGTATCAAGTGGAAGTATAAAGGATGTCTGCAATCCATGTGGGGCCTTGAATAGAACAACAGTCCCCAATAATAATTTGCAAACTTAGAACTTCAGCATATATGTGTATAAAATCAATCAATATTACTAATGTGGCAGACAGACATATAAATTGAGAAATAATTCTCAAAATGAGTTCAGAACAAGGAAAACTCTTATGGCCTTAGGAGTGACAAATATATATTTTAAGAGATAGGTTTATAACCCATGATAAGCCACATTATCACAGAAAGCAACCTAAAGGAAGGGGACATAAGTGATAAACAACAAAGTATTTGAGGAAATAAGACATCATGAAGATGAGTTAGCATGCACACACAGACACACAAACATATACACACTCACATACACAAAGAACTAGAACTTACAGTGTATAAAAAGTTTAATATTCTTAATAATTATGTTTAAATTAATAAAAATAATAAAGTCAGAGATAGAACTAGAGAAATAAGATCTCAAATGTTCTATAAATAACTTTAATAAATTACAATATAATTAACAAAATTATAATATATACACCCACATTTCCATTTATACTTAGGAAAAGTACTAGGAGTATTTATAATTGTTTAGGAATTATTTTAATTATTTTGGGATAATTGAAAATCAATTATATGCCTGAGGAATTATCTACAATATAGCACATAAAGCAAAAGACAGAAAATATCAAATAGATGGAATGTAAGAAATCCTAAAACACATCCACCAAGAATTCCAAAAGAAGAAAATAATAAATGGAAGAGAAATAATAACAGAATGTTCCAAGATTGAAGAAGAACATGAGGTCCTATTATTGAAGATATTTATTTTTACAAAGCATAAATAAACATTAATCTTCACTGAGACGTATTAAAGTTAAAATAGATATGAAAGAAAAATACTTTTTAAAAAGCAAGGAAGGACTTTTCAAGTCAGTAGTCCTTTCATAAATAATAATCAATGTCAGAATACAATCAAAAAACAATCTTTAAAGTACAAAATAAGAATTAATCTAAAATTATATAGTTATATATTATGAAAGTCACACTGAGTTTATGATTAGAATCTTTGAAAGAACTATTGACCTACATACTTTTTTAAGAATAAATTAAAGAGAAGAAAGGATTGACATGTTAGGAGCCATAGTTAACATAACAATGATATAACCAGTTAGGAAAATCCAAAAGAATATTTACTATAGAAAGAATAATTTAATAGTGTTAATCAAATAAAACAGATAATAAAGACTAAGCATGGGGAGTTTATTTTTAAAAGAACCATTATACCTAGTCCCCAGAAGTGTGTTTTTCCAATGTTAAAATACTTTAGCAGGCTCTGCCACAGCTCAAAATGTTAAGATACTATAATTACAACTGAGGTTTTGTTATTTCAATAAGGATCTTGCAAAGCACATAAAGGAAAATGAAACAAAAAATACAAATAAATATTTTCATTTTTGTGTTGTAAAATAACTTCAAGAATTATACTGACAACATGATTTCGAACCTCTTTTGTGGAACATACCAGTTATATGAGTAATTTGGGGCAAATAATTTGATTCTTGTCCTAGAGCTTCTATATCCAGAATATGGAGACAAAAATTCCTGTTGATTACACTATCTCTTGGGTTGTGGTGGTGACAGCAGGAAGAATCAAAGTCAGAGTATCTCAAAGGGAGGCACAACACAGTGGGACAAAGATAATGGACCAAATTAATTACAATATACATAATTAATCCTTGGTCCATAATAGACAAATGGTGGTGGTTAAGATTAAGGTTACCAGTAGAATCAAGGAAAAGCCTTCTTAACTTGAAATTTATTTATTTATTTACAAATAGCTAAGTAGTACACTCTAGTTCTTGGTGGCCTATATTACTTTGTAGTGTTTTCCATAAGATCCTAATTTTTCTTTGTTCAATTGACACGGCTCCTGGTTCAATAATCCATAGATAACATTATCCTTACAAAAGTAAAATGCTTCACTCTTTATCTTTTCTTTTCCTACTAATTTTCTATATGTTATGATATCATAGTGCCACCAAAGCAATGTGTCAGGAATCCTCAGAACTATCCTCAGTTTCCATGATTTGCCAGAAAATCTCAGAAATTTGTAAAAGAAAATACAGAAAATTATGTTTTTCTCATAATTATAGCTTATTAGAGCAAATGGATCCAGGTTAAAGTCAACAAAAAAAGAAAAAAAAAATTTTCATAGGATGGAGTGTCCAGAGAAACCAGCAGATAGGGATTCCAGTTGTCTTCTCCCATTGGATTGTGCTTCCTTCTCTCAGCAACAGTGTGAGTCAACATTTAGAAAGTGTTTCCAACCAGGGAAGCTCACTCGAGCTTTTATGTCCAGAATTTTTTTGGATGTCATTCACGGAGTCATGGAATGCTCATATAATGGATCTTAGCTATTTAGTCTCTAGCCCTGTATCCCACAGATGTCAAACTGATACAGGGAAATAGAAACACATGTTCACTCTAAATAACATATTCAGCATAAACACTCTGATCTGGCCTAAGCTCCCAGGTATACAAAATCATGCTTGTCTAACCAAACCAATCTCTAAGGGTTCAGAGTTAATCTCACAGATGCTGGTCAAAGGCTAGTTATTTCTTTGTAATATGCAAAGTTTGAGTACCCAAAGAGAGATGTCAACTTTTACTACACAGTTTATCTCAATGTCTTACCTAGAGAATGAATCTTTGATGACTCATGCTCCTCTTACTTAAGCTCAAACATGCTCCTCTTACTTAAACTCTGTTTTATTTGATTGTTTTTGTTTCCCTCACCAACACTCAATAGTAGAAATAAAACTCTACTCCATGAAGCTGAACTGATTAGGATCATCTCCAGGATAGATCATATTCCATTTCAGTCTCGTCATGGCAATCTTCCAGAGAATACATTAGCTTCAGAGTTTTCTCGTTTTGAGCCTCATTCCTAGTGTTCAGTCAAAAGATTTCACTTAGAATTTTATGTTTTACTTTAAATATTTTTTTTATTCTAGGATAAAACTGTCCATCATATTCTTCAGCATGTAATGCTGACTTTGGTACTTAATCATCAGTTGTCATTTTCTACTAATCGATCATTGCTGCCAGCTTCATTCAGAATGCAAACAAATACGAAGATGTAAATATCCATTGCCCTATGTAACATCTAGAGGGGAATCTATAGTTAAATAGAGAGTTTGAATTACATATCAAAATTTAATATGCCAATCATGATGTTATGGGTGTTCTTCACCAGGTTCTTGACTGAGACAAGAAAAATACCAATGTGAGCAACATGAATTATATCTTGAGTTCCCCAGCCATGGGGTCTAACAATGGGAACATGAGTCCACTTAACTGGTGTGAAAACCAGTGGGACTGAGAGAAGAGCTGTAAGAAACCTAGGCTTTTTACTAGTGAAGAGTGTGCACACACTTTCTTACTCCTAAAACAAAGTTAAGGAAGCAGATTAAAACTTTCCAGGACTCTTAGTGAATTCTTGCAACCACACTAGTGCATGCCGCAACCTGAGCAGCCATTTTGGCACTTCTTTCTCTGCATGACAGCTCCACAAAAGGGCAAGGACTGCCAGTAGAAAACTGTTTCCCAGAAACTCACAGAGTAAGAGAACTACAAGCAAAATGAAGAATCAGAGGAAGCATTCCAATTTAAAAGAACAGGAGAATTCCCCTGAAGGAGTAAACAATGAAATAGACATATTCCATCTAAAAGACACTGAATTCAAAAAGGAGATAATGAAAAATACTGAAGAAATTAAGTAAGGCTATCAACAGTAATGCAGATTACCATAAAAAGAAACTAGAAACTAAGAGTAGGAGCCAAGAAAAACTAGAAAATACATTTGCCAAGATGAAAGCCTAACCAAAGACAACAAATAGCAGAATAAATAATGCAGAGGAATAAATAAGAGACTTGGAAGACAGAATAATGAAAACCACCTAATTTAGATAGCAGGCTGCCAAATGAAAAAACAAAACTAAACAAAACAATATAAGAAATCTTACAGGATAATAAAGTATGCCAGTATATTAATAATAGGAATTCTAGAAGGAGAGGAAAAAAGGGGTTGAAAATGTGCTTAAAGAAATTAGGGCTGGCAACTTCAAATCTAAATAAACAGATATCCAGATGCAGAAAGCACAGAGGGTCACAAATTAGATGAACCCAAACAGATCTATACCAAGACATATCAAAACATGGCAAAAATTAAAGAGAGGATTTTAAAGGAAGCAAAAGTACAACAAAAAATTAACTTACAAGAGAACCACAGTAAGGCTATCAGCTGACTTCTCTACAGAAATGCCACAGGCCAGAATGGAGTGGCAAGATATATTCAAAGTTCTAAAAGGGAAAAGTTTGCAAGTACTCTACCAAGAAAGATTATTATAGAAAATGAAGAGAAATAAATAATTTTTCAGATAAGCAAAAGCTGAAAGAATACATCAATATTAAACCTATACTCAAAGAAATATTGAAAGGTCTCCTCTAAAGACAAAAGATGCAAGAAGACATAGAAGGAAGAAATCACAATTGGAAAGCAATCACTTAAGCCGGAATACAGATTAAAAAGTGAAAATAACAACAACTATTTATGAAAGTGATGATAAACACAAGGGACAGGAAAAGGATAAACAAGAAGATGTAATATAGGTTATCAAACTCATAAACTGTGGGTAATGAGAATAACAAAATGCAGAAGCTTTCTTTTTTAATTTAGAATGTGTTTGAGGCTATATGATTATCACTCTAAAGCAAGCAGATATAGGAAGAGGCAAACATACTTGAAAAACAGGGCAACCACGAATTAAAAATATACAATGGATTCACAAAAAATAAAAAAGAGAACACAAGCATAAAATAAAATGAAATCTTCAAATCAATCACCAAACCACAAAAAGAAAAATAAAGGAACAAAGAAGAAACAGAATCAAATGTAAAACAAGGTTTCAATTGGTAATAAATACACATCTATCAATAATTACCCTAAATGTCAATGGACTGAATGCTACAATCAAAGGACATAGAGAGGCATATTGGATTAAAAAAACAAAAGCCTACAATATGATGCATACAAGAGACTCACCATAGGGCAAAGGATACACATAGATTGAAAGTGAGGGGATGAAAAAAGACATTTCATGCAAACTGAAATGAAAAGAAAGTGGGAGTTGCAATAGTCATATCAGACAAATATGCTTTAAAACAAAGGCAATAAAAATATAAATAAGGACACTACATAATGGTAAAAGGATCAATGCAAGAAGAGGATTTTACACTTGTCAAGATATATGCACCAAATATAGGAGCTCCCAAATACATACAACAGACACTAATGGACATAAAATGAGAAATTGATATGAATACTACGGGGAGCTGAGAAAGTGCAGGGACTCAAAAAAGGACCTTGCCTGATGGCAGAAAAATCTGAAGGCAGATTCTTAACCAAGAAAGGGAGCCCACCCAAATGGTACAAGCCAAAGGTAGGCTTTTGGTCAGGAAAAAAGTTCACCTGAACGGTGCATGCCGAAGGTGGGCCTCTGGTCAGGATGAAAGCCTGCCCGCATGGTACAAGCTGAGGGCAGGCCTCAGGTACACAGCTCTCACTTTGATGTGGATGGGGAAGAATTAAGGCTTTCCTGGGAAAGCAATTTCCATGTTTGCACTGAAGAACATGGATTGTTTCTTGGGTGACCTAGTCTTTCCTGCTGTTTTACTTGTTATTCAGTTTTCCTCAGTCTTTCCTGATTATTTACTTATTATTCTTATTTCCCATTCTTATTGTCCTGTGGTGATTTGTGACTTAACAAAATTACAACAATAGTATAATAAGAATTTCATCCTGAAGGACTTTCCCCTATTTTAATCCAACTTAGTTAAAACATAGTGTTTATCTATTAATTAGTTATACAGTAAATTTTAGAGTTAGGATTTTAATGAGGTTCATAGAGTTAGACATATATTATTCTTGACCAAAAGACACCTAGCTATGAGTTATAGAAGCTTTTAAGTGATATCTAGTTAAGTTGGTTTATATTTTCTTACACTGTCTCCCTTCCATAATGCTTTAAAGATAAGCACCAGCCTAAAAACAAGATTTGTGAATACCAAATTCTTGTGTCTGTGAACTCTTCAAATTGTAAAGAATGGCTGGCCATGGGATGATTTGTACTGTCTCCTCCTTTCCATGATCTATTGTACCTGATTGCCCCTAAATTGTACCCACTAAGTTTAGTTAAAACAAAGATCTTAAAACATGATGTATGGCTGCTATACCATGTAATAGTTGACCAATGTACTTTTAATACTGTGATGTAATCTGTAGCAAAAAGCTGTCTATATAATCAACCATTTATGCCAATAAAATTTGAGCAGTCCAGCGCCCTGAAAGAAGGGACAGAGAGGCTGTCTTCGTGATTGTACATTCGCCGATGCCGCAACCCTCTCCTATCGGGGAAAAAGCGTATGCTCCCTGGCCACCGGAGCTGGCCTCCGACAGAATACAATAGTAATAGGAGACTTAACAGCCCTCTCACACCAATGGACAGATCTTCGAGGCAAAATCAAAATGGCATAAGAGATCCTAAATGATGCAATAGAACAATTAGACTGAATTAATATCTTCAGGACATTACATCCAAAAACCCAGAATATACATTCCTTTCAAGTGGACATGGACCATCCTCTAGGAATGACCACATACAAAGGCACAAAACTAACCTCAACAAATTTAAGAGCATAGGAATTATTTCAAGCTTCTTCTCATGAGAGTGTGAAAACAGAAATAAAATATAGGAAAAGAAATGAAGGGGGAAAAAAAAACACATGGAGACTAAACAACAGGCTACTAAAAACCAATGGGCCAACAAGGAAATCAAACTGAAATTAAAAAATACTTTGACACAACTTAGAACAGATTTACAAGGAGATCCTGCTGAATAGCATTGAGAACTTTGTCTAGATACTCATGTTGCAACAGAACAAAGGGTGGGGGAAAAAATGTAATTGTAATGTATACATGTAAGGATAACTTGATCCCCTTGCTGTACAGTGAGAAAATGGGAAAAAAAAAGGATTTGTTGAATGGAAACAACTGAAATGTCCATCGACAGATGATTGGATTCAGAAGATGTGGTATATATACACAATGGAATACTACTTAGTCAGCCATAAAAAGGAATGACATAATGCCATTTGCAGCAACATGGATGGAACTAGGGAATCTCATACTGTATGAAATGAGCCAGAAAGACAAAGACAAATACCTTATGATATCACTTATAACTGGAATCTAATATCCAGCACAAATGAACATCTCCTCAGAAAAGAAAATCATGGACTTGGAGAAAAGACTTGTGGCTGCCTGATGGGAGGGGGAGGGAGTGGGAGGGATCAGGAGCTTGGGCTTATCAGATACAACTTAGAATATATTTACAAGGAGATCCTGCTGAATAGCATTGAGAACTTTGTCTAGATACTCATGTTGCAACAGAACAAAGGGTGGGGAAAAAAATGTAAGTGTAATGTATACATGTAAGGATAACTTGATCCCCTTGCTATACAGTGGGAAAATTTTAAAAAATTATAAAATCTCAAAAAAAATACCTTGAGACAAATGACAATGAAAAAACAATGATGCCAAATGTTTGCAATGCAGCAAAATCAGTTCTTAGAGGGATGTTATTATCAATACAGACCTTCCTCCAAAAATAAAAATCTCAATTCAACATCCTAATATACCACCTAAAAGAATGTGAACAAGAAGGAATAAAATAAAGTCAGCAGAAGCAAGCAAATAATAAAGATCAGAAAGGAAATAAATGAAATAGATTTTTTTTTAAGTATAAAAAGGGCAGGAAAACCAAGAGCTGCTTCTTTGAAAGGGTAGACAAAGATGACAAACCTCTGGCCAGGCTCATAAAGGAGAGACAACCTAAATAAACAAAATAAGAAGTGAGAAATGATAAATCTCAACTGATACTACGGAAATGCAAAAAAAAAATCATAAGAGAATACTATGAAAATTATATGCCAACAAATTTGACAAACTAGAAGAAATGGACAACGTTCTATAAACATACAGCCAGGCAAAAGTGAATCAAGTAGAAATACTCTGAACTGACCAATCACTGTAAATGAAATGGAATCTGTGATATATAAAAAAAACCCTTACAAACAAAAGTCCAGGACCAGATGGCTTCACATGTGAATTCTATCAAATTACCAAACATATAAAGAATTATACTAATTCTTCTCAAACTCCTCCAAAAGACTGAAGATGAAGGAACACTCCCAAAGAGGTTCTATGAAGCCACACGTCACCCTAGTATCCAAAACAAAGATACTACCACAAAAGAAAATTATAGGCCAATATCTTTAATGAATATGGATGCAAAATTTGTTAACAAAATTAGAGCAAAATGAATCCAACAACATGCAAAAAATCATCATACTCCATGATCAGGTAGGATTTAGCACAAGTTCACAGAAATGGTTCACTTACGCAAATTAGTCAGTTATGTACCAAATTAACAAATGTAAAGTCAAAAACTACATGATTACCTCAACAAACGGAGAAAAAGCATTCGACAAAATTCAACATTCATTCATGATTAAAAACTGTTACAAAGTGGGAACATTTCTCAACATAATAAAAGCAATTTATGACAAACCCACAGTCAATATAATACTCAATGAAGAAAATGTGAAAAACTTCCCACTAAAATCTGGAAGATGACAAGGATGTGTACTCTCACCACTTCTTTTCCAGCCTCAGAAAAGAAAATTAAATAAAAGGTATCCAAACTGGGGGAAAAGAAAAGATTTAAAATTGTCACTTATGCTGATAACATGATACTATACATGGAAAACTCTAAGAACTCCACACAAAAACTACAAGATCTGATAAAATAATTCTGCAAAGTAGCAGGGTATAAGATTAATATTTAGAAATCAGTTGCATTTCTGCATATTGACAATAAAATATCAGAAACAGAATGTGAAAAAAAAAACCTTTTAAAATTGTGCCAAAAAATAAAATAAAATACTAAGGAATAAACCCCTAAGTAAGTATGTGTAAGACATATACACTGAGAACTATAAAACATTAATAAAGAAAATTAAAGAGGATTCAAATAAATGGAATGATATTCCATGCTTTTGTATTAGAAGAACTAATATTGTTAAAATGGCAGTACTACCCAAAGCAATTTACAGATTTAATGCAATCTCCATCAAATTACCCATGACACATTTCACAGAACTAGAACAAAAAAAAAAAAACAAAAATTAAGTTAGAATCACAAAAGATCCAGAACTGCCAAAGTAATTCTGAGGGGTGCGGGAAGCTGGAAGCATAAGTCTCCCATACTTCAGACCATACTCCAAAGATACAGAATCAAAACAATTTAGTATTGGTATTAAAACAGACATACAGATAAATGAAACAGAATAGAGATCTCAGAAATAAACTGACACACATATGGACAATTAATCTTCCATAAAAGAAGGAAGTATATAGAATGGGAAAAAGTCTTAAGTGATGCTGGAAAATTTGTACAGCTTCTTGTAAATCAATGAAACTAAAACAGACTCTCACACCTTGCACAATATTAAACTCAAAATGGCTTAAATATTTAAACATAAGACATGACACCATAAAACTCCTAGAAGAGAACACAGGTAAAACATTCTCTGACATAAATAACACAAACATTTTCTTAGGTCAGTTTCCCAAGGCAATAAAAATTTTTAGAAAATGAAAACAATGGGACCTAATCAAACTTACAAGCTTTTACACAGTAAGGGAAACCATACACAAAAGCAAACGTCAATCTACTGGATGGGAGAAAGTATTTGCAAACTATGCAACTGATGAGAGCTTTATCTCCAAAATATACAAACAACTCTTACAACTCAACAACAGCAAAACAATCAAACAACCCAACTGAAAAATGGGAAGAAGACCTAAACAGATATTACTCCAAAGAAGAAATACAAATGGCTAATAAGCACATGAAAAAACACTCAACATCACTAATTATTAGAGAAATGCAAGTCAAAACTACAATGAGGTACCACTTCCCCCTGGTCAGAATGGTCATCATTAATAAATCCACAAATAACAAATGCTGCAGAGGCTAGAGAGAAAATAGAATCTTACTACACTCTTGGTGGGAATGTAAGTTGATGCAACAACTATGGAAAACAGTATGGAAGTTCCTCAGAAAACTAAGTAAAGAGTTAACTGTAATTCAAAAAATACATGCACCCTTATGTTTATATCAGCATTATTCACAATAGTCAAGACATGGAAACAACCTAAATGTCCAATGGTAGAAGAATGGATATAGAAAATATGGTACATATATACAATAGAATACTACTCAGCCATAAAAAGGAATGAAATAATGCCCCTTGCAGCAAAATGGATGCAACTAGAGATTATCCTACTAAGTGAAGTAAGTCAGAAAGAGAAAGATAAATATCATATATAACTTATATGTAGACTCTAAAATATGACACGAATTAACTTATATACAAAACAGAAGCACACTCACAGATATAGATAACAACCTTCTGGTTCCAGGGAGGAGGGAGGAGGGAGAGGGCTGTGAGTGTGGGGTTAGTAAGTGAAAACTATTGCATTTAGGAAGGGTAAACAACAGGTCCTACTATATAGCACAGGAAACTATATCCAATCTCCTGGGATATACCATGATGTAAAAAAGTATATAAATATATACATACATATGCACACACAACTGAGTCACTTTGCTTACAGCAGAAATGGGATCAACATTGTAAATCAACTATATTTTAACTTTAAAAAGTTAAGAAAATTACATGCCAGTAACTATGATGGAAAGAGTACAGAAATTCTCAGAAAAATACTAGCAAACTGAATTCACAATATATAAACAGGATCATACACCATGATCAAGTGGGATGCAAGGATGGCTCCATTTCCAGAAATCAATCAATGCTATACACTATATTAACAAAAGGAAGGATAAAATTCACATGATAATCTCAAAAGATGCTGAAAAAATTTTTTGACAAAATTCAACATCCATTCATCATAAAAACTCTTCAAAGAGGGTATAGAGGAAACATACCTCAGCATATTAAAGGTCATTTATGACAAACCCATAGCTAGCGTCTTAGCCAATGGTATAAAAGCCTTTCCTTTAAAATCAGGAAAAGATAAGGATGCCAACTCTTCTATTTATAGAGTATTACTCTATAAATGTAGAGTATAAGTATAGTATAACTTCTATTTATAGAGTATTGGCAGTCGTAGTCACAGCAATCATACAAGAAAAAGAAATAAAAGGCATCCAAACTGGAAGGGGAAAAATGAAAGTATCTTTATTTGCAGATGATATGATTCTACATGTAGAAAACCCTAAAGTCCTCACCAAAAAAAACTGTTAGAACAAATAAATTAATTCAGTAAAGTTGAAATATATAAGATTAATATATAGAAATATGTTGCTTTTCTATACTATAATAATGAACTCTCCTAAAGAAAATTTAAAGAAATAATTCAATTTATGATTGCATCAAAAAGAATAAAATACCTAGGAATTAACTAAAGAGGTGAAAGACCTATACTCTGAAAACTATAAAACATTGATGAAGGTATTTTAAAATGATACAAGAAAGGAAAGGCATCCTGCACTCTTGGATTGGAAGAATTAATAATGTTAAAATGTACACATTACCCAAAGTAATCTATAGATGTAACAAGATCTCTATCAAAATATCCATGACATTTTTTGCAGAACTAGAACCAATAACCCTAAAATTTCTATCAACCAAAAAAGATACCAAATAGCCAAAGCAACCTTGAGATAAAAAGAACAATGATGGAGGTATCACCATACCAGACTTCAGGGTATACTACAAAGCCATAGTAATCAAAAGTGTATGGTTCTTACACAAAAAGAGACACATGGTTCAATGCAATAGAATAGAGAACCCAGAAATAAACCCATGCACCTATGGTCAACTAATCTATAACAAAGGAGAGATAAATGTACAATGGAAAAAAAGTCTCTTCAATAAGTGGTGCTGGGAAAAATGGACAGCTACATGTAAAAAATTAAATCAGAACATTCTCTAACACCATATACAAAAATAAATTTGAAATGGATTAAAGATCTAAACAAAAGGCTGGATGCTATAAAACTACTAGAGGAAAACAGAACAGTCTCTGTCATAAACTGCAGAAATATCTTTCTTGATCCACCTCCTAGAATAATGAAAATAAAACAAAAATAAACAAGTGGCAAGTTCCCACTGCAGTTCAGCAGGTTAAGAACCTGACATAGTGTCATTGAGGATGTGGGTTTGATCCCTGTCCTTGCCCAATGGGTTAAGGATCCAGTATTGCCACAAGCTGCAGTGTAGCTCCCAGATGTGGTTCGGATCTGCAGTTGCTATGGCTGTGGTGTAGGCTTCAGCTGCAGCACAAATTCAACCCCTATCCTGGGAACTTCTATATGTTGCAGTTGTGACTGAAGGAAGGAAGGAAGAAAGAAAGGGAGGGAGTGGGATGTAATTAAACCTAAAAGCTTCTGCACAGCAAAGGAAACTATAAAAAAAAGGCAAAAAGACAACTCAGAATGGGAGAAAATCTTTGCAAATAAAGCAACTTACAAGAGATTAATCTCTAAAATATACAAACATCTCATGCAGCTTTATGTCAAAAAACAGAAGATCTAAACAGACATTTCTCCAAAGAAGACAGGTGATCAAAACTCAGATAAAAACATGCTCAACATCACTAATTATTAGAGAAATGCAAATCAAAAGTACAAAGAGGTATCTCACACCAATCAGAATGGCCATCATCAAAAAGTTACAAACAATAAATTCTGGAGATTGTATGAAGAAAAGGGAACCCTCTTACACTGTTGGTGGGAATGTAAATGGGTCAACCACTATGGAGGACAGAATGGAAGTTCCTAAAAAAACTAAATACAGGGCTACCCTATGACCCACCAATCCCACTCCTGGGCATATATCCAGAGAAAACAATAATTCAAAAGATACATGTACCCTAATCTTCATTGCAGCACTGTTTACAAGAGCCCAAACATGAAAACAACCTAACTATCCATTAACACAGGAATTAATAAAAAGAAAAGGTACGGCATATATATTTACATATTACTCAGTCATAAAAATAAATGAAATCAATGCCATTTTCATCCTCAGCAACATGGATGAATCTAGAGATTATCATATTAAGTGAAGTCAGACAAAGAAAGACAAATATCACTTATATGCAGAATCTTTAAAAATTATACAAAAGAACTTATTTATAAAACAGGTCAAACAGATTTTAAAATCAAACTTAGGGTTACCAAAAGGGAAACTGTGGTGGGTAGGGATAAATTGATGGATGGCATTAGCAGATACACACTACTATATATAAAATAGGTGGTTAACAAGGACTTAGTGTATAGCACGGGGAGATCTACTTAATGTTCTGTAATAACCTAAATGAAAAAAAGAATAAATATATGTATAACTGATTCACTTTGCTTTAAACTTGAAGCTAATATAAACTATACCCCAATAAAATTTAAAAAAAAAAAAGAAAGCAAATCAATGGTACTTGAGGCTCAGTACTTAGGGATAGGATCAACTACAAAGGGGCACAAAGAGAGTTTAGGGAGATAGAAATATTCTATACATTGTATATTATAGTAAAGAATAGATCAAGAGTTTCAGTAGTGAAAGAAAACTATGAAAAATAAACAGATGAAAATGTTAGATATGAAAATTACATTTTTTGAATCGAAAAGTTAACTCATTTTAAGGAATATCAGAAGATTGTTTACAACAGAAAAAATCAGTGAACTTGAAAAGTGGACAATACAAATTGCATAAGCTAATTTTAAAAGAAAAAAAAATGAATGGAAAAAATGGAAGCATCAAGATTTTTGAGACAACATCAAAATATGGTCAATTGGAGCCCAGAAGGAAAAGAAACAGAACAGGAAAAAACAAAGATTTAAGATTTAATAGCCAAGAAATTTTCAAGATTTATGAAAGACATCAATTAATGGAACCCTGAAAGTCAGAAATACCAAAGCAGAATAGATCTACAGATTTATAATTTTAATATATACTCAGTATATGTGCATTCAGAGTAGATATGCATATTTAAAAGGCTACTTCTTAATTTAAATACATGTAATAACAATATATTGTGAAGTTTATCACATATAAAAGTAAAATATAGGATAACAAGAACACAAAAGACAGTAGAAATGGAAGTGAACCATGCTGGTATAAAGTTCTGATGCTATTAAGCACATTTATATTAGTTGAAAATGTATCATGATAAGTTAAAGATGCACATTTTATCATAACTATTAAAAATTAATTCAAAGCTTAGAATCTTTATTTCATAATGCATGCTTTAGAAATATGACAAAACTTAGGCAGAACAAGCCAAATCATAATATCAGTTAAGATTCTAAACAGGAATTACCATCATGCCCCAGCAGAAATGAATCTGACTGGCATCCATGAGGACACAGATTCGATCCACGGCCTTGCTCAATGGGTTAAGTATCTGGCGTTGCTGTGAGCTGTGGTGTGGGTCATAGATGTGTGGCTGTGGCTGTGGCTGTGGTGTAGGCCAGCAGCTACAGCTCTGATTCAACCCCTAGCCGGGGAACTTCCACATGCCACAGGTGTGGCCCTAAAAAAATTTTAAAAAGATTCTAAATCAGTCTTTGTTCACTGGCAACATTAAAATATATGAGAAAAGCTAATCACACATTGAAAATTTAAGATGTATAAGGTACTAACTGAACGCCTAAATGTACTGTCTCATTTAATTTTCACAACTTCAGAAGGATAAAACTGAAGTATCAAAGTTACATAGCTAATTACTTCAAGAGCCAGAATTCAGACCTAGATTGTTTACTTTCAAACCATGTACTTTTAACCACTATAAAGTGCTGCTTCCTACATCTACATAGCATTTTTTTTTTCAATTGAGAAAACTGGATTAGCAATACAAATGTATTCCCCCGTGAAACCATATGGTAATATACAACTTAAATTACCTACATTCAAGCACTGAGGAAAGTTTGTTCAATATTGTGAAGCTTGTATTCAGAAATATAACCAATGTGTCTATAGCAGCTTTCAGCCAGAAGGAAAATATTATATTAGTCAACAAAATTATATTAGAAATGAAATTTGTTTCTAAAAAAAGATTAAGTCCAAATTATTCAGTATGTTTTTCAAATTATGAGATATAAGATTGGGGTTTAAAACATAAATAAATAAATATATTTTAAAAATCTGCAGATTGGATTTCCCACTATGGCACAGTGAGTTAAGAATCTGTCTGCAGCATGTCAGATTGCTGCTGAGGCATGGGTTTGGTCCCCAGCCCACTGCAGTGGGCTAAGGATCCAGCCTTGCTATAGTTGTGGTATAGGTTATAGCTGTGGATGAATTTAATTCCTGGCCCAGGAACTTCCAAATGTCACAAGTGCCGCCATTAAAAAAAAAAAAAAAAAAAAAAAAGAAAGAAAATCTGTATTTTTAGACACAGAAAAATAAAATCACAGATTTGCACAGATTAAAAGGATGATATTGACTGCCCTAGGCTATGATAATGGGATTCCTGCCAAGTTTATAAAAGAGAGGAATATAAGAAATATCTTGATAACACTAAAGAACTTCCTAAGAAGTTATGAGTTGCTACACCCTTTGCAGTTCTACATATAACTGTTTTTCCCTTTGGAAGAGTCCAAGTAATTATTTATTTATTTGTAATTATTTGTTTATTTATTTTAGGGCTGCAACTATAGCATATGGAGGTTTCCAGGCTAGGGGTCAAATTGGAGCTATAGCTGCCAGCCTACACGAGAGCAATGCTGGATCCAAGCTGCATCTGCAACCTACACCACAGCTCAAGGCAACACTAAGTGAGGCCAGGTATCAAACCCATGACCTCATGGATACCAGTTGGGTTCATTAACTGCTGAGCCACGATGGGAACTCCCCAAGTAATTATTTAATGGCATCCAATTTCCTATAACAGCATATATGAAACTATATACATATATATACACTATACACACACACATATGTATGTAAATATGAATGAACAGTTAGTATTTAATATTAGCAAAAAAACACAGGAAAAGTCAGAAAGAACTGACATTTTTTTCATTAGTATAGTAGTGCTGAGCATTAAAATAGGCAAATAAGCTCCATCATGGTTAGCTAAATACTGATTTTTATTACAAACATACAAACACACGTATATATAGGAGGTTTTGGCAGTAAAAAGCTCTTTGTAGGAAAGACCTCTCTAAGGCCCTCCTTTGGTGTTGTTACTAATCTTAAACCATGCACCCCCATGCTCTACTCATTTCCAGCCCTAGCATATCTTTCAGATCTTTTGACTGCATCATACCTTGCCTAACCTGTTGGTTCTTCCCATAGATCAAGGAAGTAGAAATGAGAATAATTAATGGACAGATGACCAACTCTCTTCTCTAACTTCTATCCCATGAACAAACTGTATAAACAAGATAGCATCTAAAGAAAAGTCACAAGAAATTGACAAGCCTGCACACAAATCTGTACACAGTGAGGGATGGTAATTACTCTGACACTTATCTCTATGATTGACTGAGATGACTTCCCCTTTTCCCTTTAAAACTTTCATGGTTGAGCAGAATCTTTGGAGATGGTTTCTGGGGGACACTGAGTTCATTATCTCCCCAAATTAATGGCATTCTGATTAAAAGCAACTTTCCTTTCTACCAACAATTGGATCTCTTGGGAATTGATTTTTGAGTGGCAAGCAGCCAGACCTGATTCAGCAACACACACACACACATGTGATTATAAGTAATTTGGAAGCCCTGACAAATACAAATTATTCAAATTCCCATGGGAGATTGGGCAGGCCTGGACAGAACAATATATTTGTGAAGACATAGGTTTTCATGACTTTATCCAAAGAACATAATTGGTCTACTTACCCACTTCAAGTTGACAAGGATATTAGATTAGTTCCAGGTCATCTTTCTTCATCAGAAAAGGGAGTAAATGATTATAGAAGAAGATATCGTAAGATGTTCAATTATTCTCTACAATATTTCATATATGAAGTCTGTTACTGTATATAATGTGATAAGAAAAATTAGAGAAATTTGGTCAACAAGCTAGTTAAATAGGAACATAGGAAATAAAATTACCAGATAGCATAATAATGGTATTATGAGATAAGAGCATATAAATAAGTACAAATACTATGCTAAGGAATTTCACGTGGAATTTTACCAGATTATGCTACAAACAATAATCAGAAGAAAATAACTATAGCAGATTGGACACTGATTAAGATAGAATTTATAAACTTTAAATAAGTCAGAAGAGGAGTTCCCATCATGGCTCAGCAGTTAATGAACCTGACTAGCATCCATGAGGACATAAGTTTGAACCCTGGCCTTGCCAAGTGGGTTAAAGATCTGACGTTGCCATGAGCTGTGGTGCAGGTTGCAGATGCAGCACAGATCCTGTATTGCTGAGGCTGTGGCTTAGGCTGGAGGCTACAGCTCCAACTGGACCCCTAGCCTGGGAACCTCCATATGCCACAGGTACGGCCCTAAAAAGACAAAAATAAATAAATAAATAAATAAATAAATAAATAAATAAATAATTGTCCCTTTAAAAAAAGAAAAATAGAGAGTTCCCGTCGTGGCGCAGTGGTTAAAGAATCCGACTAGGAACCATGAGGTTGAGGGTTCAGTCCCTGCCCTTGCTCAGTGGGTTAACGATCCGGCATTGCCGTGAGCTGTGGTGTAGATTGCAGACGCGGCTCGGATCCCGCGTTGCTGTGGCTCTGGTGTAGGCCGGGGCTACAGCTCTGATTCGACCCCTAGCCTGGGAACCTCCATATGCCGCGGGAGTGGCCCAAAGAAATAGCAAAAAGATAAAAAAAAGAAAAAGAAAAAAAGAAACAAGTCAGAAGAAAATACTCAAATAGAAGGACAGAGAGGTCAGCAGTAAAAATGGAGAAAAGAAACTGAGATATATATAGTAATCACAAGTCAATGTGAACTCCCACTGGGTGACACCTTGAATTAACAAAGGAGTAAATTATTTGGTTAACCGATCCAATAGCCCTGGCTTGACTTTCTTAGAATTGCTTCTTTGATTATGGCTTTGTTAGGTAGTGTTAATCTGTACATGACTTAGGAACATTTGATACAGTCTTTGTGGTAGGCTGCATAATGTCTCCACAAAGATGTCCGTCCCCTAACTCCAGGAGTATATGTACCACCTTACATTCAAAAGGAATTTAGCTGATGAGACTGAGTTAACAATATTCTGATGGGGGGAATAGGGGTTTAGGGTACACTGCTATCCAGGAATTTTAAGATGGGCCACAGAAGACAACAGATTCTGCCTACAGCCTCCAGAAGCAAGACAGCCCTAGAAACCCAAATTTGTTACTGATCTTCAGAATGCAGAGAACAAATCTGTTGCTGTTTTTATTGTTTTTTAAATAACTAAATTTGTCATAATTTGTTACAACAGCAATTAGAAAAATAACATAGACATATGCAAGAATTCATAAGATTTAGGGATTATTTCTTTTACACATGGGTTTAAGTGTAACCCACATAAAAACATTTTTTGAGAAAATGATGTATGGATGTTGAGGGATGAATCATGTCAAAAACAGTTTTGTGCTCAGCATTCATTTCTATTAACTTCTCCTTTGCTTTCACTTATTTTAGAAGGGCTAAAAACTAAAAACTGATTTTTACAAGTTACCTTGCAGGAGTAGAGCTATTTAGAGTGACCAGTCATTCCACTTTGCCTGGGATTGTCCCAGATTTAGCACTGAAAATGTCATGTCTGGGAAACTTTTTGATCCTAGGCAAATGTGTAAGGCTGCATCATGAATATCATGGACTCTTGGGACTCTTGCTTTTTTGGCCCTTTCTTCCATAAAATAAGTAGGTAGGTAAGTAAGTAAGTAAAAATTACATGTTTACAACTGTGTTGGTATAGACATATATAACCCAAACTTGATTCATTATTATATTTTTATTACTATTATATTCATTTTCCCTGATTCTAAAAGGAATTTGGATGAAAGCATTTCTCTCCTATTTTATCAAGTCCTTCTTCCTGCTACAGATTAGACACAATAGAGGTAGGGCATCCCAGCAGGACATGGAGAAAAAGTGGAGAATTGCAGAAACCATGGTTTTACTTCCTTTATCATTCAAATAGCTGCAGTAGTCACTGACCACCAGGCTTCTTGTTTAATGAGAAAACAAATAATAACCTCAAGTATTGAAGCCATCAGGTTTGTGTTCCTTACCACCAGCATGATCTTTAAATGATACATTCATTTACTTACAATGTAAGAAGATAACACACATTGTATCAAAGAATAGACAGAGTAGCTCAATGAAGAAATTGCATTGAAATGAAAGAGTAAATTAATAAATCATATGTTAGCATGTGGCAGAGAAAGACTACTGTATGGATTACTTATGATATTATTTTCTGTCTAAAGGCAGAAAATATCCCATCCTTCCTTCCAACAAATAAAACTATTTAAAATTTTAAAATGAGTCAATGTGGTTCAACACTGAACTATGATCAAAGAGACACCCATCTTAAGAGCACTCTAAGTTCAGAAATTTTTAAAGTTATCATGCTCACTCATAATCTACTAAAACATAGAACAAGAAAAAGAAAAAGAGCTGAAAATGGATGACAAGATAATGAAAGAGAATGAGAAATAGGTGGGGAAATGAAAGCAGACAGGGAAAAAATGAGTAATGTCCAGAAAAGGAATGGAGATCAAAGAACCAGCAATGTTTGTGAAGGAACAGGCTCAATTTCCCTGTTCATTAATTATTTTCTGAAGTGCCTGAAAGTCTTCAATATTTCTGAAACAGCAAAATACATTTTGATGTCAGTTATTTGATGTCTTTAGAAAGCTCTGTAGTGTAAAAGAAACCATTTATTAATAAGTACATATGGTGTATGCCTTCAGCATATCTAGTGCTGGGATTTAAGCTCCACCAGGACAGTGACCATGCTTTTTACATTTTCCTTCACATTTGTAAACCCTGCACACAGTAAGCCTAGCACATAGCATGCTTTCAATAAATGCTTCTGAGTAAGTAAACAGAAAAATATCACATTTCCATGGACTATTGAGGAACACAAGAACATGAGACATAGATGAGAAGAGAGCTGACACTGGAAAATAAATGAAACAAGTAATGGACATTATAACATGCTTTACACTGTGGGAGTCAAAGGAGAGAAAAATCATTTTGAGATAGTCTTCATAAGTAAAGGGGGATTTGAGCTGGGATTCTAAATGAGTGTTCAGATAGGATGTGAAGAAAAGGGAATTCCTTTCCATCCATAGTCACAATATATGTGAACATATGACATATTTAGTAGAGAGCAGACAGGTTTGACTCTTAGCATACGATTAAGATTTAAAAAAATATGAAGACAATAATTCCAATGATATAGGTTCCTCTGGGATGTAGACTTGATGTGGTACCAGTCATGTGATACCTGTGATAGGAAAGGTACTGGAGGTCAGGTTTAATCCTTGAGTAAAATGGCATTAAAACAAACAAACAAAACAAAACGTGACTGTGATGGAGAAAAGCAATGTAATAGGACCTAAAAGTTCTATGTTCCGCTTCTGACTCTGTTGTTTATAAATAGGAGACCCTGGTGAAATTAATCAAATTCTATTAAACAGGTTCTGAAAAATGAGGGTAACAACATATGGCCCATCAGGCCCTGTTCACAAATAACTATGAAAAAGCATATAATTAAATTATATGAAAACATTAAGGGGAGCTAGATAATTGATTGATGATAGCAAATACCATGAGGACAAAGGTGGAAGAGATATTTTAGAAAAGTGGCTAAACAAAAATTATAAATTGGACAGAGATTTCTTAAGATAAAGTTTTTGCTTTGTCTGAAAAGTCTGGTTATGAATGCCTTGATTAAGGTGATATTATATAAAAGAATAGAGCAGCAAACCTGACTCTGAAACATCCAGGGATGTAATCCTGTAATACGAAAGAAAACTGTCAGAGAAATTACCAGTATCTCTGAACACCTAATAATATCTTACTTAGCGAAAATAACCAGTAAGGAAAACTTTTCCATATGTATCCATTTTGCCTTCCAAATAAAAGCATGAGTTGAGAAGAAAAACCGTTATTCATTATTTCCCTCACACAATACCATGCATATAGCAGTTATCCAATCATTTGATTAAATGAGTGAATTTGGAGTAGGGGCACATGGAAAACTTTTTTTTAATTGAATAAGTATTCTGAAGCAAATAAAATGTTCCAAATATTTTGTGTTTGGTTGCTTTATCCCCTGCATTTCCCTCCAAGGTAAAATGCATTATTTGGAGGAGGGGGCAACTGTTGGCTCTTATTTTATGACTGAAAATTATGGAATGCATTTCATATGCATAAATGGGGCAGCTTAGTAACTCTTCATTTCAGACGACAGGAGGCAGAGACCTGTATAATTGTTTCTTCCCATCAGGTGAGTTGTCCTGTTTCCAGAATGCTCATTTGAGGGCCACTGGGCTCTCACATTAATCTTTATGCTCTACAGCCCTATCAGTATAAAAACTGAAAAATTGCATTTTAATTTCTAGCTTTTCCTTTTTTACTTCTGAATTGTTGCAAAGCTTATATGAAGAAAAATATTTTTAAGTGGAAACATATAAATTAAGTGGATAATGATATTAAAATTTTAAATGTCCACATCAAAATAGTATTAAAACAGCAGTTTAAAATAACCAACAATTTTTATCCAACAATACTGGAGACTCAGGAATCTGAGCATGGCATAGCTGGGTGCCTCTTGCTTAGAGGCTGTACTCAGAGCATTTACTAGGCATTCCATCATCTCACAGCTCTCCTGGGGGAGGATTCAATTGCAAGCTCATTGATGTGGCTGTTGACAGGCTCAGGTCCTCACTCTCAGGTGGCTGGAGACAGTAGTTCCCTGAAACATGAACTTCCTCATAGGGCAGATCACAAAATGGCAGTTTGCTTCCCCCAGAGCAAGGGTTCTGATAGAAAGTATGTGAGAGAGAGTAAGAGTACCCCAGAGGGAAGCCACAATCTCTTTGCAGCTTATTCTAAGAGTACCTTGGAGTACTCTATTCATTAGAATCAAGTCCATGAGCCCAGAGCACACCAAAGAGGAGGGAATCACACAAGGACACAAATATCAGAACATGGGGACCATTATAGGCTGCCTACAACAAAAGTGCTACTTACTGGAATTCTAAAAACACAATATTTTGTGTAATAACCTATGGTTACTTTAAAAACCTTGACCTTATGAGAGGAATTTGGGGACCAATATAACATATACTATGTCTTTTTGTATTGGGCCAGGGCACTTGGCTTTGGGCCTTGGGCTTAAGAAAGTTGGCCAGGTACATCTTTGATACTGACATTTTTCTTCAGATCTCTTTGACCTTCATTTTAGAACACCTTCTCTCTAGGGATTTCATTCAAGCATTGGTGAGTAAAATAATTTTCCTTTCTCTGCTTTGTTTTTCAGGCAGATCTGTTGGCCATTAGAGAATTTTTGACATTGGAGTTGTATATCCCGACCTTTATTCAGAATACAGGAAAAGTCTGGAAATTAAGTGGCTAAGCCTTTTTGTTTTCTTTTTTAGGGGGTTATTCCTTCTATAGCTTTGTTTTCTACAAAGCATTATTCACACTTGTGGACCTTAAGAGATATAGACTGTAAGTTTATTCTCAGAAATGTCACAGAAATTAGTCTTCAATAAATAAAAGGATTGGGGGGAAGCTACTATATTGATATTAACATTTGGAACAGAGGCAGTGTAAAAGCTAAATTAAATAATCATAAATCCACAGCCAAAAATCGAAAGAAAGTCTTTATACCAGATGTTTTTATCCTGAGAATTATGATAGCCAAGAAACCAGACAATATATCATTAAGCCGACAGAAAAATGTAACAGTCTTTCAAATTAAAAGAACATTAGTATACTCTCTCTGTAGCCATCAATGCTCCAGTTGGGCTTTTATGAAAACTGAATGAAGCTTTCAGTCTTATAATAGAGAATTTACATAGTAGTAAAGTATCAGTCCCAGTTGCCTCCATCTCAGCCATAGAGATATCAGCAAAATAGTAATGTGAACAAAGATCTGCTTAGTCTTAGTTTTGATTTTTTTTTCAGTCAATTACTGAAGTAGAACATTTGGTATGTAACAGCATTCACCTAGGACGGTAGTGAGCACAAATGGCTCTGCCTCAGCACTGTTAGAACTTCTCATACACATTTCAGATTTGTTAAGGACAATACTGATGTTATCCTGAATTCTAGACTAGCTAGGTGTCATTAATGTCCATATTAGAAGAAGAAGGAAAAAAAAGAATTAAGCAGATGTGCTTCTGGAATATAAGAATTAAAGTATATAGAAATGAAAGAATGCTTGAGTCAGTTATAAGTGGCATGATGAGATTTGAAATCTCTTTTACAGGAAATGCAAAAAATATGAAAAAATTAAATATTTGTGTCACTGCCCATGCAAAAAGATATGAAGAGTCTGTATTTATATCTAGAGTTGAGGAGTTAGCTGTGTTACAAAGTTTTGCCATAACTCAGTGAGATAATCCAGCCAAGTATAATTTATTTGAGACAATAACTGGCTCTGAGGTGAGGAGCATTAGTTGTCATGGAACATATGAAAAGGAGCAGTAATTTCAATCATATCAGCTGTTGGGCATGCTATACAGGGCATGATATCCCCATGGCAGTAAAGTTTGGCAAAAAAAACACTATGAAAACTTCTGTTTTCATTACATCTGCTAATATTCTGTTGGCCAAGCTCTACAACAAGAGACATGGAATATAGTATGCAACAGTAGGAGGGATAGTAAGAATAGATCAATAATCTAAACTACCCTACCAAATATAAGCAAGAATCTAGTGCATGAGAAATATTCTTGGAAGGTGACAATGTAAAATGACACAAACATCTTGGAGAAAATTTTTAAAATATGTACAAATGGTATAATGTACATCTCTTACAATCCAGCTGAATATGTAACCTACAAATTACCTGTCATAGTGCTTATCTCTGAGCAATAAAGGAATCTAAAAGATGCTTCACTTATGTGCATTATATCTTTACTGCTATTGGGGTTAAGGCAGGGTAGGTTCTGAAACAAGGAGTAAGATGTTAACATTTGACAACCTACGGAATGGGATAAAATATTTGCAAATGAAAATAGACAGCTCATACATCTCAACAACAATAAAAAGCAATAAAATTTAAAAGTGGGCAGAAGATGTGAATAGATACTTCTTCAAAGAAGAAATACAAATGGCTAATAAGCACATAAAAAATGCTCAAAACCACTATTAGAGAAATGTAAATCAAAACTACAGTGAGGTACTACTTAACACCATCCCGAATGGCAGTTATTAAAAAAATCAACAAATCACAAATCCTGTAGAGGATGTGGAGAAAAGGGAACACTTCTACACTCTTGGTGGGAACCTAAGTTGGTACAGCCACTATGGAAAACAGGATGGAGTTTCTTCAGAAAACTCATATAGGGTAGAGCTACCATATGATCCAGTAATCTCACTGCAGGGCATATAACCAGACAAAATTATAATTCAAAAAAATACATGAACCCCTACATTCATAGTAGCATTATTCACAATAACGAAAACTTGAAACAACTTAAATACACATTGATAGATAATGGATCCTGAAAATGAGGGACATATATACAATGGAATACTACTCCAACTATAAAAAAGACTGAAATAATGTTATTCACAGCAACATGGATGAGACTAGAGATATTCATACTAAGTAAGTGAAGTAAGTCAGAAAGAGAAAGACAAATACCATATGATATCACTTATATGCGTAATCTAAAATATGGCACAAATGAACCTATCTGCAAAACGGAAACAGACTCATGGCCAAGGAGAACATACTTATGGTTCCAAGGGGAAGGAGCTTGGGAGATGGATGGAGTAAGAGGTTGGGGTTAGTAAATGTACGCACTATACATGAAGGAGATAAACAGCAAGGTCCTTCTATATAACAGAGAATTATATTCAATTTTCCATGATAAACCATAATTAAAAAGAACATTTAAAAAGAATATATATATGAATCACTTATTACTGTACAGCAAACATCAATACAACATTGTAACACAACTATATTCAATAAAACTATAAAAATTTAAATTAAAAAAAATTTAAAAAGAGGTTAAAATTTGAGAATTTTGGATAGTGCTTGCATGTATATCTAATGCCACATGCATACATGTTAATAATTAGTATATTATTTTAATCTCTATACTCTACTAAATACTTTGGCTATTTTTATTTTAAAATAAGTTTAAAAAGTTACCTTGGCCATAGACAGTTCTTTCAGGACACCTATAAAACTTAACATTATCATGTTGAATTATCCACACTTCTGTAGGGAACTATAAATTCCAAAGAAACGAGACTTTTTCTCAATTATTCAATACCCGTAAGACTGCAGTTAATTCAGTATACAAACTTAAGAAACAATCCCAGAGTAAATGAAGAAAACATGCCAAACTTTGTGATATTTCCCAGCCACATAGTAGTCGACAGAACCAGGATTATAACCAAAACACCTAATTCCAGAGATCATGATCTTAACCAAGTGCCATTCTATTTTTGTTGCTGAGCAAGTGGGTAGATAGATCCTTGTCACAATTCTAAGTTACTAGAAGACTAATTATTTAACTACCCAATTTGAGTCTTTGGAGAAGTTTTAATGGTTAGATATGAGTGAAACAGATATCATATGTTATAAAGAGGGAATTTAACATAGGGAATTAGTTAAATTTGTATTAGGGAACTGAAAAGGCAAACGCTGAGGTAGAAAAATTCATGAAACCAGCCTAATGGCTAGGAAAGAGTTTTGAAAACACAGAAGTTCGTAGAGACTCTGAAGAGCTAGGATTCATAAACCAATGTGTAATATGACATTGGATTCTAGGGAGAGAAATAGGGCTTAGAAAAATGAAATTACTAAGATTTTGTGATGTTTTTATAATTCTTACCTAGAAGTTAGGGAAGCAGCGTATAAACCAGAACATTAAGCCAAGTCTTTTAAATCTAATTTCTATTCTTTTTTTTTTTCCTCTTTTCATCTCTGTAGCAATCCAGTAGGCTCCTAGAACACATCCAGGTTTTATCCAGATTCAAATATTGATAAAATTAAATAAAACTGATATTTACACTAAAACTTTTAAAAAAATAGGACTTTAATCAGAAGGTTCTTATGATAATGCACTGAAGAAATATTTCATGGGATAACATGCTAATGGTTGGGTCTAATAAAATGTTTTATTTACTCAATTTCAGTAAATATTGCACATTAAATAAGTAATAAATAGAGAAAGGATATGCCAACAGTATTTCATTTTTTGTCCTTTTATTATATTCGTGAATGTAGCATTAAATTTCCCAAGAATAATTTAGGAACAGCTCTATGTAGCTGATCAACTTGGGTAAACCAGTCTATACCTAATTATGTATTTTGAGGCAGAAGCAGATAATTTCTTTTCATCTGGGCTAGATTTCTTTCTCTTTTTCAACCAGCATGGCTCTTGAAGTGTTCCTGGAGAGTTGTCAAGACACTGAGAATATTTTTAAGACCAAAAAAAAGACTTGAACTTCAATCTACAGTTGTATTGCCCTTTTGTTTTCCCTCTCCCTTGTCCTATCAACTCTTTGGATTATGTTCCCATAATTGTTTATGTTACATATGACTAATTTTAGAAATAATTACATCTTCTTTCTTTTTTTTTCTTTTTTTGTCTTTTTAGGACTGCACCTGTGGCATATGGAAGTTCCCAGACTTGGGGTAAAATCAGAGCTGCAGCTGCTGGCCTATGCCACAGCCACAACAGGCCAAATCCAAGCAACATCTGCAAACTACACCAAGCTTATGGAAACACCAGATCCTTAACCCACTGAGCAAGGCCAGGAATTGAACCCACATCCTCATGGTCACCAGTCAGGTTCATTACCACTGAGCCACAACAGGAACTCCAGATATAACTGCTTCTTATCAAAGGGTTATGTTCTAACTTGAATGGTTTTCTGCCTCCTTGTCTATCAGCTTATTGGACACCTCATTCCATAATTAACACATTATCAAACCATAAAGGCAAAATATAGGAGAAATTCCTTTTAACTTCAAGCAGAACAATGCCAGATGACAATTTTTAATTTGTATCATACAGCTGGAGTGCAATCAAACTAGAAACATGGGATAATTAAAATTTAGCAAACTCTAAATGTACTTTTCAGGTGAAAAATTTAAACATAAAGTACAAAACAATTAAAAAAACACAACTAGCAAAAGTTAATATTTTGTCCTATTGTCTATGCATTTTTTTTGAGAGTTTCCATTTTTTTCACAACTAGTCCCCTGTGCTCCTCCTTAAAAAAACTCCTGTAATGATCTTGGTATACATTCTTCTTTCCTATGTTTTAGTGTTTGTATCCATAAACATAGTGTTTTGTTTCATGTGTCTACATAAATTCAGTCAAAATAGATTATTTTTATATATAGGTCTTATTTCAGCATTATTTTTGTAGTTATATATATGAGGATACATTTATATGTAATAATTGTTTCTACTCTATATTTCCATTTTTCAATATTTGTCCACACTACTGTTGATCATGTTGGTTGTTCCCTACAATTTACTATTGAACATGCCTATATAAGCTTTATATGTCACATGGGCAAACATTTCTCTGAGATAAAATTTGTATATAGAATTTCAAGACCTTAGAATATGCACATTTTTCTTTTTCTTTTTTTTTTGTCTTTTTGCCATTTCTAGGGCCGCTCCCGCGGCATATGGAGGTTCCCAAGCTAGGGGTCAAATTGGAGCCGCAGCCTCCGGCCGCCAGAGCCACAGCAACGTGGGATCCAAGCCGTGTCTGCAAACTACACCACAGCTCACGGCAGCGCCGGATCGTCAACTCACTGAGCAAGGGCAGGGATCGAACCTGCGACCTCATGGTTCCTAGTCGGACTCGTTAACCACTGCGCCACGACAGGAACCCCAGAATATGCACATTTTTCAACCATACAATTGTAGAATTGTGTGCAATATGTCATGCTACAATGTCTCTTAGAGATAAGGAGAGTGTGACTTTGTTATTCTTTGTTATTCTTATCCTCAATAAAATAAACATATTTTTTCAATAAAATGGTTAGGAAATAGATTATCTTTGTTTTATTAAATTTGCATTTAATCATTGAATTAATTGGCCAATTTTCCTGTTTTATGAATTATCTCGTCATATATTTTACTTCTCTTTTTGCAAAAAGTAGATTTTTTCGCTTTATTATTTAACATTATTCCCCTTTATGACTGCTGCTTTTTGTGCCTTATTTCAGAAAAAAATTCCTTAACCGAAACTTTGAAGATATGAATATATCAACAACATTTTGTTTTTTAATATGTTCTATAAATTGTCAGAAATTTAATTTGTATATGGTGCCAGAAATGAATCTAATCATATTTTCCCCATTCAGTTAGAGACTTTTCCAATTCATTCATTTTTAAAGATCCATTTTTCCTCAGTTATTTCTAAGGTCTTTTTCCCCTCACCTGAAGAAAGGACCCAGTTGTACTTGTTTGCTCTTAACTTTCTTTTCTGTTTTACTAATCTATATGTAAATTTTCAAGAATACATTAGTTCAATAAATCCGTCTTAAGTCTTTAAGGTAAAGCATGTCTTCATTTTGACTCTTCATGTAAACTATAGTCTCTGTTGGTCTCCAACCTGGTTTCTTTCACATTAATTTGAGAAATACTTTACCAATATTCATAATATTGTGTGGAATGGGTTTTTTAATTGGTATGTACTTTACATCATAAAATTTAACCCTTTAAAATTTACTATTCAGTGACATTTAGTATATTTACAAAGTTGTGAAATAATCACCATTATCTAATTCCAATATACTTTTACCACCCCCCAAAAAAAGCCCCTACAACCAAACACCATACTCCATGACTGGCCCCATCCTCTGATTAACATTAACTATGTGGCCTTTTACAACTGACTTCTTTCCCTTAGCATAAAGTCTTCAAGGTCCATTCATGATGTTTAACATATTAGCAATTTGTCTTTTTATGGTTGAATGATACTTCATTTACAGAATACCGCTTTATATTTACCCATTCATCAATTGATAGACAAAAGAATTATTTCCACTTTTTAGCTATTATGAAAAATATTACTCTGGACATTCTTGTACATGTTACAAGAATGTTTCCAGTAGTTTTGTGTTTAGGAGTAGAATTGCTGAGTCTGAAGATAATGCTATGTTTAACTTTTTAAATCTTTTAAATGTTTTCCAAAGCTTATGTATCATTTTACTCTCCCACTGCAATGGATGAGAGCTGGTCTCTGAGGTATCTCCGCCCAGAAAATGACATTGAGAACCAGGCACTTTTTACTCAAGACAAGAATGAAACTTAGGACCACATAAGCTTTCTTGAGCAATTCCCACCTGCATATACAGATGGAAGTTGTAGTTCCCTACTTCCTTATGGTATAAGAAAATAAAGGACATAGTGATAGACTGCTGTATGTTTTCAACCAGGCTACGTTAAGAGATTGGAGTAGCACTTCTCCCACCAGCCTTCTCAGGAAGGAAAGGGAAAGCTTAAGAGTAAGGTGGCTGCTATTCCCCACCAAGGGAATCGGAGTCATTTATTGGTTCTCTTTGAAATTAAGGTCATAGTCATTCCCAAATTCCCAGTTACTACTCTTATGGAATGTAGAGCAATTTATCTCTCACCCTTGGTACAAGCATTGAATGAGGGTTTCTGGCCCTTTTATGTGTTACGCAATTTTTACAGCTGAAAGAGCAGGGAGAAAGAATAATTTTATCATATCTTAGAACTCTGTTAATTGGATTTTTCTACTATGAAGAGTCCATGGGTCTTTTTATATTAGTTTTTTATTGTATATTTAGAATAATAAAGTAAAAATGATTTTAGAAATAAAATATCTATGCAGGTGAATATAAAGGGGTACAGTGTGATATAGTTATTTAATATCACTCTAAACTTCACACCAACTCTTGGCTACTTTTAGAAGGCAAAGCAGGTACTCAGTATGAGATGAAGTTAATTCATTTGTTTCACTAAGTCAAAACCCCTAGGGTACTCTAAACCTATATAGCAAATGTGGCATGCACACATCAGACGACACTCTGCTATTAGAAGAAACACACATTGGGAGTAAATATCTTTGGCTATGAGATACAGATACCATAATCTCAGAGCATTACCAAATTGAGATCTAAGCTCTTCTCTAACTGAAAATATTTTCTTGGAAATATTACCCTTGAAATGAAATGGAAAGAGAGTTTTCTGGCTGACTAAAAGAGACACCATATCCTCAGCAATAAAACAAGCCATCAGAGTCTTGAATACTTGAAGATCATCCTGGCAAACCTGGAATCCTTGGGTTTTTCCTCTTGGCTCATTTTTTCTTTAGCCTTCTACAAATGTCATGGGAGAGTTTGAGTGTCGCTAACCCCAAAATAACACTGAAGTCATTTTCAGAAAACTCAGTTCAAATTCTGGCTGGGTTGTATGAAAAATAATTTGTTCTTGTTTTATTTATCTTACATAATGTGGAAATTCTCTCTCTTTATAATTTTTATCTCCAGGAATTTCTGGTCATTAGTGCTAAGAAAAAGAGGGAATAAAGTTCCAGAGACCTAGTTTCAGGGTATCGCCATAGAATAACATTCAATGGGCAGAGAGAAAAGAAATATTACAGGAGAACCCAGCACAAAAGATGTTGCAGAACAAATCCCTTCTAGATGTACACCACCAAGAGAAGGCTGACATGTGCAGGCATGTATAGCCAATATCTGAGATGGATGGGACTGAAAACATCAATCAACAGAGGTGATTAACAGATGAATTCTCTGGGTAAGTTGTTCATCAGGATTGGAACTAAGTCAGATTGAGTTGGAGTGAAAATCAAATCTTGTAGGTATAATAGAGATCATTGGGAGTGGGATAGGTGATAATCAAGTCAATGAAATCATTGAGATGAGCCAAGTATGGTAAGAGAGTGAAGAGTTAAGTAAGTGAGGTCTAGGAAAAAAGTAAGTTCTAATTGGGAAAGAGGTTCCAGTAACTGAGTGTATGCTGGAGGTAGAGGCCAATAAGCTAGAGGGAGGGTGGATAAAATTAGACCATAATAAACGTGTAATCCAGTGGTTAAAAAGGGCTCTATTTGCAGAGAGGCACCAAGTGGTATTAGAGATAAAATGGAAATTGAGGGACGTGGTGTCCAAAAGAGAGTGCAGTCCAGAAACAAAGTAGAGTGGCATCTTCCAAAGGCTCTTCAAACAGAAAAGCAGGTGTTTAGCTTCCATGAGCAAACTCTCATACCCTTAATGAGATCTTGCTATAATTGTGGAAAGTGGCAATCCATAAGAATCTTGCCCAGCTGGCTGAGGAGACAGATGATACAAGCTACAGCCAGAAGCAGAATAAGGACAGAAAAGCCGGCAGTTCTGGTGGGATCACTGTCCCCACATCCCTGACTTTACAACTCTCAATTTAGACATTTACCCAAAGTTTTTATCTTATAGTTTCTTCCCTCCCATGTCAACAGTAGCTACAATGGGACCCCAGAACTGCATGAGCCATTTTAAGAAGAAGAGTACAAAAAATATGAAAAAGGTATTAGTCAACTGCTGTTGAGATAACTTAAATTCTGTGGCACCTCTTCTGTTCTCAGGTAAATTCTCCAAGATGTACAAGTATGAGGATTATATGTAGTAAAAGTAGAAGCAAAGTGATATTACAGGAAAAATACTGAGAAGATTGGTCCATCAGAAACAATATCTTACAGTAATAGATTAGCCTGAGACCTCCAGGGATTGGGATATGAAGTCAAATGATCCATGGCAGCAATAACAAGGTTCACTTATGATCAATGATATATCCTGTATTAAGTGCTTTAATCCACATAATCCTACTAAATAATCACAAACAACCTGTGAGTTTTGCAGGCCAAGTGATCTCTCAAAGGAGGAGCCTGAAACCTAGGAAAGTTAACAACTTGTACAAATTCAGATTCAGAATTCCTGCCTCTAAAACCAACTAATTGTCCTTCTGATATATCTCACATCATCAACTAGTGGGCATGATCCATCACTGTTTAATTCTCACGGGTTGGCAGAACAGGAAATCTGAGAACTTCCCTAGTTCTGATTTCCTTTCCATGAGCCTCGGCTCTGTGTTCCCTGTTTAATGAGGACTGTTCTTAGGAAGTGATGTCCTCATAGATTTTGAACATGGTATATCAAGGAGAGTTTAAGATTAGCTTGGGCTGCTCAGTGTTAAATAAGCAGAATCTTACTTTTTTTTTTTTTTTTTGCTTTTTAGGGTTGCACTTGCAGCATATGGAGGTTCCCAGGCTAGGGCCTATTGGAGCTACCGCTGCCGGCCTATGCCACAGCCACAGTCACGCCAGATCCTTAACCCAATGAGAGAGGCCAGGGATTGAACCCTCAACCTCATGGTTCCCAGTCAGAATCATTTCCACTGTACCACCAAGCAAAATCCTTTTAATGGAATCTTGCCTTTTAATGGTTCACTTTTTCCCTCCTTCTTGATTCTGTGTTGATGGTAAAGGACAAAATTTTTTTCTAAAAATTAAGGGTCTTCAGTTCAATTCTCTATTTTCTCTGTCTAGGCAAACTTTAATATTTTTCATGAAAAATATAGCATGCTCCATTGAATTAAACCTTGTTTTTACTTTGACATTTATTTTTGTAGTGGATAGGAATGTTTTCTTTTTTTTTTTTCATTGAAGAAACATCATTCTGTAGTAAGTTATAAAAACAGGAAAGGCTTGTCCTAAGACACCTAAGATTTGAAGATTGATGAACATGGCAGGTTGGGGCTTTCTTCTCCTGTGTGTGCTTTGAACACTCTCAATAACCCATCTAAAGACACTGACCCTCTGTTTGAAAATTTACCTTGGACCTTTCTAACAAATCCAGAAGGATGGAATGTGAGCTGTGAATAGAAGTATTTGCTCCAGTTCTATGCTGTGACTACCCTAGCTGTTTCCCCAGAGCAAGAGTTGGAAAACTATGACCAATGTGCCAAGCACAGATTTATGTCTGTTTTTATACAAGCCAAGTAGTAAAAGCAGATTTTAACATAGGGACATCAGCATTTAATTTGGTCCACTGGCTTTGTCCCATTATACTTCATACCTTTGAGATTCTCTGACATTGATTCCTCCAGTTGTCAGCAACCATACCTAGTATCCAGAAGTGTGGTTTTCTAATGTTAAAAACAGTCTTAGCAAGCTCTTTCGCAGTTCAAAACTGTAAGATACTGTAAAGTGATATTCTAACATTTCAACAAGGATCTTAAAAAACACAAAAAGCAAAAGGGAACAAAAAAGAAAACTGAAAAATTTCATGTTATATACATTTGTGCTATATGAAAAAAATTATGAATCATACTCAAAACATGATTTCAAACCCTTGTCACATCACAGGCCAACTGTATGAGTAAGATGTGGTAAATTATTTTCTCTTTTTTCTTCAGGTTCTTCATTTACAATATTGAGACAAAAATCATGAAAACTTACAATATCAATTGGGGTGTGGTGGTGACAGCTGGAGGAATAAAACTCAAAAAATCTGAGAGAGATAAAACTCAATGGCACAAAATCAATGGCCCAAATTAATATAGGTAATCAATCCTTGGTCCATAATATTCACTTCATGAATGGTGATTACTCTTTTTTATGGCCACACACGTGGCATCTGGAAATTCTCCAGGCCAGGAATTGAATCCAAGCCACACCTGTGACCTACACCTAACTCACTGTGCTGGGGGAAGGACTGAACCCACAGCTTCATAGCTACCTGAGCAGCATCAGTAGGATTTTTAACCCACTGTTCCACAGTGGGAATTCCAAATGGTGATTACTCTTAATACCAGTACAATTAAGGAAGAGCTTTCTGGACATGAAATTTATTTATTTATTCAGCAATAGTTAAATAGTAAACTCTTGTTCTTGGTGGCCTGAACCACTTTGTAGTGTTATCTAGAAGATCCTAATTTTTCTGGGTACAAATGGCACAGCTTCTGGTCTAGTATTCCATGGATTATTAGAATGCTTCATCCTTTTAATTTTCCCCCCCTATGTTACAGTATTATAATGCCAGTGTATCAGGTATTCTCAGAACTATCCTCAGTTTCAATGATTTTCCAAAAGAATTTATAAACTTGGAAAAGAAGGGCTATCATTCTCATAGTAACATTTTATCACATCAAAGGGAGACAGATTAAAATCAGTCAAGAAGATGTTTTATAGGGTGGAGTCCAGAGAAACCAGGCAGGGCCTCCAATTATCTTCTTCCAGTGGACAGTGCTTCCTTCTCTTAGCAATGATTGGGTCAATATTTAGAAACTGTTTCTAACCAGGAACACTCATTCAACACTTTCTGTCCAGGATTTTTGTGGAAGGTCATTCCTACGGTTTGGACTGCTCATACAACTGACCTTAGCTACTTAATTGCCAACCATCAAACTGATAAAGTATATTAGGGCCACAGCTGAACAAAAACAGATGTTCCCTCTAAATAGTATTATTTAGCATAAACATATGATGTGGCCTAAGATCTCAGGTATAAAAAGATATTCTTGTCTGACCAGGCCCTTTTCCAAGGGTTCAGAATTAATCTCACAGGAGATGGTCAAAGGCTAGTGATGCAGGGCTTGAACACTCCAAAAGTAATGAGTCAACTCTTACTACACAGACAATCTCAATGTCTTACTCAAAAAATTAACCTTGAGATAACATCTTCTTACCTCTCACTTAAACTCAGGTGCCCTGCCTCTGTTACAATTTTTTCTACTCTATAGCAGGAATAGCACTTTACCCCATGAAACTTAACTGATTAGGATCAACTGCAAACTAGATCCCACTCCATTTCAGACTATTCATGTTAGTCTTCAAGAGACTCCCTTTGCTTCAGAGTTTCCTCATGTTATGAACCTGAATCTTGGTGTTTGGACAGGTTTCACTTACAATTTCTTTCACTTCAAAGACTTGCAACAGGAGAATAAACAACTCCCATATTTTCTTTTCCATGTATTATGTTGATGTTGGTACTTATTTTTTATTTACTCTTTGAAAATCAACTTTGTTGTAATTTTCTATGAGATCATTGCTGCCAGACTCATTCAGAATACAAACATACAGATGCAAATATCCCCCTACTCTCTGTTCCATGCACAGTGTTAAACATGTACAGGAAAATCTATGGTTCAATGGAGAGTTTGAATTGCATTTCAAATTTTAGCATGTTGCATCTTGACATGGTGAGTGTGCCTCACGAGATTCTTGATTGAAATAAAGGTGATTTCTCATTTGGAAACTTAATACAATCAACTGTGAGGGTTTTTTTTTTTAATATTTCAATGACAAAAAATGAAAGAATAATTCTGTCATAAAAGAAAGAACACCATATTATGGCACTGGGTTTACCTCATTCTAAAGACATTCTGTTATATAGAAGGATTTTTAGAATAATTTTTGTAAAGCAAATATTTTTGGTTTATAATACCATATTTTCTAAACATTGCTCTTAAGAAATCTTATATAGACAAAATTTCAAGACTTTGATATAACAAAATCATTTTGAGAATCAAAAAAAGTTTTAAACCACAAAACCTGTAATATTATATGACAATCAACATTTCTGTTCTCATCTTCTCTTACCAAAAGGAAAACAAATTAAACACCTACATTTCTAATGGGGAATAAGTCATTCAGAGTTCTTTGTAGAAAAAGAACAAATAGGATATAGATATGAGTATATTCATATATTTTACATATTAATTATATAGGTATACATGCACGCATATATACTCTATATATATATGTGTGTGTGTATATATATACACATACACATATATATGTATCTGTTTGTCCAGCTTATATGGTTTTGGAAGTCTGGCATGTCCAAAATCTGTATGGCAGGCAATCCAGCTGGGAGCTATCTTGAGAAAGAATGTCTCATCTGGGAAACTTTAGTTATTACCCTTTGAGGCTTTCAAATGGTTGGATGATGCCTAAGCTCATTATTGAGGGTCAAGTCCTTTACCCAATTGCAAATGCTAGCTAAAGCTACAAAATAACTTCACAGCAACACTTAGAGTACTGTTTGATACTATAGCCTAGACAAGAGGACAAAAACTAACCATCACAGGATAAATAAGGGTTTTCAAGAATAAAGCATAAAAATTATGAAAATAGGTGAAGATATTTGAAGATAATAACTGGTAGAGAATGTCAACTAACAGAAATGCTTGAAGCTTACTGGAAAGTCTGTCCCTAGCTGACAAGGGAGTTTTCCTTTAACCTCATACATACTTTTGATGACTATCTGAATACTTTAAAACTGTCAGCAGTGTCTTATAAACCAGATATTTAAAACCCAGAAGTAAACAAAACAATTAGGTATCCCAAAATGGAAGGAGTATCATTGACTAAGGACTAATAAGAATTTGCATTAAGAAGCCTAAAGGGAAAGGCATATGGTGAAACCTAACAATAACAACAACTCTTAATGTTCTGTTCAGAACAAGAAGGAAAACAGAAAAGCTAATTGAAGTTTATGGAGTTTTATAACAGATAAATGACTGTAAATTGCCAGTTCCAATTTTGATGATTTATTATTTTTTCCAAAAGAATAAGCAAGGATATTTAAAGTAATAGAATTAATGTATTTTTGAGGTAATCAAAGTAGAAAAATCTTGAGGTTATTCTATAGCATAATTCAACTCTTCTAGATAATTTCTATCCTCTGAATTCAGGTGGGACAATGTATAGATGAATTTGCCAAAATATCATGAACAAACTTCAGGGAACAATTGAAAGCATGAGTGATACTTACATAAGATTAAAACCAAGGATGCAGGAATGATTTTTAGAAAAGAAAGAAAATGCATCTCATATACCCCATTGTCCAGTATATTGCAGGGCATAATTGAAATATTAAATTATTTAGTTGTCATATTAAAAAAGATAAAATTAATATTAATGATGTTTGATTTAATCAAATATGTACAAAATATCATTTCTATGTATAGATAATATAAAATCAATAGTGAGATAATATACACTTTTACAGTGATATATTTTTCAAACCCAGCATGCACTTTACACTTACAGCACAGCTCACTTTGTATAGGCAAAACATTCTATGACATCAACCTTATGAATATTTTCTCAGGTCAGTCTCCCAAAGCAACAGAAATAAAAGCAAAAATAAACCAATGGGATCTAATCAAACTGACAAGTTTTGTACAGCAAAGGAAACCAAAAAGAAAACAAAAGACAACTTACAGAATGGGAGAAAATAGTTTCAAAGGATGCAACTGACAAGAGCTTAATCCCTAGAATATACAAGCAACTTATGCAACTCAACAGCAAAAAAGCCAACAACCCAATGGAATAAAGACCTGAATAGACATTCAGGCTAAAGACCTGAATAGACATTTCTCCAAGGAAGATGTACAGATGGCCAACAAGCACATGAAAAAATGCTCAACAGCACTGATTATTATAGAAATGCGAATCAAAACTACCATGAGATACAACCTGATACCAGTCAGAATGGCCATCATTCATAAGTCCACAAATAACAAATGCTGGAGGGGGTTTGGAGAAAAGGGAACCCTCCTGCACTGTTGGGGGGAATGTAAGCTGGTACAACCCACTATGGAGGTCAGTATGGAGATACCTTAGAAAATTATACATAGAACTACCATGTGACCCAGCAATCCCACTCTTGGGCATATATCCAGACAAAACTCTCCTTGAAAAAGACACATGCACCCACATGTTCATTGCAGCTCTATTCACAACAGCCAAGAGATGGAAACAACCCAAATATCCATGGACAGACAATTGGATTAGGAAGATGTGGTATATATACACAATGGATTACTCCTTAGCCATAAAAAAGAATGAAATAATACCATTTGAAGCAACATGGATGGAACTAGAGACTCTCATCCTGAATGAAGTAAGTCAGAAAGAGAAAGACAAATACCATATGATATCACTTATATCTGGAATCTAATATAATGTACATATGAACCTTTCTACAGAAAAGAAAATCATGGACTTGGAGAATAGACTTGTGGTTGCCAAGGAGGAGGGAGTGGGGTGGTTGGGGAACTTGGGGTTAATAGATGCAAACTATTGCATTTGGAATGGACTAGCAATGAGGTCCTACTGTGTAGCACTGGGAACTATATCTAGTCACTTATGATGGAGCATGATAATGTGCAAAAATAGAATGTGTAACTAGGTCACCATGCTGCACAGTAGAACAAAAAAATTATATTAGGGAAATAACTATTAAAAAAATAATAAAAATATTCACTGGCTATTCAATAACTGAATTTAATGCTAAAAGTTATTTTAAAAATATTTACATCTACACTTGAATTTCAAAATTTCAATGATCTATTTGTCCAAGATAGTAAAATTTATCATCACATTTGCCAACACATTTTATGAACATTAAATTCAAAAGTGTTCAATAAATTGAAAAGATCCTTTAACTTTGAATATCAATAAGTTCTCCAAATTTTTCTTTTAGTATTTGCAACCAACTTAAACAATAATGTTGATTACAATTAAATTTTTCTGAATATCAATAGGTTATAAATGTATTTTTTTATATTTTTACCTTATAAATCTTTTCATTTCAACTTAAATTTTTAGGTTATATCATGTAAGTTTTTTTCCACTTCTATAGTTTTATATTTAGCTCACTCATAACCAGGATGAAGTCACGGAGCAAAAGCTAACCACAGTGCCAGTTTATTTCCTTTCATTGTTATATATATTCCTTTCTTTCAAGATCAACTTAAACAGATATTAAGAGTACAGTAATATATTTTCAGAATATAAATAATGCATATGGCAAAGAATACTAAATTGTTAAATTCATTGTCTTCTATTCTTTCTTTTTTTTTTTTTTGTCTCTTTGTCCTTTTAGGGCCTCACCAATGGCATATAGAGGTTTCCAGGCTAGGGGTCTAATCACAGCTGTAGCCACTGGCCTATGCCACAGCCACAGCAATGCCAGATCTGAGCCACATCTGTGACCTACACCACCGCTTATGGCAACACCAGATACTTAACCCACTGAGAGAGGCCAGGAACTGAACCTGCAACCTCATGGTTCCTAGTTGGATTCATTTCCACTGCACCATAAGGGAACTCCAATTGTCTTCTATTTCTAAAGGAGCTCCATACACTCACAATGATCCACAGTCTTTGAACATATATTTTGAATGATAGTAACAACTGTACCCATAATATTTTTCTTAGTGTCTGCTAAAGAAACAACATAAAAGTATTTTTAATCTGTATCATAGTTATTTGATTAAAGGAAACATTGTTCTTCTTTTAAAATATTTCTAATTCAGAATTTTAACCTGAAATCTTTCGAGAAATGTACATTGTGATAGAAACAAAATTTTTATATTTAAATAAGATTCTTCCTTGACAAATATTAAAAACCCAAGTTTTGAGTTTTTTAGGTTGTAGATTGAAAATTTGTTGTAAATTTGAAAACATTTGGGGACAAAATTTATCTGAAGAATTCATTAAGCAATGTCATATCACAATTAATAATAGATATTGTTATGAATATTTTCATCATCAATCATGTGTGGCAGAATTGAACACAATTTTTTGCAAAATTTCTTTAGTCTCTTCCTCAGTATTTGACAAATTTCTATAATTAAAGTGTTAATTTATTTTACCATTTTTCTATCTAAAATGAATTCTTAAGAATTTGTAGAAGAATTGAGCTAAATCATGTGGAAAATAGTTTTAAATATTATAGCTAGATGTTGAATTATGATTCTAGGCAACTCAATTTGTTGTTTTATGATTGTTGTAAAAGAGATTCTTTTCAAAAACATTGTAATTTTCAACATTATTTACTATATTATTTTTTATTTTCTTAAGGTAAAATTTTGGTTATTAATTTACCACAGATTTTTTATTAACTGTTGTCATTTACAGCTAAGGTTTCCCCTCTAAAGCACTTCCATGGCCACATGTCATTAATTTTGGTATATTATCTTTTATACTTTTTATACTCACTTTGTTAAATTACTTTTCTAAAGTTCATTGTGATTTTCTCTTTGATCCATTTCTTATTTAGAATGTTATTAATTCTAAAATATTGTAAATTTCCACATTTCCTTTTGTTCCTAAGTTTTAGTTTCTTTTTATTGTGGTTGAAGAACATATATTGTATGATTTCAGTCTTTTTACATTTATTGAAATGTGTCTTTGTGATGTAATATATGGTCTACCTTGGCACATGTTCCATGTACATGTGAGAAGAATGTATAATCACTGTTGTTGGGTGGGTGCAGTGTTCCACATATGTTGGCTATGTTTACTTAGCTCGTAATGTTCAAATCATCTTTTTCCTTGTTGATCTTCTGTTTACTTGTTTTAACCATTATTGAAATTAGAATACTGACATTTACAACTAATATTGTTGAATTGTGCATTTTTTCTCTTTAATTCCATCAGCCTTTACTATATTAGAGGGTTTTGTTAATCAGTACATATATGTCTTGGTTGGCCATGTCCCTGGCATATGAAAGTTCTGGGACCAGGGATAGAACCAGAGCACTGACATTGCATTGTAGTTAAGCTGTAGGCCATCAGGGAATGAATTTGGGAGTGTCCCTTCCTCTGCAATCTTTTGGAATAGTTTCAGAAGGAGAGGTGTTAGCTCTTCTCTAAATGATAGAATTCGCCTGTGAAGCCATCTGGTCCTGGACTTTTGTTTGTTGGAAGTTTTTTAATCACAGTTTCAATTTCAGTTCTTGTGATTTGTCCATTCATATTTTCTATTTCATCTTTGTTTAGTCTTGGAAAATTGTACTTTTCTAAGAATTTGTCCATTTCTTCTAGGTTTTCCATTTTATTGGTATAGAGTTGCATATAGTAGTCTCTTATGATCCTTTGTATTTCTGTGCTGTCTGTTGTTACTTCTACTTTTTCATTTCTAATTTTATTGATTTGAGTCCTCTCTCTTTTTTTCTTGATATGTCTGGCTAAGGATTTATCAATTTTGTTACCCTTTCAAAGAACCAGCTTTTCATTTCATTGATCTTTTTTCTATGGTTTCCTTTGTTTCTATTTCATTGATTTCTGCTCTGATCTTTATGATTTCTTTCCTTCCACTAACTTTAGGTCTTGTCTGTTCTTCTCTCTTTAGCTGCTCAAGATGTAAAGTTAGCTTGTTTATTGATCTTTTTCTTGTTTCCTGAGGTAGGCTTGTATTGCTATAAACTTTCCTTTTAGAATGGCTTTTGCTGCATCCCATAGATTTTGGAGTGTCGTATCTTTGTTGGTATTTGCTTCTAGGTATTTTTTAATTTCCTCTTTGATTTCTTCAGTGATCCATTGGTTGTTTAGTAGCATGTTGTTGAGTCTCCATGTGTTTTTGTTTTTTGCAGGTCTTTTCTTGTTGTTGATTTCCAGTCATATAGCATTGTGGTCAGAAAAGATGCTTGATATGATTTCAGTTTTCTTAAAGTTACAGAGGTTGGATTTGTAGCCCAGAATGTGATCAATCTTAGAGAATGATCCATGTGCACTTGAAAAGAATGTGTATCTTGCTGCTTTTGGATGGGATGTCCTATAAATATCTATGAAGTCCATCTGGTCTAATGCCTCATTCAGGGCCTGTGTTTCCTTTTTGATTTTCTGCCTAGATGATCTGTCCATTGCTGTAAGTGGGGTGCTAAAGTCCCCCACTATAATTGTGCAATTGTCGATTTGTCCTTTTAAGGTTGTTAGCAGTTGCCTTATACATTGTGGTGAACCTATCTGGGTGCATAGATATTTAAAATTGTTATATCTTCCTCTTGGATTGCTCCTTTGATCATTAGGTAATGACCTTCTTTGTCCCTTAAAATATTCGTCATTTTAAAGTCTATTTTGTCTGATATGAGTATTGCTACTCCAGCTTTCTTTTGATTCCCATTTGCATGGAGTTTTTTCTTCCATCTTCTCACTTTCAATTTGTATGTGTCTATAGAAATAAAGTGGGTCTCTTAAAGACAGCATATATATGGGTCTTGTTTTTGTATCCATTCAGCCAGTCTATGTCTTTTGGTTGGGGCATTTAGGCCATTAACATTTAAGGTAATTATTGATATGTATGTTCTTATTGCCATTTTATTAATTGCTTTGGATTTGTTTTTGTTGCTCTTGTTTCTTCCCTTCTTTTCTTGTTCTCTCCTCTTCTGCTTTGATGACTATTTTTAGTGTTGTATTTGAGTTGATTTTTCTTTGTGTGTCAATTGTAGATTTTTGGTTTGCTGTTATTCTGAAGTTTTGATATAAGTCTATATATATAAGAGATTGTTTTAAGTTGTTGCTCTCTTCATTGCAAGTGCATCTCCAGTGTCCTGCATTTGTACCCTCCTCTTCTCATGATTTCTGATTTTGGTGGTATAATTGTGCATGGATGATTTCATATATTTACTGTATATATACCTTTACCTGTGAGCCTTGTCATTTGTGGTATTTTTGTTTCCTGTTGCTGTCTTTTCTTTTCTGCCTAGAGAAGTTCCTTTAGTATTTGTTGCAAGGCTGATTTAGTGTTGCTGAATTATCTCAGCTTTTGCTTATCTGTGAAGGTTTTGATTTCTCCTTCAAATCTGAATGAGACCCTTGCTGGGTAACATAATCTTGGTTGGAGGTTTTTTTCTTTTCATCACGTTAATTATATCATGCCACTCCCTTCTGGCCTGCAGAGTTTCTGCTGAAAAATCTGCCGATAACCTTATCAGGTTTCCCTTGTATGTTTGTTTCTTTTCCCTAGGTGCTTTCAATATTTTCTCTTTGTCTTTAATTTTGGTCAGTTTGATTAATATGTGTCTCAGTGTGTTCCTCTTGGGTTAATTTTTTATGGTACTCGTGCTTCCTGGATTTGTGTGAGTGGTTCCTTTCCCATGTTAGGGAGGTTTTTGGCTATTATCTCTTGGAATATTTTTTCTGTCCCCTTCTCTCTTTCTCCTGTCACCCCTATAATACAGATTTTGGTGTGTTTAACATTGTCCCAGAGTTCTCTGAGACTCTCTTCATTTGTTTTCAATCTTTTTTCTCTTTTCTGTTCCACATCCGTGACTTCCACTAATCTGTCCTCCACCTAGCTTATTCATTCTTCTGCCTCCTGTATTCTGCTGCTGGCTGCTTCTAATGAATTTTTTTTCAGTCATTGTATTTTGCATTCTTTTTGTTTAAGTTTTATTCCTGTATCTCTTTGCTCAGTGTTTCCTGAAAATTATCCATCTTTGCCTCCAGTTTATGTCCAATGTCTTGAATCATCTTCAGCATCAAGAGTCTAAAGTCTTTTTCCTGGAGGTTGAGAATCTCTTGATCACTTAATTGTTTTTTTTCCTGGGGTTTTTCCTTTCTCCCTTATCTGAGTTATAGTTCCCTGTCTTTTCCTTTTTATAGGTTTTTGGTGTGGTGACCTTTTTACAGATAATAGAGTTGTAGCCTCTCTTACTTCTGGTGTCTTCCCCCCTTGTGGCTGAAGTCGGTATGGGGGCTTGCTGTAAGCTTCCTGATGGGAGGGGCTGATGCCTGACCACTGATAGGTGGAACTGATTCCTACCCCTCTGGTGGGTGGGGCTTTGTCTCTGGGTAAGACTAGAGGTGGCTGTGTGCCTGAGGGGTCTTTAGGCAGCCTTTTTTCTGAATGGCAGGGCTGTGATCCCACCTGGATTATTGTTTGGCCTGGGGTTTCTCAGTGCTGTTGGGTTTGGCCAGATTTTCCCAAAATGGCTACCTTCAGAGAAAAGCATGCTGATAAATATTCCCAAGAGCTTTGCCTCAATGTCCTTCCCCTACAACAAGCCACATTCACCCCTGTTTTCCCAGGAGGTCCTCCAAGAACTGCAGTCAGTTCTGACCCAGATTCCTATGTAGTCTCTGCTTTGCCGTGGGACCTAGTGCACGTGAGAATCTGTGTGTGCCTTTTAAGAATGGGGTCTCTATTTCCCCCAATCCGTGGAGCTCTTGCACACAAGCCCCACTGGCCTTCAATGCCAGATGCTCTGGGGGCTCTTTATCCCAGTGCCAGATACCCACATGTGGGGGTTTGACATGGGGCCCAGAACTCTCACTCCTGTAGGTGAGTCTCTATGATACAGTTACTTTCCAGTCTATAGGGCTTCCCACCCAGGAGGCATGGGGATGCTTATATTGTGTTTGCCCCTCCTACCTCTTGATGTGGTCTCCTCCTTGTCTTCTGGATTAGGATATCTTTTTGAAAGTGTCCAGTCTATTGGCTGAAGATTGCTCAGCATTTGGTTGTAAATTTTGTTGTTTTTAGGAGAGAAGTTGAGCTCCAGTCATACTATTCCACCATCTTAATCCCATGTCCTTTTCTGCTTTTTTTATGTGACTCCCATTATGCTGATATTAGTACCCTTGAGGGTATCTCAAATATCTCCGAGGCTGTTTAATTTTCTTCATTCTTTTTCTTTCTGTTCTTCATACTCAATTATCTCATCTTCAACTTTTTTAATTCTAATTTTATGCCTTCTCAAATCTTCTGTTGACCTTTTAGTGAAATTTTCATTAAAGTTTAAGGAGTTTATAATCATATATATAATTTCTACTTTTTTGTGTGGGTTTTTTTTTGTCTTTCTGCCATTTCTTGGGCTACTCCTGTGGCATATGGAGGTTCCCAGGCTAGGGGTCAATCAGAGCTGTAGCCACCAGCCTACACCAGAGCCGCAGCAATACGGATCTGAGCCACATCTATGACCTACACCACAGCTCATGACAATGCCAGATCCTTAACCCACTGAGCAAGGCCAGGGATTGAACCCACAACCTCATGGTCCCTAGCCAGATTTGTTAACCACTGAACCATGGTGGGAACTCCTGTCTTTATTTCTTTAGAGCTGCATCTGCAACATATAGAAGTTCCCAGGCTGCTAGGGTTCAAATTGGAGCTATAGCCCCTGACCTACCTTGCAGCCCCAGCAATGCAGGATCCAAGCCTCATATGCAACCTACATCACAGCCCATGGCATGCTGAATCTTTAATCTACAGTGCAAGGCCAAGGATTGAACCCTATCCTCATTGATACTAGTTGGGTTCATTTTCCTCAGAGCCATGACGGGAACTCCCTGATTTCTACTTCTTTATGATATATTTTCTTTGGAGAGATGTCATTTTCACAATTTGTTTTAGGCTTTACACATGTTTTTAACTTTTTTGAAAATATTAAAAATAGCTGATTTAAACACTTTGCCTAGTAAATCCAGTGCCTAAACTTTCTCAGACTGTTTCTATTGATTGCTTTTTCCTGTGTATGAATTTATATTCTTGTTCATTTTAATTTCTTATTTTTTGTTATAAAATGAATTAAATAAAATAATATGGCCACTCTGGTAGTCAAATTCTCTCCTTTCTCCAGGATTTCCTTTTGTTGCTGTTTGCTTTTATAGGTGTTGATGGTAGATTGTCTAGTGAGTTTTCTCAGTCCATAAAGTCTATATTCTCTGTCATACATGACTAGTAAAGTCTCTAATTGTTTGTCTTCATCATCAGATAATGACTGAATAGATATTTCTTTGTAAAAAAAAATGTAGCCAGTAAGTCTCCCAACCTTTGCTATGGAGCTGTATGGTTATGGGTGTGTGTTAAGAAAATTCTTGAACCCTCAAGCAGGTAGTTAAAACTTCTGCTTTAGCTTTTACTTCCTATTTGTCCATATCCCTGGGTTGAGAGATTAGTACCTTCTCAAATATTTGCAGGAGTACACAGATATTGTACATATACTGCCCTAAGCATCTTCAGTTCCTTTTATCAATGTTTAAATGTTTTGATCATATAGGTTTTTCACCCCCCTAGTTGATTCTGTATTTTTTGCTTTTTTTGGATATAATTTTAAACAGTATTTTTTATCCCTTCTCTTTCTAATATCTTATTGTTAGTGTAAACAAATCCAATAGATTTCTGTATATTAATCTTATATCCTACTACCTTGATGAATTCATTTATTTTTAAATATAATAAATTTTATTTAGTAAGGGAAAAAGACTGGGAATAACAAAATATCATCCATAAATTTTGGGACTACCTGAATAAATTCTAGTAAATCTAAACAATAGAGTGTATGCAGTTTCATTTATTCATTCTCCCAGTCTTTATGTGGATTCTTTGAGGTTCTCTTTATATGGTATTGCAGTATCTGCAAACAGTGACAAATTTACCTCTTCCTTTACAATTTAGGCATCTTTCATTTATTTTTCTCGTCTGATTGCTGTGGTTAGGTCTCCAATAGAAGTGATGAGAGTGGGCATCCTTGTCTTGTTGCAGAATTTACTGAGAAGGCTATCATATTTCTATTGTTTAATATTATGTTGGCTCTGGGTTGTCATAAATGGCTTTATTATGTTGAGATATGTTTCTTCTACACCCACTTTTGTAAGAGGGCTTTTATCATAAATAGATTAAAATTTATCAAATGATTTTTATGCATCTATTGAGATGATCATGTGGTTTTTGTCTTTTGTTGATGTGGTGTATCACATTGATTGATTTGCTTATGTTGAACCATCCTTGTTACCCTGGAGTGAACCCAACTTGATAATGATGTATGATCTTTTTCTTTATTTTTTGATTTGGTTTGCTAATATTCTATGGGGCATTTTTGAGTATATACTAATCAAAGATACTGGTCTGTAATTTTCTTTTTTTATAATGTCAAAGGCATCAGTCTTGAATAAACATTGCCAGCTGTATGACACAATAGATGCTAGGAAAACAACCAGATACATAATTAGGCTTCCCTCACTTATGAAGTTTCCTCTTTCCAAAATCCCTAGGGCAACCTGACTGAGTGACCCCTGCTTCTTCCCCCCTAAAACCTAACTCCTATTCTTATGCTTTAAATTAGCCAGTAAAGAGTGAGCACAGAAAACCCTAGACACCCCACTCTTGAACCCTGATAAAGGCAGAGCCCCAGGTCCCCTCTCCTTTCCCCTCTCCTCTCTTCTCTGTTCGTCTCCTCTCCTCTCTTCTATCTGCCCCCACCCCACACACACACAAATTTGCTGTGAGGCCCTCAGGCATGATGTGTACCTTCCAAGGCCTGTGAGTAATAAATTTTTTTCATCAGTGTTACCTGATAATTTTTGCAGAAGACATCCACAACAATAAAAACCACAAGGGCTAGTCCAGCAACCACATTGGCCCAGGTGGGGATATATTTGTGGGGGCTTGTTCAAGCTTGCTTAAGCATTCCAAGCTGATAGCATCACTATCAATAGGGTAAGACAAAAGACACAACAAATACAAAATTAACATCTTTAATGTTTTAATGGCTAAAGATAAATATATTTTTACCAAAACACTGCTGTTGTACTTAAAGGAAAATACATGTCACATTAGCTCAGAAATTAAGATTAAGTAAAATTAAAATCAATTCTTGAAGTGCTCAACTTCCTCATGTGGATGAGGGCTATGGTATCACACAAAGCAGATCTATAGAATTTATCAGCCATTCAAATTAGGGTGTGCACAGGAATGTCATGTGAACAAGAGTAGAGAAAAGAAAATCACAGTTCACTGCTCTCTATTCTTCAACTCAGGTTCTGAAACATTGAATTGGCAATATAAAATATGTAAGAGAGTTGTAGTCTGCTTATCTGTTTCTTCAAAAATTTGTGATTCCTTAGCTTCTATTCTATTCACTTATATGTTCAGGCAAGGAGTTTCCATGTGTCAAAACCTTTACTAAAGTACACTTAATAATGGAGGACAGGGATTATTTTGACAATTTGCTTAGTGACATCCAGACAATGAAAGCTAACCTTTAGAGCTGATATTTAAGCTTATCAGCTTTTAATGCTTATTCTTCATTGACAAAATATGTATATATCTTCCTCAGCAAAGAACTATGAACAACTTTCAGTGTGTCAAGGATATGAGCCTCTTCACTGAGTTTCCTGAAATCTCTTCTGCATGTTTCAAATGGTATTTATAGTACATGATCTCAATGGACCTAAAATCCCATCTTCCAACTATTGTGTAAATATTCTGCAATATTTTCTTCAAAGTTTAGATTCCTACCTAGTTTTAATCTGACATCTGGAGAATATTTGGGATTATTGTTCAGTCTGCAAATATAATTCATTTTGGCTGTATCCTGTCATTTATGGAGTTCATGGACTTCACTGGCAGCTGCTCTCTCTCTCTCTCTCTCTCTCTCTCTCTCTCTCTCGCTCTCGCACTCTCTCTTCTTTATCCATAACTGCATATAGTTTCAACTAAAAATAAATGCCCTTTTGTATGGCATCAATGTTCTCTTTGTATACCCGTACACATCCTAGGATATAAAGAAATCTCACAATATTCTTGTTTGGTTATTTAATATAAGATATGTTAACCTTATACCCCAAAACCCATCAGATGGGGGAAAATACTGTTTGATTTTCACTGCCAATTTCAAATTAAGAGCTATTTATAAAACAAAATACCATGTCATGCTAAAATAACTAAGAAAATACATTTAGGCGAGGTAAAGAAATCGTCAATTTTGTTTTTGATTTGATTTGCCTGTGACAAAACAATCCAAACCTGATTTTATTATAGAGATAGCTTTAGTATAAACATAGAATCAAAAATAGATAAGCATTTTATAAGAAAATTCTTTGAAGACTAAATTATTCGTGCTTCATTTTATATTGAAATCCTTAATTTAGAATTCATTAATGTTATATACGGCTACTAACACCCAGTGTTTTAACAATTAGAATGTAGTCAAATGTATTATCTTGTTTTTTGTTCTTTTAAAAGGAATGTTTAGGCATATAGATTACTCAATTCACAGAATGTGTGTGGTGTATTAGCATGTGTATAAATTTATTAGCCCTCACATAGTATTTGGTTCAGTTTTAATCACTTCCAAGGTAAGGTTTTTGTTTACCAGTCTTTAGAAATTAATCACTGTCATTGCATTCTTAAGAGAAAAAATAATAAGACATTGATGAAGTGGCTACAATTTGTGCAGAGTATATAAAAATTAGATTATGCAGAACCAAACCAAAAGCTTAAATATATTACTGCAGTAAGCTTTTTTTTTCTGGCCATCAAAAAAAAATGGTGTTCAAGAAGGAAATAGATATTTCTTACAAATACAAAATAGGAGAAATGCTTCACAGTTATGTTTCAAAGGAAACTGTTTCTCAAGAGTACAAATAGAGACTTTGCTGCCTACTTCAAGAAAAAATGGTAAGGCAATAATAAAGTCATTCAAATTTCTATAGTGTGACTTGCTGTTATTAATGTAGTGAAAGGTACATCTCTTCTAATTAATTTGGCAGAGAGGTGTGTTAAGGTGTGTTAAGAATCTTCGCTCAAGGAAAACAAATGAGTACAAGAAAATTAGTTTTAAAAGGTGGCATTTTAAAATAGCAATACTCAGCAGATATCCTTTTATACCATTCCATGTAATAGCTTTTTATAATAGATAGTAAAAAAATACACACACATACATATGTGTGTGTGTGTTTGCTAACTTTTTACTAGGCACAGCACACATTTAATTTGCATAACAATTCAGTAGAGTAGGTCCGTCATTATCTCTCATTTTATAGATGAACAGATTCAGGAACAAGAAGCAACATGTCTAGGATCACAGAAGGCAAGGACATGCGATGTGAATCCAGGAATGCAACTTTAAGTCTTTGAACAGTTGCCTTGTATCTCTTGATTTGTAATATTTTAAAAATGGCATTCATTCATTTACATGCCAAACAATGAACCAGGCTTGGTAATGGTGGTTGGGTGGTGGTGGGGAGAGGGAAGTGGGAGTTTGTTAGTTTGCAATCTTGAAAAGACAGTAAATATATCAGTCAAAATTACAATCAATTTCTCATTGTGATTCAGTTTGAGAAGGCTGAGGATGTATGTTCACATAGTATAGATAACCTTCTTTTAAAGGGTGATGGAACTATTTGGGATTCTGGCATAGACTGAAGGTTTTGCACAATTAGGTTTGAAGTGAGTGAGATTAACACATAAAACTTGAGCAGGAGCATGGGAAAAATATGACTGCTGCCCAAGCTCCAGGGTAAGCATGAAAAACAAAGGAACATCCAAATTATTGTACAAAGAGAAAGAAGGCAAGAGTGGAATCTAGAAGCAATGGTCAGAAATGGGAAACAGGCAAGATGAAATGAAGCTAAGTCCAAGCTCAAAAAGATTCTCTTGACTAAATGACTAGGAGGACAAGAGGAGCCACCTGCAAACATGTGGTAAGAAGGTGATGGTTACTGGTTCTCAGTTGCCTTGACTGCTCTCCATTAACATTTTCATATTATTCTGTTTCCTTTCCTTTGTAAATGGCCATATTCCTTTATAGTCATTATACCACCTTAAGCACACTCCTTGTTTTTCCTTTCTTTTGATGGATCTCAATTTCTCCCTCACATTCAAAGAGCTCTCTGGTAGAACATGTAGTTCCATAACTGCAAAAGTTTTAAAATAAGAATATTTGAAAAATATATTATGTAAGCCTAAATATATGTTTGGCAAAACTATTTAAAAATAAAACAAGAGAATGCTTAATAAAGAATTAAACATTGTTTTATCACTGAGAAGGCATAAGGTGGGGGATAGAAAGAATATGATCTGAGAGGGCCAGAGAAGTCTTTACATGCTAATCAAAGTATTCTATTTTTAACACGAGTAGTGTATAATTGGAAACTCATTTTATTAACCTTCTTTAAACTTCTCATATATTCTAATTATTATTTTCTTCAACTTACAACTCTTATTTAAAATATAAGAGGGACTAGCTAGATTCCCCAAATGGTAGAGGAGGAGTATCACCATATAACAACATGTATTGTTTATACCTTAGAAGGCTCTAAACATTCCATACATTCAACAAATACCTATTATTTGCTACACAGAGATCTAAGTACTAGGTAATAAAAAAAAAAAGACAAGACACAAAAATGATCACCTTTGTGGAACTAAGATTTTCATATTGGGAGACAGCTAATAAGCCAAAACACAAATATATGTTCTTTTGTAATGGTGAAAAGTGGAACAGATAATCACAGAACAGAGAACATGCATTCATTACAACTAGGACATTAAATAATTAAATAGGACATTTAGCAAAATCTCACAAGATAATAGAGCAAAAAGAAGGTGAAAGAGGATACTGTGAAATGTCATATCAAGTAGCATCAAGTGAAGGGAATAAACAGTAAGTGCCAGTTACATTAGGGTGGGATCTCTCTGTTGGGCTTGAAGGAGAACAGAGATCAATTTGGCAGAGTCAGAGTAACTGACAAGGAGAGTGAGAATAGGTGAAGTGGTGGGGTGGCAAAGACCATAAAAAGATTTATACCCATTGTAAATGACCCTGGCTTACACTCAGTGTGATAAAAGCTGTTGGTTCTGAGCAGAGGAGCGATTTGTTCTATTATGTTGAAAATTGCTGTCTTGTAGAAACATCTAGAGGTTATGTAGTCTATTGCAACAATCCAGAAGAAGGACAGTATCTCACACCATGATAGCAGCAGTGTTAGTGATGAGAGTTCTTGATATATTTTAAATCCTCTAGAATTTGCTAAGGGAGGAAAGTAAGACAGAGAAAGGAGTTGATGCTTATTTTAGTGCTTTTTTGACTGTTTGTTCTCCTAAATTGTAAGAATATTTGAGTTCCCATTCTATTAGCTGGAAATGATTTTGGAAAGAATAAATTTGGGGAAAAATTCATAAACTCAGTATTTTATGTGCTACAAACATGACATTCAAAAGGAGATATTCATAATCCAAAAGAAATGCAAGTCAGGAATACAAAGAAGAGCTCTGGAATCAAGGCATAATTTTCAGCCACATATAAACAATTTAAAGCTCGGAGTTTGAATGAAATAATAAAGTGAAATAGAGTTTAAAAGGGCAGGGAGAAGTCATAGGCATTACCAAATGAGGGACATTAGATGGAACCAGTAAAAGAGCCTGAGAAGCAACCAATGTCAAAGGAAATAGAATAAGGGAAGTGTGGTATACTGGGAGCCAAATGTAGATAGCATTGCAAGGCAAAAAGGATGCTCAAAAATTTTAAATGTTGCTCATAGATCAAAAAAGATGAAAAGCGAGTTTCTTTCTCTTTTCCCACTAAATTTCCCCTCAGGCAATAGATGTTTATGCATTGTCCCTTCTAAGACCTTTTTTTGGGCAATATAAAATTAAACACAGAATTGTGATCTAGTAATCACACCTCTTGGTATATATCCAAAGGAAACAAAATCCATAACTTGAAGAGATATATGCATCTGTATGTTTACTGCAGCACTATTATCATTAGCCAAGATACGGAAGCAACAATAAGTGGACAAAGAAAATATTGTGCTTATCACAATGGAATATGATTGAGACCTTAAAATGAAGCGAATCCCAATTTGAAAACTCCCATTTTCAGCAATAGGGGGTGAACTTGGAAGACACTAAGACAACTGAAATAAGCCAGACACAGAAGGACAAATACTACAGAATCTCACTTATATGGAAAATCTAAAATAATCAAATTAAGAAAAGCAGAGTAAAATGGTGGTTACAAAGGGTTGGAGAGAAGGGGAAATGGGGAAATTAGTCAAAGGTTATAAATTGTAAGTTATACAAGATGAATAATTTCTAGAAATCTATTTTATAACATGTAATTATAGTTAATAACTCTGGATTGAATACTTAAAAAATTTTGCCTATAATATAGATCAAATTTTATAAGGAATATAATCTTAAATTCGTTTACTGTGCTTTGGGGAGAAACAATAAACTTAAGCAGATTATATGCATTTTGCCCTATTCTTATAGATATCTTTAAGTTCAAGAGAATTTGGAGATGTTTTCTTAGTCATTAAAAAATCCTCACAACTTCTGAAGTAGATGTTGCAATGTCACCCTAGATAAAATTATCTAATATTAAGAATATGAACTCTACCTTAGCCAGGTAAGCCTGACCCAAACACTAGGTCTAATGCTTGCTCGCCTGAATAATTTTATACAATGAATTTATCTTCTATTTCATAATTTCCTTAATTGAAAATGAGAAAGAAATATTTATTCTCTTTGTTGATAAGAATATTCTATGTGGTAATTCATATACATTTGTACTGAACACAGGATCTGGCATATTTTAGATATCTAAAATGGATTGATAAATAATAAATAAATGAAGATATATAGTATCAGAAAGATTACCTGACTTGCTCAATATCAGGATAGGAAATGGTATAAGTTGTACTAATACAAAATTATCATTTTTAGCTCTTTTTTCAACTCTAAGATAAACAGAAATTTTCATATATTTTCAAACAAATAACAGTTCTATGAAAGTCCCTTTGAAAGCGAACTGAGCAAATAAGTTTTTCTTAGTCATCTTTGAATCACAAGAATTTGCAGAATTCCTTAAAAGGAGAGGTGTTGCTAAAAATATTGGATAAATTCATTAGTGAATAAATGAATATGTTGCTTTTATGCAGTTCTTATTCATTTAGAATCTTATAGTAAGAACCAAACACTTGTCTATTATAAATTACTTGATATTTGGTACAGTAAAATGTAGTACCCAAATTCAAAATGAATAAAATTAAATGCAATTCTATAACATAGTCAATTTATTCATAGTATTTAATCAATCATGTATATGGATAAATGCAATGCTTTTTATGGTCCTTTAAATAACTCACTAGTTTTCTTATAACATCATTTCTTCCTCCCAGGAGTTTCAGACTTCATTGCAACTATGTATAATTTCTCCCTTCAAACCGCACTCATAATGTGAAGCATTTAAATTGGTAGTACATGCATCATTTTTCATGGTCGCTTTAGGATTAAATCTCTCTACATGGTGCCTTAAGAAATATTGCTAACTCAGCTTCAAGGTTATAGGGTAGACGCTGGAGATTAGAATTCTGCACGAGTGGTTGAAAAATAGGCAAAAGTGAAGATTTCCAGCTGGTGGCTATAACAGAGCTCTTCTGAAATAAAGAGACTCTGCCATGGCTAATGCATAAAAATTGTAAAACATTTACACCAAGGATGGAATAATGAGTTAATCCTAGAAGGCTGAAGAGATTTGGAATATAAGAGAGATGCATCACACAACGTGTTAGTTGGTCAAACCAAAAATAATTCAGCATTGGGGTACCATATTAGATAATATCTAGAAAACAAGAGAAAATCACAAATCCAATTCTTCCATTTGTATCCAAAATACCTACATATTGATTGAGACATAGAGAGATTTAGTGAAAGTTCAGGAATATATCATGGATTAACGTTTCCTATTATCTTACATTTTCTCCTTAAGACGTTTTCCTGTTTGGTTTAGACTGGGTATTCAGCTTTTTGGCTCTGATTCAGCAAACTGTGTAGGGAATATGGAGTACTTTTTTCTTTTATAAAATAAACAAGATATTTTATTAATGTGAAATACTTAATATAATAATTTATAAGTGACCTCCTTTTTTTTTTAGTATCATGAATGAGCAGAATAAGCCCCAATTCAATCTAATCTATTCTTATGATGTAATCTTTCTTTGCCTTCTGTAATCATGATTTTGTGCCAAGTTTCTAGTTATAAAGACTTAGAAACTTGTCATTTATAAGAAATATCTTATAAAGAATAATGTATCATTCTAGCAAAGTTGGAAGACAATTGTTCTTGGCAAAGAGATATTGATATTTTTCATCAGATATTTTCACCTTTATATCCAGTTGTATTATATTGTAGGCTTTCTTTTTGTTTTGTTTTGTTTGTTTGTCACACCCTAACAAGTAACAAACGAAACAAACTGGAAAAATCAATAAAAATTGCAAGATCTATGAGAAACATATAGGTACAGGGTAAATCTCTGCTCTGAAGATAAGAGAGATAGGCAAATAAAAGGAGTCAAGTTTCACAAGAGCAGAGATTCACAAGCAGAAACCCCCATAGAAACTGTGCCTAACAAGGAAAACTTGAACTGTAAACGAAGAACTTCTAGAAGCTCAGGGCAGACAAGTCTGAAAATCAAAAACTCTGCAGGGACCCAATCATAAGGGGACCCCACAATACTATGAGACTTACCCCCAAGACCCTCGCCAGGGTCCCACAGTAAATATCAGAGAAAAATCTCCAAGTCTTACAGCAGGTGCAGGGTCAAGAAAACATTTTGAAATATGCTAAAGCATTCTGTTCTTAACAAGGCCTGCCTTCGGTGAAAAGTAATTAAGAGTCTAAACTGCCAGAACTTCGGTGACCTGGGGAAGGGAAATACCCAATTTCACCTCATGCTGGCCATCCTATCCAATCTGAGAGTGAGAGAAAAAGATGAGAAACACTTGTAAAGTTCATATTCTAAAGGCATCATCTCAATAAAAGACAGATTTAATCACACCTAACTTCATAAAGCTTCCTCTTCCCTCAAACTTCAACCCCATATTAGTAAAGACCTATTTACAGCAATTTTTTTAACCTAGTACTTGATTTCCAGCTACCAATAAAAAATTACAAGACATACCAGAAGGCAAAAACACAGTTTTAAGAGATGGAGCATGAACCAGAACTAGATATATAATTGATGTTGGAATTATTAAACTGGGAATTTAACACAACTATGACAAATATGCTAAGTGCTTTAAAGCATAGAGCAGACAGCATACAAGAAAAGATAAGCAATGTAAGCAGAGAGATGAAAATCCTAAGAAACAAAAAAAGAAAGGCTAGAGATTTTTTTAAAACTCTCTAACAAAATTGAAGAATGCCTTTTAAGTGTTCAATATTAGACTGGGCATGGATTATATATAAAATCTCTGCACTACAGTACATATAAATAGATCCTCATAAACCAAAGAGCAAAAGAACAAAGAATGAAACAACAATAAACCCAGAGTATTTCAAGACAACTACAAAAGTTGTACTATACATGTAATGGGAATATAAGAAGGAGAGAAAGAGAGGAATGAACAGAAGTAATATTGAAACCAATAACGACTGAGAATTTTCCCCGAATTAATATCACATAACAAACCAAATATCTAGAAAGTTCAGAAAACACAAAGTTGGACTATGCCCACAAACTACAAGCAAACATATCATCTTCAAACTGCAGAAAAAAAAACAAAAAAAAATCTTGAAAGATGCTGGAGCAGGGGGTGGGGTGAGAGGAATACCTTACAAAGACAAGCAAATGTAAGAACTACATATGACTTCTCCAGAGAGCATGCAACACAGAAAAGAGCAGAGTAAGAGTAAGCTATTTGAAATACTGAGAGAAATAACCCACCAATTTGGAATTCTGTAACCCTGTTAAATGATCCTTCAAAAATGAAAGAGAAAGAAACACTCTCTCAGAGAAATAAAAATTGAAGGGATATGTAGGCCTATCTAGCAAGAAATGTTATAAGAAGTTCTATATTGAGTTAGGTGAGGAGATAAATAATGTAGGTCAGAAACTCAGAACTACGTAGAGAAGCAGAAGGAATACATGAAGGTAAAATTAAAACTTTTATTTCTCTTAATTTATTTAACTGATAAGAGTTTTTTCAAAATAATATTAACAACAATGTATTCAATTATGTAGCTATTATATATGTTAAGTATAAGTGAAGTGAATAACAGCAATGAAACAAGAGATGGGAGGAAGGAACATGGATTACCCTGATTTTATAAAGTACTCACACTACCCTTGAAGTGGTATACTGTTACTTGAAAAAGGACTTGGATTACCTGTAAATAGATATTTCAAAATGCAGAGCAATAAACTTCTAAAAAGAGAAAGGAAGGGGAAAAAGTACAAATGATAGCTAAGAAAGCAGAAAGCTGAAATTTTAAAATGCTCATTAAAACCAAAAAGAGGCAGAAAAACTGTGGAAAACAAAATTAGAAACAAAGAACAAGGGTAGCAAATAGAATAATGGATATGGGATATATTAATCCAATTATGTAAATAATTACTTTGAATTTCAGTGGTCTAAATCCTACAATTAAAAGACAGATTATCAGAGTGCATCAACAAATATGACTAAACCATATGGTATGTACAGGGAATTCACTTTAAATATAAAAATGCATTGCATACAGATTAAAAGTAAATGAGAAGAAAATACAGCATTCCAGCACTAATCAAAAGAAAAAAGAATTAGCTATATTAGTTGTAGACAGTAGATTTCAAAGTAAAGAATGTTATCAGGGATAAATACAGGCATTATATGAAATACAGTCAAATGTTTAAGAAAATATAACGTCTTAAGATTTATTCACTTAACGGCAGAGTGTCACAACTGAATGAGTCCCAAACTGACAAAAATGAAAGGAGAAAAAGGTTAATCTTCTATCATAAGGAATTCACAACCCTTTTCTCAAAAAAACAAAAGGGTGTTGAACACTGTAGAATAAGAGGACTTGGCGCTCACCTCCTCCCACAAATACATCAAAAATACATCTACATACAGAAAAATTACCAGAAAAAACTAACTGGAAACTGTCAGAATTCCTATTCCCAAGGCTGTAAGAAAGATGCACATGTAATCTGGTAGGAGAGGAAGAAAAGCCATCAAGTCAGGATCTGTGCCCTGGGAGGAGACTGAGAAAAAGAGAGAACACATGGGCTGGCACACACCCTGGGGAGTGAGCAGGTCAAAAGCCACAGGCTAAGTGTCCAAGTCCTGTTGAACTATACATAGACATAGATAAAAAAGCTAGAGAAGTCTAGACGCCATTTGTGAGAAGTGTATGCCTGCTGGCTTGCCCACAGGCAGGGTAGAGAGATGTCTTCTCATGCAGCTATCACTACCATAGTCCTCAGTCCCAGTGAGTAAAAATTCTGGGCTCACTTACTTCATACCACAGATTAGCAGTAGTTCTAAGGTGGCCAGGACATGGGAAAAGGCTTTATCTAGGGATGCAGATATGTCCTGGGAGCCCGGGGTGTAGCCTAGGTGGGATTCTGTCAGCCACAGTTGATACTTACTCAAATAGGACCCCCAAAGCAATGCAGATTTCTTTTTTTGTTGTTGTTTTTGTTTTTTTTAGGGCTACACCTGTGGCATATGTTCTCAGGCTAGGGGTCGAATCAGAGCTGCAGCTGCAAGCCTAAGCCATAACAATGTAGAATCCAAGCCATATCTACAATCTATACCACCCCCCCATGGCAAAGCCAAATCCTTAACCCACTGTGCGAGGCCAGGTATTGAACCCACATCCTCATGGATACTAGTTGGGTTTGTAATTGCTGAGCCATAGTAGGAACTCCACAACCCAGATTTCTTACAGCAGCATAGCCAACTGATTTCCTGAGGCAGTATCACCATGTTCCTCAGCATGAGTGGCAAAAACATCCCAGCCCTGCTCTCCCCATGCCACAGCTTGGCACTGGTTCTAGGGCAGCCAAAACCTGAGAAAAAATTTGACCCAGAGGCAACACAAAGGCCCAGGGTGTAGCCCAGTTGGAGCAGTGGCTGCCACTGTTGGCACTTACTCAACAGTGCCCCAGAAGCAGCTCAACTTCTAATGTCAGCATGGTTGCAGGAATCCCCATGACCATATCATTACCCAAGCTGAGTGCACTTCTGCCCAAACAGAGCAAATGCTCCAGTGTCATACACTAAATGCCATAGTCTAGCACTAAATCTATGATGACTGTGACAGGGCAAAGGATGCAACTATGGGCTATATCTAAACAGAGCTGCAGACACCTATGTAGGCAGTATGTTATACCACTACAAGCACTTTAGCCATACTTGCCTCAGCATTCCCCTCCTTTTAAGCAAAAGCCTCAGTGCATAAAAACGGAATAACAAACTTAAAAGGAACAGAGCTAGCTTGAGCCCAATCATCTAAGCTTCTGCTCCTGCAACTCACCCTGTCAGAACACTAAGCAGAGAGAAAGTGCCCCTCATGGTCTGCACAGGCTTTAACTACTCCATCATTAGCCACACCCCTATCATGCTGACAGCAGTCAACATACAATGAGGAAAGACATGACTGATGTCCACAACAAACCCAGCCCTCTCACCAAAGGTATTAGGCATACACAGCCTACAAAGGGATAATCTCATGTAAGAACACCGCTTCAAAACAATAGGTAAACTTTTCACCTAAATCCACAGAGACAGATAACATTAAGTAGAAGGAAAAAGCAGAAGAACTACTGTCATTTGAAAAAGAAAGAGAAAAATCCTGAAAAAACAAAACAAAACAAAACAAAACAGAAATAAACAGTCCACCAGAAAACTAATTTAAAGCATTGGGGACCAAATAACATGTTTCTAAAAAACCAGTGGGTCACCCATGAAATCTAAGAGGAAATCAGAAAATACCTAGAGACAAATGAAAATGAAAACACAATATCCAAAACCTATGGGATGCAACAAAAGCAGTTATAAGATGCTTTCATAGCAATGCAGGCCTCCTCAGGAAACAAGAAAAAAAATCTCAATCAAGCAATCTATCACCAAAAATAATTAGAAAAAGAACAACAATGTCTAAAATCAGCAAAAGGAATGACATAATAAAGATTAGAGAGATAAAAATAGAAAAGATTAGTGAAATGAAGAGTTGGTTTGTTGAAAAGACAAACAAAATTGAAAAACATTTAGCAGTGCTCACCAAGAAGAAAAGAGAGAAGACCTCAAAAAATAAAGTAAGAAATGAAAGAGGAAAAATAACAACCAATACCATAGAGATATAGAAAAATCATATGAGAATACTATGAATAGTTATATGCCAACAAATTGGACATTCTAGAAGAAATGCCCAATTTATATATATTGCCTTCCAATAATGAGTCAAGAAGAAACAGACAATTTGAACAGACAAGTTAGTAGAAGGGAAATAAATTTTTAATAAGACTCCTAACAAACAAAAATCCAGGACCAGATGGCTTCACATGGAAATTCTACTAAACATATAACAAAGAACTAAATCCTATCATTTTCAAACTATTTCACAAAATTGAAGAACACTCGCAAATTCCATTATGTGAGATAGTTGCCATTACCCAGATAGCAAAATCTGACAAAGACACTGAAAAAAAGGAAAACTACAGGACAATATCTTTGGTGAATATAGACAAAAAAAAAAAAAACCTTAACAAAATATGAGTAAACCAGATTCAAAAATACACAAGAGGGTCATAACCCAAGATCAAGTTGGATTTACTTCAAGGTCACAGTGATGGTTCAATACTCACAAATCAATTAATGTGACATACCACATTAACAAAAAAGGAAGTATAAAGATGATATGATTATCTCAATAGAAGCAGAAAAAGCCTTTGACAAAATTCAGCATTCCTGGAGTTCCTGTCATGGTGCAGCAGAAACAACTCCGACTAGGAACCATGAGGTTTTGGGTTCAATCCCAGGCATTGCTCGTGGGTTAAAGATCCAGCATTTCAGTGAGTTGTGGTGGAGGTTGCAGATGCAGCTTGGATATGGCATTGCTGTGGCCCTTGTGTAGGCCAGTAGCTATAGCTCCAATAGACCCCTAGCCTGGGAAACTCCATATGCCATGAGTGTGGCCCTAAAAGGACAAAAAAAAAATTCAACATTCCTTCATGATAAAAAATTTCATCGAAGTGGATATAAAGTGAACATACGTCAATATGATAAAAGCCATTTAAGTCCAACCCACAGCTAATATAAGGTTTGATGGTGAAAAGATGAAAGCCTCCCTGTTAAATCCAGGAACAGAATAAGAACACCCACTTTCACCATTTCTACTTAGCATAATATTGAAAGGCCTAGCCACGGAATGACAAAGAAAAGAAATAAAACATATCCAAATTGGAAGGGAAGAGATAAAACTGTCAGTCTTTGAAGATGACAAGTCACAAGACTCTAGCCCAAAACATTTAGAAATCAATGAATGATTCAATGATTTTCAATAGAAAATAGAGATCAATGAAAACAATATCTAGCTCTTCAAAAGGACTGAAATAAGTGTTGAGACAGGCTAAGAAAAAAAAAGTGGACAACATAAATTACTAATATTAGAAAATAGGATGGGGGGTTTTCCATTGTGGTTCAGCAGTAGCAAACCCAACTAGTATCCATGAGGATGGAAGTTTGATCCCTGGCCTTGTTCAGTTTGTTAAGGATCCAGCACTGCCATGAGCTATGGCATAGGTCACAGATGTAGCACAGAACCTGCATTGCTGTGGCTGTGGTGTAGGCTACGGGCTACAGCTCTGATTTGACTCCTAGCTTGGGAACTTCCATATGGTGCAGGTGCTGCCCTAAAATAAATAAATAAGTAAATAGGAAAGAAAACATGAGGGAACATCACTAAGATCCCATGGATATGAAAAGGATAAAAAAAGCCATACTAGAAATAATACGTCCCCATATTTGACCCCAGATGAAAGGGACCAATTCCTTAAAAGACCCAATGGCCAAAAACCCCACAAGAAGAAATAGGTAATGTGGATAGGAATATAACTACTCAAATTGAATGAATAATTCATAATCTTCCAAAATATAAAGCATCAGGCCCAAGTGAGTTCACTGGTATATTCTACCAAACATTTAATTAAGGGAGAAATTAATCAACTTCCTATAATCTCTTTTAGCACAGGGAATACATCATAACTCATTCTACAAGGAGAGCATTAATATCAAAATCAGGCAAAGACATTAAAAGAAAGACAACTACTAGATTCTCATAGGTATAAATGCATAACCTTCAAGAAAATATTAGTAAGCTGAAACAAACAGTGAATTATACATCATGAGATAAACTGGGATTTATCTCAGATTGGAAGGCTTGTTCACCATTTGAAACCATTTAATATAATACATCACATTAACAAGCTAAAAAAGTCACATGATAATATCAATAGATGAAGAAAAAACTTTGACAAAATCCAACACCTATCCATGCTAAAAACTTTGAGTAAACTAAGAATAAAGTGGAACTTGGTCAACTTGCTAAAGAATATCTTTTAAAATGAACAACTAACATCACAGTTAATGGTCGGAAACTTGCAGGTTTCTCACTTAGTAACAAGGCAAAGATGTTCCCAATCACTACTCCTTTCCAACAATGTACTGGAAATTCTAGTTAATGCAATAAGGCACGTTAAAAAGTTTAAAATTGTATACATTGTGAAGGAAGACAAAACTGTCTTTGTTCATAGCTGACATGATCATCAATGCAGAAATTTTGAAAGATTCAATAAAAAAAAAAATAAAACCGAAACTAATAAGCAATTATAACAAGTTTCAAGATACATGGTTATTACACAAAATCATGATTTACTATATTCTAAGTGAAACTATCATTTAAATATATAAATTATGATTTTTAAATTTTATTATATTTGATTTAAAATGTTGTACCAATTTCTGCTATATAGCAAGGTGTCCCAGTCATATAGACATAGATATAGATACAGATACAGATACAGATATAGATATATACATTCCTTTTCTTATCTCCCATCATGATCTATCCCAAGAGACTGGATACAGTACCCTGTGCTATACAGAAGTATCTCATCACTTATCCATTCTAAATTTGCATCTACTAACCCCAAACTCCCAGTCCATCCCACTCCCTCCTCCCTCCCCCTTGGTAACCACAAATATGTTCCGTTCTCTGTGACGAGTCTGTTTATGTTTTGCACATGGGTTCATTTGTGCCATATTTTAGATTCCATGCATGATATCATATGGCATTTGTCTTTCTTCTTCTGATTTACTTCATTTAATGTGAAAATTTCTAGTTGTATCCATACTGCTGCAAATGTGATTGTTTCATTCTATTTTATGACTGAATAGTATTCCTTTGTATATATGTACCACATCTTTTACATCCATTCATCTGTCAGTGGACATTTAGGTTGTTCCATGTCTTGGCTACTGTGAATAATGCTGCAATATACATAGGGGTGCATGTAGATCTTTGAATTATAGTTTTGTTTGGTTATTTGCCCAGGAGTGGGATTTCTGGATCATATGTTAGTTCTATATTTGGTTTTCTGAGGAAACTCCATACTGTTTTCCATAGTGGTTGTACCAATTTACATTCCCACCTACAGTGTAGGAGGGATCCCTTTTCTCTACACCCTTTCCAGCATTTGTTTGTCCAAGTTGGCTGTAGGGGTTTGCAGCCACCAGTGTTGCTCATGCAAGAGGTGCCCTGCTACACAGAAAAAGAAGTTCCTATGGCATTCATGACCTCCCCTTCCCTCACACTCCCCAAAAATGGTGCCTTGCTCTTCTGGGCTTAATCTTTTTTCCAAACTCCCTAGGATATGGCACACCGCTCCCTAGTGTGTTCCCACATGGCCAGATCAAGTCCTATACCTAGAAGTGATCTCTGACTCTGAAGCCCAAGTCTCAGTGTCCAATCCTCACCCAGGTGTCTCAGGTTGTCCAGCATAAGGTGGTGGTTCTGATCATCTGTGGGGCTCTCTTTCTGATTTGCCCTCCTCGGACTTGCTGCTATACTTTTCTCTCAGTTTTATGGTAAACCTAAAACTTCTTTAAAAAGTCTTTAAATATATAGTTAAAAAATAAAACTAAGTTCTTTATGACAGGTTTTTATAACCTTTTATAGCAAGAATATGTATTAAGAATACCCTGAAGTGGGATAATGTGTAGAATTTTCCAAAATTGTTTGACAACTTGCCTCATTGTGTATTCAGTGACTCATGGGACTAGTGTTTGTTAAAACTCAGTTTGAGTAATTTTCTTCTACTCTACCCTAAAAGTACCCTATACTTATACTAACCCTATTAGATATTATCTGGAAGAGATATACTGACTCTACAATTACAGTGTGCTTTGTAAAGGCTTAAAGGCTTAAGAAACTACCAGTCTATGGTATCCCTCTGCACATAAAAAAGACAGCTCTAGTGGTTAGTAAAACCACTTCTGAGATTGAGATAGCAATCTACAAGGTGCATGTAAGCAGAGAAAATCAGGATTTTAGAAGAGAGTCTAACAGGTATATCACCCTTAAGTTTAACATTGCAGTGAGTTCAAAGGCCACAGTAAATAAAAGGAGATAATAGCTTTTTCCTAATGAGCATACTTATTGACAAAATCCTTAGGATTCCATTAAAATGGAAGCACAAACTAATATATAAGATAGGCATGGTTAGCTTATGAAAATAGTAAAGTGAACTTTCATGAGACACTGTTATTGATAGAAGCATGTCCTATAGTCCTGATGATGTACAACTAATGAGATCCTGCTGTGTAGCACTGGGAACTATATCTAGTCACTTATGATGGAGCATGATGCTATGAGAAAAAAAATCTATACATGTATGTGTAATTGGGTCACCATGCTGTAAAGTAGAAAATTGACAGAACACTGTAAACCAGCTATAATGAAAAAATAATGAAAAAAATGAAAAAAATATATAAAAAAGACAAAAATACCTCTCATAACTATTTGGGGATAGTTTTTGCGCTAATACAGAATATCCATCCTGCTTCAAACATATAGAAATTTAAAAGTAAAATATAAGAACAACAATGAATAAGTTAAATATAAAAGAAAGATAAATCTTTGTATGGTAGAAAAAAAGGCTAGGTTTCAGGCAAGAAACAAATTCACCAGCTAATAGCATGAAAGTATGGGAAGGATATAAGCACTGAAGGATTCTGAAGATGGTATTTATTCATCAAGTCCAAATAGGGATACAAATTAAAAGATATGACCAACTGAGCTCTTAAAAGAGTTTCCTCATTGGTAAATATGGACAAGAAAAACATGCTATTTTCACTAAATATAGTCACTTCTGTCTGATTTTTTTGAGAAGGGAAAATATTTTCTAGATATAGATTAAATTTCCTGTCACTTGCATTGTCTGAGACTCTTCCAATAACATTCTTGAACACAGAGAACTTCAGGGACATAGAAAAAATGCAAAAACAAAAACCACAGAAAAATAACCTGAAACCAGTCTTTAGAAAAAAGTTCATATCCTAGAAAAAAATGAGACCCTTTCACTGATTTTACCAGTGCTATACAAATACACACATACACATTATTCCTACTGCCTCACAATAAAAATTATCAACTGCATAAGAAAACGACCACAAAAATAATAAACAGGAAGATTAGTATTCCAACATGTGAGTTAACAGAACAAATTGAAAAAAGATTATAAATAATATTTAAAATAATTAACACAAATAGATATTAAAATGAAGGAACGAAAAAAAATGAAGGAACAGAAACATGAAAAAATATACTGTATTGGATTTCAAAATTGGCCATAGTTCATTTCCTCCCATTATGAGTATCTTTATAAGATTATAGTGAATCTCTATTCATCAAGGGTTTGAGATTCTCTACTTCTGTCATTTGTATTAGACTATAAGTTTCTTAGTTCTATGGAATGTGGCAGAAGTAATGTTCCAGTGCTGAGCCAGGGTCTCAGGAGATTTTGCATGCAGAAATGCCTAGAATATCTTGGTGAATAAGAGAAACTATAAGAATCAGAGACAAATTATTCAACCTGAGGATCCCTAGACTAGTCAGGTAAATAAAGCATCATCTGATTTTGTGTGTGCAGTAGAGAGCAATTAAAAACACTTCTTTTAGTGTAGTCCAAATTTCCAGCTCACAGAAATTGTAAATTGTATACATGGTTATTGTTTTAAACCACTAATTTTGGGGAAGACTTTTATAAGAAAAAATTACTAACATATAGGCAAAGCTGAAAGGCAAAATGTAGAATATTTTTTTAAAGAGTAAAAATCTAAACTAGGGAACCGTGTGTGCATTGTGAATCAGAGAATAAAAAAGATATTTTGGTGTTTATAGGCTTGGAGCTAGACTATCCAGTGAATAAACTTTAACCATAAGCTGATACTTTTGTTTTAAAAATAGTCAGGAACCAGTTTCCTTTTATCACAGAGGGTCTTTCTCAAATGTGAAAAAAAAAATTCACTAGAAATATTTTACTAACCTAATTTGAACTAGTATATGTATAAAGCAAATGAGGATAAAGTATCAGCACTCTAGAGGGGAAACAAATAAACATAAAGGATTTCAAGGCTAATGTATGTTGCTGCTGGTGGTCAGGCATCATATATACAGATTAGCACTCTTTAAAAAGTGGTTATCAGTGTCCCTGAGAGCTGTGGACAAGAAAAGGGCTAAGGCATAATAGTTAAAATTCTGACTCTTTGTCCTCCTAATAAAAATATCTGGAAAAAAGTGATTGGATAAGGTGAAGATATTTGCAGAAAATACTTTTAAAAAATTTTTAATTAGGTCACGGATTTAGTAAGAGAAGCTAAGTTGAACCCACACTATTTGACACACAATGGATATAACATATCAAGAGGATTATTGGTTATTTAGAGGAGAAAACCAAGCGAATGATAACATATTTTTCATCTAAAACCATGGAATCCAAAAATAAGTGGCATACTACTTAAAATTTCTGAGAGATAATAAATGTTAATCCTACATTCTCTATCCTGTGAAAATACCTTTAAAAATGAAGTGGAGGAGTTCCTGTCATGGCTCAGTGGTAACAAATCTGACTAGTATCCATGAGGATGCAGGTTCTATCCCTGGCCTCACTCAGTGGATCTGGCATTGCTCTGAGCTGTGGTGTAGGTTGCAGATACAGCTCAGATCTTGTATTGCTGTGGCTGTGGTATAGGCTGGCTGCTACAGCTCCAACTGGTCCCCTAGCCTGGGAACCTCCATATGTTGTGGGTGCGGCCCTAAAATAAAAGACAAAAAAAAAAGAAGGGGAAACAAGATATTCTCAGAGAAATGAAAAAGAAGAACATTTGTCATCAGGAGAGACTTCCTTGAGGAATGGCTACAGGGAGTGCTCCAATTAGCAAACAGAAAGGTAAGGAGCCTTGGGACTGCAAAAAGAAACAAACAAACAAACAAAAATTAATGGATAAAAATTAAAGAAAATGTAGCAGATTACCTACAGCTCTAAGACTATAAAATCATATTTAATGATTGAAACAAAATTATAATACTGTCTGATGTACTGAAGATAATTGCACTTAAAATCTAGAGAGAATAAAGAGATCTAAATGGAAGTAAGATTTCTGCAGCTCACTTGAAGTGGTAAAACATGAATACCAGTAGACTATGATAATTGTGGACATATGTGTGCTATAATATCTACAGCAACTAATGAGAAATCTATACAAAATGATACACTCATAAACATTCCTAAGGTATATTTCTAAAAAAAAAACTTCAAAGTCTTCAAAAATCATCATTCTCTAGAGAAAATTGAGAAAGAAAAGAATGACAACCAGTAAAACAAGGAAAATAAATAACATGAAGGCAGATGGATGCGATAACATATATATATGTATAAACAAATATAAATGGTCCAAATATGCTATTTAAAATGCAGAGATTTGCAATGTTAAAAAAGACTCAGATACAATGACTCAAATAGGTAGAAAATCATATAAATTGAAAATAAAGAAACATAGCAAGTCTTTACTTGTAGATGACATGATTGGCCTTGTAGAAAATTTAAGAAATCTGTAAAATAAAGCTTTAGAAATATTGTTATGGAATGTTTTGGAATATATCATCAAAACACTTAAATCAGTTGCATTTCTGTATGTAAACAGTGAACATACAGAAATCAAATTAGACACAATGCCATTTATAATAACTTCAATATAAATTAAAAGAAATTTGGGAGTTCCCATTATGGCAAAGCAGAAACAAATGCAACTAGGAACCATGAAGTTGCAGGTTTGATCCCTGGCCTTGCTCAGTGGGTTAAAGATCCAGCATTGCTGTGAGCTGTGGTGTAGGTCACAGATGCAGCTCAGATCTGGTGTTGCTGTGGCTCTGACGTAGGCCAGCAGCTATAGCTCTGATTAGATCTCTAGCCTGGGAACCTCCACGTGCCACGAGTGTGGCCCTAAAAGACAAAAAAAGACAATAAAATTAAAAGAAATTTATTAAACACTAAATAGAAAAAAATCATTGATTCCCTCTACCCATCAATCTTGAAAACTTCTATTCTCATACTTTGGAATTTAAATAATCTTCTCCAGGAAAAATATATGATCTTCACCTCAAGCTTTACATTCCAAAGATGATTTATTTTTACTTGAAGTGAGAAAATTTACCTCTGATGGGAGCCTGGTCTACACAGTACCAGCTGGGGCTTCAGCTTCAGCTTTAAAACAATGCTGGAAAGCCCAGTCTTTTTAGGACCCAATAGTAGGTGCTGTCTTTGGAGGAAAAGTAGTTTTGAAGTGTCCAAAGTATTTAAAAGTGTTCTACTTGGGCAATGGTGATGGCACTGATACCTCCCACCATGGACAGCTTCAACTTAGCCCTGCTCCAAAAATAGGACCTCAAGTCATTGTGATGGCATAGTTGAAGACCCTGAGCTCACCTATTCCCACAAGTATACTCAAACCACAACTATCTACTAAACAACCACCAATAAAAAAGAGTGGAAACTACCCAAAAAGCTATTCTACATCCAAAGACAAAGAAAAAAATTACATTAAAAACAGTAGGAGGGGCACAATCATGATATAATAAAATCCCATACTCCCAAGGTGGGCAGCCCACAACATGGAGAATTATCATGTCACAAAGATTCTCTAATGGGAGTGAAAGTTCTGTGCCTCAAGTCAAGTTCTTGTCTGTGGGGTTGGCATCAGGAGTAGGAGTCCCCAGAGCATTTGATTTTGAAGGCCAGCAGGACTCGAGTGCAGGAGCTCTAAATGTCTGGGGAAAACAGACACTCTACACTTAGAGGATGCATACAAAATCTCATGCACCCTGGGATCCATGGCAAAAGCAGTGATTTCCAAGGAGCCTTGGCTAGACCTACCTGCTTGATATGGAGAGTCTCCTAGAGAAGCAGGAGACAGCTGTGGCTCTCTCTTAGGAGATAAAAGAGAGAAGATATGTGGGAATATTCATCCAAAAGCTGACAACTTGCTTGGGATGTTACCACCAAGATCTGGCCCTACCCAACAGCCTGTGGGCTCTAGTGCTGCGATGCCTCACACCAAACAACTAAGAGTAAAGGAACAAAGTCCCACCCATCAGCATACAGGCTTCTTAAAGAACTTCTGAGCCCAAAGCCACATCTCAACATGGCTCTGCCCATTGGAGGGTCAAATCCAACTCCATCTACCAGTGGGCGGGCACCAGGCCCTCCCACCAGGAAGCTTATACAGGTCACTAAACCAACCGCACCCAGGGAAGATATCAGAAGCAAGAAATATACAGTTCCAAAGTCTGTGTAATTGAGTCAGCAAACACAGGTCAGAACATACCCTCTCACCAGCTGGTCCCTGACCATTGGGTGATGAGGCGGGAGTGTACTGCTAATACATATAGGACATCCCCTACAGATGGCCACTTCTCCAAGGTTGAGAATCATAAGTAAATTTCCACATACCTAAAAATACGAATAGAAGTTTAGTAAAAATGAGATGGCAGAGAAATATGTTCCAAGTGAAGGAAAAGTATAAAATCCCAGAAGAATAGCTAAGTGTCAAGGAGATAGGCAATCTACTTGAGAATGAACTCAGAGTAATGATCATAAAGATAATCCAAGAAGTTGGGAAAAGAATAGAGGCAAAGTGAGAAGTTACAAAAAATTTTAACAAAGAATTAGATAAAAATACATAACAACCAATCATACTTAAAGAATACAATGACTTAAATGAAATAAATAAACTAGAAGGAATAAAGAGCAGAATAAATGAGGCAGAAAAACAGATAAGTGGTCTGGAATATAGAGTGGTGGAAATCACAGCAATGGATCAAAATAAAAAAAAAAGAAAAGAAATGAGGACAATTTAAGAGAACCCTTAGACAATGTCATAAACACCCACATTCACATTACAGGGTTACCATAAGGAGAAGAGAGAGAAAGGGATATTTGAAGAGATAATAGCTGAAAACTTCCCTAGCAATTTAAAGGAAGCAGTCACCCAAGTCAAGGAAGTTAGAGAGTACCAAACAGGACCAAGCCAAGTAGGAACATTCCAAGACACATAGTAATTAAATTGATAAAGATTAAACGTAAAGAGAAAATATTAAAGGCAAAAAGGGAAAAGAAACAATTTATAAAGGAACACATGTAAGTTTAGCAGCTGATTTTTCAGGAGAAATTCTGTAGGCCAGAAGGAAGCAGAATGATATATTTAAAGTGATGAAAGGGAATAAACTATAACCAAGAACATTCTACTCAGCAAGGCTCTAATTCAGATTTGACAGAGAAATACAAAACTTTATAGACAATAAAAGCTAATAGAATTCAACACCGTCAAATCAGCTTTACAACAACTGCTAAAGGAATGTCCCTACTCAGAAAATAAAAGGCCAAACTAGAAACAAGAAAATTATGAAATGTTAAAATTTACTAGTAAGGGCAAATATACAGTAAAGGTAGGAAATAATGCACACACACGTATGATATCTAAGGCAATAATATGAGAGGAGGAGAGTACAAGTGTGGGATATGGGAAATGCATTTAAAATGAAGAGATTAGTAACTTAAAATAATTGCATTTACATAATGACTACCATAGCAAAATCTCATGGTTGCTGCAAACCAAAAATCTATATGGGTAAACACAAACAAGAAAAAGAATCCAAGGGCAACACTAAAGACATTAAATCACAAGAGAAGAGAACAAAAGAGGAAGGGAAGAAAAAATACCTACAAAAACAAATGTAAAACAATTTTAAAAATGCCAGTAAGAACATAGATATCAATAATTTACCTTAAATGTAAGTGGATTAAATGCTCTAACCAAAAGACACAGACTGGCTGCATGACTACAAAAATAGTACTTGCACATATCCTTCTACAAGAGACCCACTTCAGATCTAGAGAAATATACAGAATGAAGTGAGGGGATGGAATGAGGTATACTGTGCAAATGGAAATCAAAAGAAAGCTTGAGTAGCCATACTCCTATGAGACAAAATAAACTTTAAAATAGACTGTTACAAGAGACAAAGAAGGACACTATCTAATGAACATGGGATCAATCCAAGAGGAACTATAACCATTGTAAATATGTATGCACCTAACACAGAAGCACCTCAACATATAAAGTAACTTCTAAGAGCCATAAAAGGACAAACTGACAGTAACATAATAATAGTGAGGGACTTTAACACCTCCACTTACATCAGTGGACAGATCATCCAGAGAGAAACTCTTTATGGAAACACAGCCCTTAAATGTCATATTAGACCAGATGGACTAAATTGGTATTTATAGAACATTCAAAAGGATAGAAGTAGAATACACATTCTTTGAAAGTGCCCATGGAACATTATCCAGGATAGATCACATGCTTGTAAACAAAGAAGCCTTGGAAATTTAAGAAAATTTAAATTGTATCAACCATTTTTTTCCAAATTTAACAGTATGAGGCAAGAAATCAAATACAAAAAAAAAAACTACAAAAATACAAAAACATGAAGGCCAAGCAGTCTGCTACTAAACAACCAATGGATGACAGAAGAAGTAAAAAAGGAAGTCAAAAAATATCTAGAAACAAATAAAAGTGAAAATACAATGATCCAAAACCTATAGGATGCAGCAAGCAAGTATATAAGGGAAGTTTATAGTGATAAAATCTTACCACAAGAAATAAAAAAAATTTAAATAAACAATTTTACCTTTTACCTAAAGCAACTTGAGAAAGAACAAATAAAACCCAAAGTTTGAAGGAAAGAAATCATAAAGATCAGAGTAGAAATAAATTAGAGACAAAAAAACAATAGAAAATATCAATGAAACTAAATGATGGTACTTTTGAAAGATAAATGAATGGATAAATCTTTACCCAGACTCATCAAAAAGGGAGAGAGCCCAAATCAATAAAATTGGAAAAGAAAAAGGAGTAACTACAACTAATACCAAACAACTACAAAGGGCAATAAAAGATTACTACATGAAAACATATGCCAATGAAATGGACAACCTATAAAAAATGGACAAATTCTTAGAAAGGTACAAACATCCAAGACTAAACCAGGAAGAAATAAACTATGAACAGACAAATTACAAGGACTGAATTGTACCTGTGATTTAAAAGGTACAATAAATAAAAGTCCAGGACCAGATGGCTTCACAGGTGAATACTATCAAACGCTTCGAGAAGAGGTAATTTCTATCCTTCTGAAACAATTCTGTAACACTGCAGAGGAAGGAACACTCCTAAATTGACTCTATAAGTCCAATATCCCCTGATAACAAACCAAACAAATATGTTACAAAAAGAGTAATTTACAGGCCAATATTACTAATGAACATAGATGCAAAAATCCTCAACAAAAAACTATCAATCCAAATCCAATAATACATTAAACAGAACATACACCAAACAAGTGGGATGTATCCCAGTGATAATAAGGATTATTCAATATCCAAAAACAATCAGTGTGATACACTACATTATCACATTGAAAAATAAAAACCATATGAACATCTCAATGGATGCAGAAAATATTTTGATAAAATTTAACACCCATTTATGATAAAAACTATACAGAAAGAATGCATAAAAGAAACTTAATAAATGTCATATATGACAAACCCTCAGCTCACATCATTCTCAATAATGAAAAGCTGAAAGAATTTCCTCTAAGATCAGGGACAAGACAAGGATATTCACTCTCACCACCACTTTGATTCAACATAGTTTTGGAAGTCCTAGCCAAAGCAATCAGAGAAAAATAAATAAATAAAAAGTAATCTAAATTGGAAAAGAAGTAAAACTGGCACTGTTTGCAGATGACATGAACCTATATAGAGAAAATCCTAAATATAGTAACAGAAAACTACCAGAGCTCATCAATTAATTTGGTAAAGTTGCAGGAAAAAATTAATACACAGAAATCTCTTGCATTTATATACACTAACAACAAATATTAGAAATGATTACACCAAAACAAACAAAATACCTAGGTATAAACATACTTAAGGAGGCAAAAGACCTATAATCTGAAAACTAGAAGATATTGATGAAAGGAATTGAAGATGACACAAACAGATGGAAAGAGACACCATGTTCTTAGATTGGAAGAATCAATATTTTCAAAATGACTATCCCCTCCATGGCAACCTACAGAGTTAATGCAATCCCTATCAAATAACCCATAGCATTTTCCAAAGAACTAGAATTTTTTTTTTAATTTACACAGAAACACAAAAGACCTCAAATAGCCATAGAAATCCTGAGGAAGAAAAATGGACCTGAAGGAATCCGGCTCCCTGACATAAAAACACACTATAGGGGTACAGTCATCAAAATGGTATGGTACTGGCACAAAGCCAGAAATACAGTTAATGGAAAAAGGCATAAAGCCCCAAAATAAACCCATGCACCTATGGTCAACTAATCTATGGCAAAGGAGGCAAGAATATACAACAGAGGAAAGACAGTCTCTTCAATAAGTGGTACTGGGAAAACTGGGCAGCTGCATGAAAAGAATGAAATGAAATTTTCTAAAACTGTATACAAAATAAACTCAAAGCAGATTAAAGACCTAAATGTAAAATCAAACACTACAACACTTCTAAAGAAAAACATAGTCTGAACAATCTAAAACATAAATTGCACAATATTTTTTACTCTGGATACACCTCCTAGAATAATGAAAATAAATACAAAAATAAAGAAACAGGACCTAATTAAACTTTGCACAGCAAAGGCAACCAGAAACAAAATAAAAAGACAACACACGGAATGGGAGACAATATTTGTAAAAAAAATAAGGACTGCCAATGGATCACTGAAGAAATCAAAGAGGAAATTAAAAAGTACCTATAAGCAAATGACAGCAAAGATACAACACTCCAAAACCTATGGGATGCAACAAAAGCTGTTCTAAGAGGAAAGTTTATAGCAATACAAGCCCACCTCAGCAAACAAGAAAAAGCTCAAATAAACAACATTGCAGCACTCTTTGCAATAGCCAAGACATGGAAACAACCTAAGTGTCCATCAACAGAGGAGTGGATCAAGAAGATGTGGTACATATACACAATGGAATATTACTCAGCCATTAAAAGGAACGAAATACCAGCATTTTTAGCAACATGGATGGACCTAGAAATTATCATGCTAAGTGAAGTTAGTCAGACAATGAGACACCAACATCAAATGCCATCACTGATATGTGGAATCAAAAAATTACAGACTGAACTTCTTTGCAGAACAGACTTTGAAAAACTTGTGGTTTCCAAAGGAGTCAGTTTGGGAGTTGGGGGTATGTGCTGGGTTGTGGATTGGAAATCCTATAAAATTGAATTGTCATGATCATTGTACAACTATAAATGTAATAAATTCACTGAGTAATAAAAAAATAAAACCAATTACTTCTAGATGCAAAAAAAAATTAATGGCTGACAAGATTAATCTCTAAAATACGCAATCTCAATATAAAAAAAAATAAAAAACGAACAGAGGCTCTAAAGTGACATTTGTCCAAAGACAAAAGATATATGCAAAGATGTTCAACATTACTAATTATCAGAGAAATGCAATTCAAAACTACAATGAGGTATCAATTCACACTGTTAGAATGGCCATTGTAAATAAGCCAACAAATAAAAAAGGCTTGAGAGCATGCAGGGAAAAGTAAATGCTTCTACACTCATGGTAGGAGTATTAATTGGTACAGCCACTATATAGAATGCTATGGAGTGTCCTCAAAAAAACAAAAAATAGAACTAGTATATGATCCTGCAATTCTACTCATGGACGTATATCTAGAGAAAACCATAATTCAAAAAGATACATGCACTCAATGTATTTAAAATAGCTAAGACTTGGAAACAACCTAAATTGATAAAGATGTTGTATGTATATACAATGGAATATTACTGAGCCATAAAAACCAATAAAATAGTATCATCTGCAGCAATATGAACAGCTATAGACATTATTACACTGAGTGAAGAAAGGTATTTCTCTGAAAGACAAATATCATAAATCACTAATATGTGGAATCTAAAAATGATACAAATGAACTTATTTACAACTGAAGTAAACTCACATACTTCAAAAACAAATATATGATTACCAAAGAGGAAGGGGAGGGATAACTTGGGAGTTTCAGATAAAAATATATATACTAGTATATATAAAATAGACAACAAAAAAGGACATACTATACAGCACAGGGAACTACACTCGGTATCTTTTAAAAACCTATAAAGGAAGAGAATATTAAAAAATAATACATATGTATGTGTGTTTGTGTATAACTGAATCACTTCGCTGTACACTTGAAATTAACACATTTGGGATTTCCCATTGTGGCACAGTGGAAACTACTACAACCAGATCCATGAGGATGCAAGTTCAATTCCTGGCCTTGCTCAGTGGGTTGGGAATATGACATTGTTTTGAGCTGTGGTGTTCGTCATAAATGCAGTTCTGATCCTTCCTGGCTGTGGCTGTAGCTGACAGCTATAGCTCTGATTTGACACCTAGCCTGGGAAATTTTATATGCCATGGATATGCTTCCATCAAAAAAGCCCACCAAAAAAGGGGAAATTAACACATTGTAAATCTACTATATTTCAAAAAAATTTTTAAAAATTTTCTGCAATTCACATTGTTTCTCGGCAATAGGTAAAATAGTGCCTTTCAATAAAAACCCAGACTTAGATGGCTTTATAGTTGACATCTTACAAATATGCAAGGAATAATTTATTCATATGATATATAAATAATTTACAAAATGAATTAAAAATTACAAAACTATAGCTTTTCTTACAAGGTTCATTTACTGAAAAATCTAGATTAATACAAAATAATAGCGAGATTGAGAGAAAAAACTAAAAGTCCATTTCAATTATTAACCTAGTTATAAAGTCTTCTAAGTAAAATATTAGCTAACTTGTTTTAACACTATTTTAAAATGATAATCTGTCATTGTAAAGTAATATTTACTACATAAATTTAAAGTAGTTCAATAGTGATAAATCAGTATAATCAACCACATTCACAGATTAATGGAGTAACATTATATGATCATCTCAATGAATGCAGACCTTATATATACATTTCAATTCCCATTAATCACTTAAAAATACCTAAAGAAATGAAAGTTAGAGAGAAGTTCAGTTATTAAGAAAGTATCTGTATGAGAAACTAGTTGTAATTTCCCTATGACCTGCGAAACAGAGGACTACAAACTTTCTTAAAAATCCAGATGATAAAAAATTGTAGATATAATGTAAGAATGTATGTAACGTTTTCATACTACCATTAAAAATGCAAAGAGTAGTCTTAGCTCCATGTTCTGGATAAATAAATAAATAAATAAATAAATGGAAACAACAAGCCGTGTATGTGCCATGTTCATATTTTGCCAACACCTCCCAAAAGAAAGAAAGAAGGAAGGAAGGAAGGAAGGAAGGAAGGAAGGAAGGAAGGAAGGAAGGAAGGAAGGAAGGAAGAAGGAAGGAAGAAAGAAAGAAAAGGAAAATAAAGTTAAGGAGAGAATATCATGAGGCTAAAAAATTCTTCTGCTCTGACAGACAGAGTACATAAAATCTTTTCTATATTTCTTTTTTTCTTGATTCCTCCCAGACCTGTAAATTTTTGATTTGACAGTACTTGGTTTAAATAAATTTATTGTATTCTAACTTGTAAGAATCTTCCATTCTAATTCCTAAATGAGCATTGTAACGAACCTTACCTGATTAAAATGAGACTGAAAAACATTTTTTCATAGCTTGGTAATAAACAATCTATTATTGAGAATTAGTTCTATAGAAGATCAACTTCATTTTATTATGCTGATTTTTACCTGCCACAATTCCAGAAATAGAATCTCCTGATTTCATCACACATAATAATGTTTTTCATTTTTTATACAATGATTATAATCTTTGGGGACTTTGAAAATAGTAAAGCACTGCCTTGATATATAATAAAATACTAAATCCCTGAACAAATATATAATACGATTGTGTTTGCGTTCAAAAATAACGCTTCAAATGAACCACTTAAAATAAATTGCCTAATTTTCCTTTGCACTGAGTGAAGCAAATAGCCTCAATTGCACTCATTTGATGAAAGAGTCCTTAAGACATTTAATTTACATTTTTTGCTCCACTCAGGCAAACCACCCAGTAATTTTTTTTCTTTGTTTGTCTATGGTTTACATTTTCAAGGATACATTAGAATATCAGAATATAATTACTCTTTGGAGAGTAAATAGTTGTCCTTTAATTTGAGAAATTTGACAATTAAAAAAAAAGTCCCTATAATTTGGTAGAGGAAAGACTGATGCAAGAGAACCAAATTTTCCTTCTGATTGACGAGCATGGAGAGAGCACTGCCTTTGCATTTTTGTCTAGGATGACAACTCACTGATCTTCTATAACTTTCCACTGTCATGCTTCCTCCTAATTCTATCATGTGGCCTACATGACAATAGCAAACAATACTTAGATATAAAGTCTATCATAGAAGGTTTTTTTATTGCTTTATTAAATTTGCTTCATGTAAATGCATATCAGTTTCAATACTTATTTAGAGATGCACTCATTTAAACTTGTTTTATACCTATATATGTACATTTGAGTCAGCCAGAGTTGGGTGTTTGGCTTTATAGGACGACTTCATTAAAAATGACAACAGCAACATTTTAGCTGACTAGAGAAAATTTTATTCTTAGTATACAGACCAGTCATTTCACTTGCGAAATCAATTTCAAAAGGCTTGCAGCAAAACGGCTTTGACAAGATGTCATACTGTGAAATGTGGGTGACAAGATGGATCTCAGTGAATAGTGCGAAGAAAAGTGAAGTAAATTAATTTCAAAATAACAACTTGATTCTGCAGATAGAGGGAAAAGAACATTGATTGTAACAGGATCATCAAGGATAGTCCTGAGGCTTTACGAATGCATGCAGAAATAACCAGTGGAAGAGAATTTTAGACTTAAGTTTTCATAGAATATTTGAAGTAATAAGGAGGAAAGCTTCAGAAAAATACAGGCAGAAATGTTCGTTCAGATTAAGACCAGAGACTTTAAATTCTCTCACAAACCTCTCAATCTCCTGAGAGTTAAAAAAAAAAAAAAAAAAAATCTTGGAACTCCCTGAGACTGTCAGCATGGCTTCCTTCAGATATAGTTCAGGAATGTTCAACTTTGTAACCTTTAAGTCCAGCACATATGAAATGTGTGTCATTTTGTTCATATGCTACATTTCACCATTTTAAAATCTATTTTTAGCTTGCCCTCAGGTACCAGTCCAAAGGTAAAACTTTCTTCAAGTTTTTCTTATCTAACTCTAGAATCTCAAAACTAAGGAAATTGAATCATTTCATTTCAACGTGGTTTTATCTGTCCAAAAGTTTTCAAAAACAAACATAGGGTGTATTAATTGACTGCTTTCCATGCACAGCCAATCTTAATGTCCTAATGAGGACCTGAGTTTTATTGGATTTCCTTGGTGTTCGGAGGCAGGATTAAGCATGGAATATATTTATTTCCTTTCACAGAAGATATAGGGAATATTGGGTAAAGCTTTTTGGAATGTCCTGCTCAAAAGAGCTTCTGATTACAGAAGAACTGTTTTCTGGAATGTCTCAACAAGTATCATTTGAAATCAATATTTTCCAAAGGTAGTGCATTTTATAGCATAAAGGGTCGTTTTAAAGAAAGTATCTACTAGTTTCAAGTTACCAACTAGGTCCACTGTATTAGCATTTCAGGTTATCAGGAAGGTTAAGATCATGGATATTAAAATTAAACAGTCACTAGTTCACAACCCTGACTTGAGAATAACATTTTTGTGACCATGGACAGATGTTTTGCCTTCTCTAATAAGGTACTAATAATAATTATATTCCAATAAGGGTCAAACAGTCTTTTAAGTGTTAGTCAAGAGGATCTTAATCTTCCCCTCAACTTGACTAAACTTTAGATTGTTTTTAATTTTTTTCCCAACTTTCTAGAGTATTTACTTTAGAAAATTTATAACTGTCGATCCTTTTTCTATCCCTTTGAGATGTAAATTTTTATGCATTCATCAGTTAACAAAAACTTAGGTAATGACCATATTTTGGCTATTGTGCATAATGCTCAATAAACATGAGAGTGCACATATCTCTTCTAGACCCTGTTTTTATTTCCTTTAGATATATACCAAGAAGTGGGATTGCTGGATCATATGGTAGTTCTATTTTTCATTTTCTTTTTCTTTTTAGGGCCGCACCCAAGGCATATAGACTTTCCCAGGTTAGGGATCGAATCAGAGCTGCAGCTGCCAGCCTACACCACAGCCACAGCAACTCAGGATCTGAGCAGTGTCTGTGACCTATACCACAGCTCACTTCAATGCCAGATCTTTAACATACTGAGTGAGGCTAGGATTGAACCTGCATCCTCACGGATACTAGCTGGGTTCGTTACCACTGAGTCATAACAGGAACTCCTATATTTCATTTTTTGAGAAGACACCATTCTGTTGTTCATAGTGTCTCTACCAATTTATGTTCTTACTAACAGAGCACAAGGGTTGCAATTTCTCCATATTATATCCAACATGTGTCATCTCTTTGATAATAAGATTCTAACAATTGTGAGGTGTATCTTTTGATTTGCATTTCTCTGATAAGTGATGTTGAGCATTTTTCATGAACCTGTTGGCCACTTGTGTGTCTTCTTGGAAAAATGTCTATTTATTTTCTCTGTCTTTTTAAATCAGTTTTTGTTGTTGTTGTTGTTGTTGTTATTGAATTGTATAGTTCTTTATATGTTTTGGATGTTTACCCCTCATTCGATATATAGTTTGAAAACATTTTTCCCATTCCATAAATTACCTTTTCATTTTGCTGATTGTTTCTTTTTGCTGAATAGAATCTTTTGAGCTTGATGTACTTGATTTTTGCATTTGTTTCTTATGCTTTCAGTGTCCTATCAAAAAAAAAATTGCTAAGACCAATGTCTGGAGTTTCTTTCCTACCTTTACTTCTAAGGGTTTTATAGTAGCAGGTCTCATATTTAAGTCTTTGATCCATTTTGGGTTAGATTTTTTGGTTTGTTTTCTGTTTTTGGGGGGGTTGTTTTGGTGGGTGTGTCTTTAATGGCTGTACCTCCAGCATATGGAAGTTCCTGGGCCAGGGACTGAATCTGAGCCATAGCTGCAACCTCTGCCACAGCTTCTGCAATGCCAGATACTTTCACCCACTGCAACAGGCTGGGCACAGAACCTATGCCTCTGCAGTGACCCTAGCTGCAGCAGTGGAATTCTTAAACCACTGTGCCACAGCAGGAACTCCTGAGTTAGTTTTTTGAGGGGGTTTAAGATAGGGATCCAACCTCATTCTTATGCATGTGGTTATCCAGTTTATTCAACACCATTTGTTAAAGAGGCTATTCTTTCCCCACTGAGTTTTCTTGGCCTCCTTAATAAATGTTAGTTGAGGACTTTCCATGTGGATCACAACATAACTACTCAGTGTTACTTCTAGAACGCCGTGGTTAACCCCTGGCTCTGGAACTTCCATATGCCGCAGGTGCGGCCACTTGTTTAAGAAAAATAAAAAAAGTAAATAAATATTAGTTGATCATATACTTTGGGCTTATTTCTGGGTTCTCTATTCTGCCTATGTGTTAGTCTGTCATATTGGATTATGTATCTATTTTTTCTAGCATTGTATTATTTTAATTACTATTGCTTTTTACTACACTTTTGAAATCATGAATTATGATACCTGCTGATTTGTTTTCTTTCTCAAAATTGTTTGGCTATGTAGGTTCCCTACAAATTGCCTTTCATGGTACCAAAAAATTTTAGTATTTTAAAAAAATTTCTATTGGGATTTTTTTAGAGGTTGCATTGAATCTATAGATGGTTTTGGAAGGTATGAATATGTTTATAATACTCATTCTTCCAATCCATGAACATGAGAAATCTTTCCATTTGTTCGGTCTTCCTCAATTTCTTTCATCAAGGTCTTGTAGTTTTTATTGGACAGATGTTCCATTTCCTTGGTTATATTTAGTCCTAAATATTTTAATGTTTTGGGTGTAAAAGTGAAGGGGAAATTTTTATTTATTTATTTATCAGATAGTTCATTTTTAGTGTACAGGAATGTAACTGATTTCTGTATGTTGATTTTATATACTGAAACTTTACTGAATTCATTGATTATCTCCAATACTTTCTGTGGTTCAGGTTTATAACCCAGGATTGTCTTTCTCAAGTATCTAGGAGCCCACTTTAAAATGTAATTATCAAGCAAGATAATGCCCCTATCACTCATGTTCTGTGGAAGGGTAGGGGCCTAACTTGGATGGGGGCTTTGCTCCAAATTATAAAATCAACTTCCATTATGAAAATAACAGAAGGTTTACTTTCCACTTGAATAAGCCCAATTAGCAAATGGATATAGGCTGAGATCTCCCGTCACTCCAATTCTTAAAACCTCTTCCATCCTTTGTTTCAGCAGATCTGAGGTCAGATTGCATCCTAGTGTCTCTCCCCTATTGCAGTAGTTTGCATAAAGGCTTCCTTGCCTGTCTAACTTTGTCAGGTACGATTTTTTGTTTGAAAATATTTTAGGTCTAAAATCTAATTTAATGCTAACAACCCAATCACATAGATGTTACATATGATTATCATTCTTAGTGTTTTTTAGTTAAAAAGTTGTCATGTATATTTTTATTAAAGGAGCTCAGATTCTAATCTATGCAGTAAAACTCTAGAGTTTATGCCTATAATGAATAGATTCTACTGTATTTCTATCTTAATTTCCTTTATCTGAAAAATTGGTATAATAATATTTACATGACTATGTTTCTGAAGAATTCAACACAAAGTACTGATCAAGCAAAATAAACTCTGTAGGTATCCTTATTATTAATATATCTGAGTTTATAGTAATTATTAGTATATCTTTGTGTGTGTCTTTTGTTTCTTAGGACCACAACCATGGCATATGGAGGTTCCCAGGCTAAGGGTCAAATCAGAGCTGTAGCTGCCAGCCTATGCCACAGCCACAGCAACGTGGAATCTGAGCCATGTCTGCGACCTACACCAGAGCACATGGCAGCTCTGGATCCTTAACCCACTGAGCAAGGCCAAGGATTGAACCCATATACTCATGGATACCAGTCGGGTTCATTAACCACCAAGCCATGACAGGAACTCCACTTATTATTTTATCTTAATAATAGATTGCATCCAGTTTAATACAATATTTCTGAGATCTTTCTATTCTATAAATATCAAAAAATTACTCTAAGATAAACATTTCTGAATGAAGTCAAGGCCAGAATTTAGGTGATTTCATACAGCAGTATGTGTTTAAGGCCACACCCGCAGCATATGGAATTTCCCAGGTTAGGAGTTGAATCGGAGTTACAGCCGCTGGCCTACACAACAGCCACAGCAACATGGGATCCAAGCTGCATCTGCAACCTACACCACAGCTTATGGTAACCCTGGATCGCTGACCCAGTGAGTGAGACCGGGAATTGGACCTGTATCCTCATGGATACTAGTCAGATTCGTTTCTGCTGCACCACAGCAGGAACTCCCATCAGTATATTTTAAAGAGTATTAAGAAAAATCCAAAGGATTGAGCTTGATCCTCAGTATGGACAGATTCTCTACCTCTATCCCACCTCTTTTGTGCAAATAAATAATGTATATAAGCAGCTAATGATTTTCAAGGCCGAGAATGATTTCCCATTGTCTCAGATACATCTGGAGAAAGGACATTCTTTTAGAGATCTAAATATAGACAGTCTGAAAGCAGCAACAACACAGATGCATCTATGAAGAGATTATTTACCAACTACATCAACCAAACCCTTCCTATAAGCAAAGCCCATACTAGGTAAATTGTCAAGATATGCTCATAAATAATACTCAGTTTCTATGAAAGCATGTCACACATACTCTCTCCAAACTGCTCCACATATCTGTCTTTGAGCGGTTCATTATCATATTATGTGTTTGTGTGTGTGCATATGCATGTGCTTGCATGTGTATTTGTGTTGGAGGACAGGGAAGGCAGTCTGGAATAAACGGAAGGAATGGCTACGAAAATAGGTATTTCTTTCTGTTAAGTAGTGATGATGGAAGTTATTAAGGAGTTATTAAAAACTACAAAATAAGCAATTTTGATAACTAGAAGCTGTGTATATGTTTAATGTTTTACATTGCTATGTGAAGTAGTTTAGACTCTGCTTGGAGCAGTCTGAGAGCAGGATGCCCCAGATTCACTGCCTTTGTTCTAAATCTGCAGTTTGCAGAGCCTTCCTGTGCTGGGGACACTAAGCTGACAAGAAACTTCATATATATATATAAAGTCTATATCTTAAAAAGACCAAGAATATTATCCATGGTAGTGAGGAGTGGTTCACCTTTGTGAAATAAAGGTACAGCAGGGTGCTTTCAAAATATAGCACCCTGTGAGAATGAAGTGCTGCACTAAACTGATGGCCTGTATTCTGCTTTTGTGAAAATTCAGATACTTAGTATATCGCTGGTTCAGAAGTGTAGTGTCAATTTAAGAATGCCTTCTCCTGTGGAGTTCAGATGCTTGGTGTTTTGTTTTTGCAATAGTTTCAAACGTTTATTTTTCGAATTCAGATGTTGCTTTTGACGATATTGAATTTTACCTGAGCTCTGGAAAACAGAAATATTAATAAAAGCCCCCAAATTTTGTGTTCAGGAAATGACTTTGTGTAAGAAACCTGCTCTACTGGTATGACTCACAGATTCTTTCCTGGTTTACGTGTTGACAAGCCCATGCATAGACTGTTCAAACTATTACATTTAAAATGGATAAGCAATGAGGTCCTACTATATAGCACAGGGAACTATATCCAATATCTTGGGACAGAGCATGATGGAAGATGATATGAGAAAAAGAATGAGTATATATGTATGACTGGGTAATTATGCTGTATAACAGAAATCACAACATTGCAAATCAACTATAATTTAAAAAAATAAGATCAAATTGATGAGACAAAAAATTCCTGTTGTTTGCTTTATAAAGATCATCTGAAGTGTTTCTCCCAACTGACCAATTGGAACAAAGGCTTATTAAGGGATTGACCAAATTAGACTTCTCCCCTCCCTAGACTCTTGTATTGTGACCCATTCTCAGCCTCAGTCAGCATACAATCCTTTAAGGGTTCCTCCTTGGGATCTGCTGACCTCAAGCAGACATTCCCTAATCAATGGTTCAGTCATGTTACCTTCCCATCCTACAACCTCACACCCCACTCTGTCTCCTTGTAAAAGTATTTGTCTAATTAACCTTTGAGATGTTTTAAAATCTATTACATTAGTTTCCTTTTCCCTGTTAATAGTTATCCTCTACTCCTTATTGCAGAAATACTTTCCAATAATATCTCTCCCCTATTTAAGACCAGATATGATTTTCTTTGAAACTTGGCATATGTAATTATTTCATTAAAATTTAGAATCTTAGAATGTCAGAACTAATGTAGACTGGGTTTTGCATACTTTAATATGCCTAAGAATCACTTAGGGGCATATGAGAATTGGATTCCAGTTTATGTTGCAGTAGACTAGTACATACATATTAGATAACACCAAAGTTTCAGATCAGTTGTTCCTTGAGCACAGACTGGGAGATGCTGATTTCCAAATGCCCTCCTTCTGCAGATGAAAAATGGAGATCACATTTAACTACAGAACACACAGCTAATCAATAAGCCAGGCTTGGTCTATGACATTTTGATTCTCAAGCCAGCATGTGTACTATTGCATGATACTGTCTTTGCAATGTTAAAACCATAACAATATCATTTTCTAATGAAAACATAATATATATATATATAACATATTTTCTTAGAATATATGAAATGATGGACACCTCTGGACATGTTGTTACACCGGCATTAATTATTAAGTGCTAACAGTAGCATCACATATTGAGTGCTATAGTGGATCATCTTCAAACTGATTATTGCATATATGACTAATCCTTGATTTATGTTCTTGGAACACATTAAGATATCAGCTATCTTATCTCTACAGAGGAAAATATATAGCACTGCACTGATGATTACTATTCTATTCAATTAGTTTTAAAACAATTATTTGAAATAATACATAAAGTAAAACTGCTTTAAATTTAAAAATTCATTTTTAATATTAAAATAAGGTTGTGCCCCTTATTGAAGAACAAAAGTGATAAATTCCTAGGGTCTAATTAGGTGCACATCATAACACTAAAAGACAGAGGGCACTCCAGTAGCATAAAATAATGAAGAAAGTTATGTTGAATTTTTTTTCTTACTTTGTGTGTGTGTGAAAATCTTCTATAGTCTTGCTTGATTTTGATTCTCTATTTCCCATTTATCTTTGCTGCATTTTAAATATCAGAATGTGATATAGTGGTGGTTGCAGCTTTCCAAACAAAATTTAGTAATTTGAAAAGGAACTGTTTTGCAAATTGGCACAAAGTTGAGGACAGAGGAGTGTCATAAGAACAGTGAGTCTACAAGTGTATAGCATTTCAAGGAATAAATCTCTAACCTGGGAACTAAATCTTCATAGTTTCTATTGTAATGCTTATGTACAAATATAACAGGCTAAAATTCCAGATACTAGAAATATCTTTTCTAATATCACTTTGTAACATGTGTATAAATAACAAGTGACTTCTGAGAATTAACTATAGGAAGATTCAATCCTTTACTAAACTCGATTTACTTTGTAATTAACCAAGTGTGTGGGGAGAATTATATGAAATTATGCTTGGATGAAATTTGACCTTCTACCATGTCACATCCTTATAAATTGTAGTTTGATTCTGTTACTTCTGTTTTGTTTACATGAGCCTATATTTTTCATATTACTGCGGACATGTAAATTTTCCTTTTATTTTTAGAAGACTCTCATTTTTCAACTTATTCTTGGGTACCTGTGGATGAATATGTATATCTATATCCAAACAGTTAATAAAATGTCAAGTTTAAATTAGCTGTTTGATGTCTGATTCTGTTATCTTAAAAAATTTTGGGGGGGAGGGGTAGGGTTATCAGCATAAAAATACTTAAAATGAAATTTGAATAGAATCAAGAGAAAAACATAACTTTTAAGCTTTTATCTGCCATTCAGATACACATAGCTAGAAGCTAAAAGAAGCAAGGAGAGAAGAAAAACAGTTCCTGGTGAAATATAAACATGCACACACACAAAAACACATGCACACACACATAGGCACATACACAACAGAGGAGGATTTCTCAACAGTTTATTAATACATGAAATAAGAGAATACATGCATTCTAAGACGTACTGTATATAACTATACTCATGTAAGAGATAGACTTTAATATGCGAGCCTTGTTATACTCATATTACTGTATTAATAGTGATCTTTTAGATTTTACATTATATTCTATATATGTAACAAGATAATTGCTGATATTTTCGTATTAATGACACTTTACTACAGATATAATTTTTCAGCACAATTCAAATGCTAGCTGAGGAGACATTATCATCAACCAGCTCATTTATATGAGAGTTTTGAAGCTCTCATGATATCTGGTCTTTTCATTTTTCCAATTGTGAGAGGAAATCTTAAAAAAACTAAAGGATTTTTTTTAATCAATGTTTTATTCCTATTTCCTCCAAACACTGCTTGTGAGATTTTGGCATATCCTTTTCTCTCTTGGAGTACAGTTTCTTCATCTATGAAATAATAATTCATTATTTTATAGAGAACTGAGCATGGCGGACTATGTGAGTGTTCAGGAAACATGTGTTGAGCTATACTATGGAAGAGCCTATTCCCTGCTCCTCAGTGCTTATCTCAAGCACTGATTGCCTTTAAGCATTTCCAAAATTGTGTCAATTTACTCCATAAAAACGTCTATTTTTTAAAATCTACAACCAAAAGTCATAATTTAATTTTTTATACCTAAAAGATGCTTCCTTTATATAGTGTTATTTTGGCATCTCTAATCAACTACTTTCTTTTCACTTACAGTTCTTAAATTATCAATTCAGAGAACTAATGGGACTGAAATTCCAGCAGATGGTTCAGTCCTAGAGTTTCTTCTGAATCTGAGATATTTAGTTTCCTTGGCAGAATAAAAGGTTTGCTCTGAATTTAGACAGAATAATCTAAATAAAGGAAGAGTGATGTAATTGGAGTGATTCTAAGAAGCAATTATAAAATACATTAGCATTAAGAATACTTGATAATTGTTAGAATATGTAAGTAAAATTGAGAGTGTAAAATAAGAAAACCTATAAATTTCTTCACTTATTAAAAAGGCAGATGCTAGTGAAGCAGGTGATAAATGGGTCCCAGGCTGCAATGGTAATCTGTTCCCTGTGGACAGAGAACTTCAAGATAAAAATCTGCATCCTCCTTAGATAAAAGACAGAGATCATCTATTTCTCATTCCTGAGGTCGAGACCTCTGAAACTACACACTCACAGAAAGGTTCCTCAGAGTTCAGAGAAAGGAGGGTCACAGACCACAGCACATCCTGTCAACTTCCCAGAGACCCCTGTGCCAAATCCACCCTGAGAGCAGGGCCTCCAGTCCAGCCAAAGCCAGATGAAGGAAGATGATTGGCGAGAGGAAGCCCAGAAGGACTGCCCCCACAGGAGTGATTTAAAGGGCTCCAAAGAACACGTTGCTCTCTTTCTCTCTTGCTCTATCTCTCTCTTTCTCTCTCTTTCCACCCCTCCCCTAAGATGGCCTATGCCTATATTTCTCCACACCTATCCTCTCTCCTCTCTTAAATAAACACTTATTTGCCTCATACCCTCAGTTTCTTTGCCAAATTCTTTCTCCAAAGGGACAAAGTTCTGGGGACCTACAGCATGTGGTTAGGTTCAGCATTCTCACCAAACAGACAGCCAAGAACACTAGTGTGTGATGATTTTCCTGAATGATCGTATAATATCTCTGACTAATACCTAGGGAGGAGAATAAGTCGAATTGGCCTTTGCCCTCACAGTTGTGTGTGTGTGTGTGTGTGTGTGTGTGTGTGTGTGTGTGTGTGATGCAACCAAAATGACTTTATCAATAATAAGGTTATATTTAAGAATCAAAACTAGCTTATGTGTTCTGGTCATGGCCCAGTGGTTAACGAACCCAACTAGTATCCATGAGGATGCAAGTTCAGTCCTTGGCCTCACTCAGTGGGTTAAGGATCCAGTGTTGCCATGAGCCGTGGTGTAGGTCCCAGATGTGATTCACATCCTGCATTGCTGTGGCTGTGGTGTGGGCCGGCATCTACAGATACAATTCGAACCCTAGTTTGTAAACCTCCATATGCCATGGGTGCAGCCATAAAAAGAAAAAAAAAGTAGTTTAAATTCTTACAAAATAAAAATAGTTGGAGAAATGAAGGGAAAGAAAGAGACTTTATAGTACTCACATTGATCCCTGGCTTAAATGTACACCGATCTTAAATACACATCACTGAGAATGTATTGAAATTTTTTCTTAAAAATTTAATAACATATTTTCATTTATAATGATGCTTCTCTTCCCACTGAGCCAAAAAATTAATAATAAAATATTGAATTTTTCTTACTGTAGATGTGCTTCTTTCCTAGGTCTAGGTCCAAAGCAACCTGGTTTGGGTATAAAAAGTTTCATACATTTCCCAATAAACAACTTTCTTTCCATGACAAGTCTGTCAATCACATTCCATCACCCAAGAGAATGGTATCTCTTCCTCACATTTCTATACAAAACTAGACATATAGCAACGGGCTTCCACATTGCTTTTGCTTTAATAGAAAGAAAGAGAGTGCATTCATAGGAAAATTGGGAGCTCGACAGGGTCTCAACTATGTGCAATATACTATAACATTTCACTATCATACAATCAATCTAGCTCAACTTCCAGTGAGGAAAAGACTGCCCAAGTAAGAGGAAGTCATTGTGATTGAAATGGCTGTGGACTGAAGCCAGTCCAAAAACTCTTATGAGCTGCAAGTCAGGGAAGAGCCTTCCACAAGAACAAGAAACAACTTAGGTGTGAGTTGATGTTTGCCCTAGCAGCATGGCTACATTTTTGTCATCATTGTTCAGTATATAGATTAACAACTGAAACTGTCATATAGAGGTTGTTTGAGAGGTCAAAGTATTATGTGTCAAAAGTCTAGGCTTTATAAAAAATCAAGAATTTATTGTTTCAATAAAGGCAGTTGTAAAAAACCTAAGTCAAAGAGTATTCATAATGTCTCTTTATGAGTAATATATCAAACCCCTCCCTGTATGGTGTGCGATTTTTTTCTTTTAAATATAACTTTGGTGATATTTAGTTTTGGATTTAAAAAATTATGGCTTTCTTAATCACCTAGTTTATTTATTCTATATATTTCCTTTTTTTCTTCTTTCTAACAGATTGTTCTTATTGTTCTTATATTATATCTGACTATTGTAATACCCCAAAATATAATTTTTTTCATAAAATATTATAAAAAGGGTAGGCCTCATAAAAATTATGGTAGCCTGGTTGATTTTTTTCTAGTCTCAGAGACCTGGAATGTGATACATCTTCTGTAATGTAATGTTATATTTTAGTATGCATATAAATTGAGACAAAGTTAGGCCTTTTCATTAAAGTGTTACAAACAGTAATTTTGGTCATAATGAGTACTGAGGGTTGAATACTCTTCTTTATTAATGTAGAGCATGCCTATGCAATGGAGAACAATCTGAACATCTGCCTTTTAGAAAGTTTCATGTGGTAAGTTCCTCAGCATTACTTTGAGTCCACATGGCAGATTTGTGAGCAATCTGTGTATGTGAGGGCCTAACAGGGAAACAGTGGCTAGTGACACTATTTATAGTGTTCTTAAATTGCAATAAACAAAAAAGTTACAATGAACACTTTGAATATCATTATTTCTCTCATAATTCATCTTTGTTTATTTATTAATTCTTTTTTTTGGGGGGGAGTCCCATTAGTACTGGTAGGGGAAAGATGCATAGAAGAGCAATGGGCAGATGCAATTTAGAAAAGAATAAATCTAATGTAAATATTTGACTAGTTGTCTTTGAAATGTGCATTTCACTGAAAACTCTATGTTTATATACTAATCCCTTAAAAAGATAACAATTTGGTTTTAGTCAAACTTAAAATGTTCCCTTTTAATTTCCTTCCTACCCTCTACAAAATGCTGAAGAAATGATAATGACAGAAAAACTTGTTTTCATTTGTTTGCTTTTTATTAAGGGTGACAAGAAAGCACTAAAGCGATGAGTGTCAAATTTTTCCAATGGAAAAATTAGACAAAACTATACATTACAAGGGAAACATCTATATGCATATGCATTCACTCACACATACGCAGACACAGAAATGCACACACGCTATCAAAAAATAAATCTACAAAAAAAGACAACACCAATAAAACAAGATTTGTATACATTTTAGGGAAAACAAGTTGATGGCCTAGTGGTTGGACCTGTAAGATGCCTTATCATGTGGCTCATTAAATATTGGGCTTTTGTAAGTTGTGAGATTAAAACATTTAAAATCTGTTTCTTTGGAAAGGATCCACAATGCTTATGGATTTCCAAAAAAAAATAAAGAGCTATTTTTTTATTATTCATAGTAATAAGAAGCAGAACTTCCTATTAACAGAGCTGAAAGTTATCAAATTTTTATTTTCCTTCTTCTTCTTTTCTGTTTTAGGGCTGCGCCTGCAGCATACGGAAGTTCCCAGGCTAGGGGTCAAATCGGAGCTATTACTGCTTGCCTATACCACAGCCACAGCAACACCAGATCCAAACCACATCTGCAAACTATGCCACAGTTTGCGGCAACTCCAGATCCTTAACCCATTGAGCAAGGCCAGGGATCAAATTCACATCCTCACAGATACTATGTCAGGATCTTAACCCACTAAGCCACACCAGGAACTCCTCAAATGGTTTTTAAACCAGATTAAAACTTGCTTAACTTAGAAATTCTAGTTATTGATCAGGGAAACTATCAGTCAAATAAATCTGCTGTTGTCAACTGGAATGAGGTAATGAGAAAATGTGACACCGTTCTCTTCTCAGACTCTTCAGCATAACAACTCACAAATAAGGAAAACATTCATTGTATCATTGCAAAGCTGTAAATAGCCTGGTATTTTAATTTACTCATAATAAATTACAGTTTTCTATGCATTGGATTAGATCATTACTAAACAATACTCTGCCAGGCTTTGTCTAACTTACTGTACATAATTGAATGTGATGAAACTAAATTTTATTTTTAAATTCCTAAAATTAAATACTGTATTCATAGCCACTTGTTGACTTACAAACTGAGATGTGAAATTCTGCTACATAAAAATGCCTTCATATGTATAAGTTCAGAGTGACTCTCATTTTCTGAATAATAATGTATTTTAACCCAGAGTTAAATCCACACATTTATGGTCAAATGATTTTCCACAGGGTTTAAAAATGCCTTCATATGCATAAGTTCAGAGTGGCTCTCATCTTCTAAATAATCATGCATTTTCACCCAGAGTTAAATTCATACATATATGGTCAACTGATCTTCCACAGGGTTTTGAGAATACACAAGGGAGAAGAGACAGGTTCTTAAATAAATGGTGTAGGAAAAACTAGATATCCACATGCATAAGAATGTATATCAAACTTATCTTACTCCATATGCAAAAATAAACTCCAAATGGATTAAGAACTGAAACATAAGACTTGAAATTGTAAAACTTCCAGAATAAAACAGCAAAAATACTTCTTTATGTTTGTCTTGGCAATGATTTCTTATATATGACAGCAAAGCACAAGCAACAAAAGCAAAAAATAGACAAGTGGGACTACATTAAACTAAAAAGTTTCTGTACAGAAAAGTAGACAGTCAACAAAATAGAAAGTCAATCTATGGAATACTAGAAAAATTTTCGAAGTCGTATATCAGATATAGGGTTAATTTCCAAAACATACAAGGTAAGGAATTCCTTAAATGCAATGCCAAAAACCAAGCAAAAGACAAGTAAGCTGGTTTTAAGAATGGGCCAAGAACTTGAGTAGGCAGCTCTCTAAAACAGACATATAGACTGCCAACAGGTACATGAAAATATATTCAACATCACTAATTATTATGGAAATGCATATCAAAACTACAATGACATATCACCTCACACCTGTCAGGATGGTTATTATGGGAAAAAATGATAAGTGCTAGTGAGGATGTGGAAAAATTGTTACCCTTCTGCAGGTTGGTGGGAATGTAAAATGATGCAGCCTCTATGGAAAACAACATGGAGATTCCTCAAAAAAATAAACAGAACTATAATATTATACAGCAATCTGGCTTCTGGATATTTATTCAAAAGAGCTGAGGTAGAAATCTTGAAGAGATATTTGCACTCTCTTGTTAATTGCAACAATATTCACAGTAGCCAAGTTATGAAGACAACCTAAATGTCCACTGATGGATGAATGAATAAAAAAGAATGTTATCTATAAGTATACTGAACAAAGAATATGACACAGGACATTAAAAATAAGGGAATTATGCTCTATAAAGCATGGACGAACCTAGAGGACATTATGCTAAGTGAAATATGTTGGTCACAAAAAGACAAATACTGCATGATTTCATTTAACTGAGGTATATAAAATGATTATATTCATAGAAAGAGATAGAAGAATAATGGTTGCCAGTGCCAGGGTAGAGGGGAACTGGGGAGTTATTATTATTTTTGTTATTTTTTTTTTGTCTTTTTAGGGCATATGCAGGTTCCCAGGCTATGGGTCTAATCGGAGCTGCTGCTACCAGCCTAAGCCAGAGCCACAGCAACCAGATCAAAGCTGCATCTGTGACCTACACCACAGCTCATGGCAATGCCAGATCCCTAACCCACTGAGAGATGCCAGGGATTGAACCTTCAACCTCATGGTTTCTAGTCAGATTCATTTCTGCTGTGCCACAACGGGAATTCCCTATTTTATTTTTTTTAATTTTATTAAAGAATATTTGTTTTACAATGTTGTACAATTTCTGCTGTTCAGCAAAGTGACCCAGTCATACCTATGTACATTCTTTTTTTATATTATTTTCTATTATGCTCTATACCAAGAAACTGGATATATTTTCCTACTCTATACAGTAAGACCTTATTTTATCCATTCTAAATGTAATTGTTAGTTTGCATCTACTAACCCCAAACCCCAGTCCATCCCACTCCCCCTCCTCCCTGGCAACCACATGTCTGTTCTTCTTGTCCATGAGTCTGTTTCTGTTTTGTAGAGAGGATTTTTGATTCCATATATAAGCAATATCATATGGTATTCATCCTTCTCTTTCTGACTTACTTCACATAGTCTAAGAACCTCTAGTTGCATCCATGTTGCTGCAAATGGAATTATTTTGTTCTTTTTATGGCTGAGTAGTATTCCATTGTACATATGTGCCATTAATCTGTGGGTGGACATTTATGTTGTTTCCATGTTTTAGCTATTGTGAACAGTGCTACTATGAACATAGGGGTGCATGTACCTTTTTGAATTGTAGTTTCTTCTGGATATATACCTAAGAGTGGGGTTGCTAGATCACACGGTAGTTCTATTTTCAGTTTTCTGAGGGACCTCTATACTGTTTTCCATAGTTGTACCATTTTATATTCCCACCAACAGTAAGGGAGGGTTCCCTTTTCTCCACACCCTCTCCAGCCTTTGTTATTTGCAGACTTATTAATGATGTTCATTCTCACCAGTGTGAGATGGTACTTCATAGTTTTGATTTTCATTTCTCTAAAAATCAGTGAAGTTAAATATCTTTCCATATGCCTAGTGTTCATCAGTATGTCTTTGGAGAAATGTCTATTTAAGTCTTCTGCCCATTTTGCAATTAGTTTTTTTTTCTTTTTTTGATGAGTTATATGAAATTTTTGTAGATTTTAGAGATTAAACCCTTATCAGTTGCATAATTTGTAACTATTTTCTCCCATTCAGTATTTTTTTAAATTTTCTTATGGTTTCCTCTATTGTGCAAGAGCTTATAAATTTCTTTAGGTCCCATTGGTTTAATTTTGATTTTATTTCTATTGCCTTGGAAGATTGACCTAAGAAAATATGTGTATGGTTTCTGTCAGAGAATGTTTTGCCTATGTTCTTGTCCAGGACTTTTATGGTGTCATGTCTTATGTTTAAGTCTTTAAACCAATTTTGAGTTTAATTTTGTGCATGGTGTGAGGGTGTGTTCTAGTTTCATTGATTTACATGCAGCTATCCAGTTTTTCCAGCACCATTTGCTGAAGAGACTGTCTTTTTTCCCATTTTGGGAGTTGTTTTTCAAGTGGTATAAAGTTTCAGTTATGCAGTAATTATTTCCAGATATCTGTAGTATAGCCTGGTGCCTATAGTCAATGGTATTGTATTGTGCACTTAAAAAATTTAAGAAGTAAGTTTCATGTTGTGTTCTCACCACAGGAAATAAAAGGCAAATATAGATACAAGGAAACTTTTGGAGGTTTGATTGTGGTTATGGCTTCATGGATGTATATATATGTTCAAACACATCAAATTGTATATATTAAATATGAGCAGTTTTTTAGTATATCAAGTATATCTAATTAAAGCTATTTTTAAAAAAGACATTTATTAATATACAGATCATGGTCAGAGTTGATATATGACACTAAGAAAGCAAGGTGAAAACAAAAGCATCTAAAAGAGCAATTAGAATATGAAGAGAAAAGATAGACTATCACATTACTCTGTATTATTTATCACAGAGTTTTAATATTTATAGGTGATTTTAGTTGAAATAAATTAAATAACTACATTGTTTACACTGTTTATTTTTATATTTATTTATTTATTTATTTATTTATTTTTGTCTTTTTGCCATTTTCTTGGGCCGCTCCCGTGGCATATGGAGATTCCCAGGCTAGGGGTCGAATCGGAGCTGCTGCCACCTGCCTACACCAGAGCCACAGCAACACAAGATCTGAGCCGCATCTGCCACCTACACCACAGCTCACGGCAACGCCAGATCCTTAAACCACTGAGCAAGGCCAGGGATCGAACCAGCAACCTCATGGTTCCTAGTCGGATTCGTTAACCACTGAGCCACGACGGGAACTCCAATACTATTTCTTTTTAAATTACTGATTAATGACACATATATAGGATGATTTTTGTCAATTTGGCCAATATTATTTGATTGCTCTCTGTAGCAGGCACATGTTAGGCTTGGGGAACGATACCAAATGACTCAGTTTAGGACTTTTTGCTAAAAGAGTCTAATGGAAGATCTCATACATTATACAACAGATATAAGTTATGGCATAGATAATCAAAGCCGCACTATAATTGTAAATGCAATAAGTTCCAAAAAGGATATAGTATATACAGGGAACACAGACATTCAGAGCAGACTGAGACTATTCTGAGCGAAGGGAATGAAGAAAGATGTCACTAGTTGAACATTATTTGATCCATTTGTTAAAGGTTAGGTGGAATTTCAGAGTTCTCATAGTGGCACAGAGGAAATGAACCCGGCTAGGAACCATGAGGTTTCAGCTCTATCCCTGGCCTCACTCAGTGGGTTGAGGATCCGGCATTGCCACGAGCTGTGCTGTAGGTCGCAGACATGGCTCCGATCCTGCATTGCTGTGGTGTAGGCCAGCAGCAACAGCTCAGATTTGACCCCTAGCCTGGAAACCTCCATATTCTGCGGGTGCGGCCCTAAAAAGACAAAAAGAAAGGTTAGGTAGAATTTGAATATGTGGATATTTAGTATAAAAACATATCAAGTGGAAGAAACATTGACAATGATGTAAGGTGGTGAGGACAAGATCGAAGAAAGACTTAGAGCAAAAAGGATGGTTAATTAAATTGGTACAGAGATAAGGAAAGGTAATAATGAAAAATAATAATGGAAGTACATTTAGGGTTTAGATTACTGAAACCACGAAAAGGCTAAGATAAAAATATTAGATGGCAAATTTTGAATAATCATGAACAATCATAAAAGAGGTCTTGGGGAGTTCCCGTCGTGGCGCAGTGGTTAACAAACCCGACTAGGAACCATGAGTTTGCGGGTTCAGTCCCTGCCCTTGCTCAGTGGGTTAACGATCCGGCATTGCCATGAGCTGTGGTGTAGGTTGCAGACGCGGCTCAGATCCAGAGTTGCTGTGGCTCTGGCATAGGCCAGTGGCTACAGCTCCGATTCGACCCCTAGCCTGGGAACCTCCATATGCCCCAGGAGCAGCCCAAAGAAATAGCAAAAAGACAAAAAAAAAAAAAAAGAGGTCTTGGAAAAGGACTGTGCTTCACAAAATCAACCTTAAAGAAGAATATCAGAAGGACTAAGGGACAAAAGAAGGGAAATAAGAACACTAATTGGTGTCTACTGTCATCCAACTATCAAATAGTGAATGATAGAAACAATCAAAATGAAGAGAAAAGGTCAGGGATCCTGAACTCCTGACATGTAGTATTGGAAGAACTGGAAACTCATATGAAGTGGAAAAAAAGAAAACAAACATTTTGAAATGTATGCTTTGAAATGTATAGTGCTTTCATTAATAGAACAAATCCTTAAAGGTGATATTCAGTATATCCATACTACTCTGATATGAGTCCTGATCATATGGAATGGGCATCTACTTGTGGCTATACTGTTAGGTGCCAGCTCTGCATTTAATATAGGGAGGAGGCTGACTGAAAGGGGAGACAATGTTGTAAGTGTTTATGACTATCTAGGATTTAAGTTGCTCATGGGATATCTATATGGAGATGTCCTGTAGTCTTATACAAATGAAGATCAGTACTCCATAATCTGATATATTTTACTTGGACCATACGTAGGAGAATTCAGTTCCATTAAAGAGAGGGAAAATTTGAGCTCTAAGTTACAAAACACCCTTTAGCCATGATCATGGCCAGTAAAACATTCCAGACATTTTTGTCTTCTTGGATATACTACCGAAGGCAGCAAACAATAATTTTTGGTGAGGGGATAAAATATACTTGTGCTTGCTCCACTAAAGAACTCATGGTATATTAGGTGAAGTATTATTAATTATACATTTTGATTAATGCAAGGAACATAATGTAGTGTGACATAATGGGAAAAGTACAAAAATTAACTTATATGTATTTTAATGCAAAACTTAGGTGCACAAACTTTGGTAAGATAATTGATGTTTAACTTCTCTGAGAAACTCTCCCCTCCTATACAAGATATGGAGAGTAATACCTCAAAGTTTATGGTTAAGGTTTAAATGGGATATGAAGTATAAAGTATTTAACCAACAGAAAGTGCCAGAGTAGTTTCCTTAAAAAATCCAGCGTTTACTAAGTTATTCAAAAACAGCTGGATGGATTTCCACCACTTTATGAAAGTGTACAATTGAAAATGGTCCAACAAAGGTGTATTTTATATGGCATAATTAATATTCATTTTTTTGCCTTTGGAGTGGAGCGTGAATTCACAATAAAAGCAGTCTTCCATCTGAATGGGTAAAATCAAGGATGCTATATGTCCTTGGCATGATAACCATTTGGAAAAAAACATGAAATACCTTCTAAAACGATGTGGATCCTAAAATCAACAGTTGTTATAAAATTTCCAAAAAAAAGTTATAAGGGCACATGAACTAAATTCCAGAACTTAAAAAAGTAGTCAAGAATGACTTACTCAACTTATACACAGGATATTTGAATTTGTGATACACAATACTCTTTTAGATGAAATAATGAAATTATTCTCTTAGTATAAGTTACTCATTTGTAGAAGTTAAGGCTCTTAGAAAACATCCTTCTTTTTACAGAAAAATGCATATTGTACTGAATTATGTGGAAGTATCTTGACAGAAATATTGCATCTCTTAAGGCAATAATGTCAGAGTTAGAGAACAATTTAAAATAACACTAAGCAGGAGTTCCCTTTGTGGCTTAGTGGTAACAAATCTGACTAGTACCCATGAGGATGTAGTTTCAATCCCTGGCCTCACTTAGTGGGTTAAGGATCCTTTATTGCTGTGGCTGTGGTGTAGGCCAGCAGCTGTAGCTCCTATTAAACCCTTAGCCTGGGAACTTCCACATGCCACAGGTGCAGCCCTAAAAAAAGTAAAAAAATAAGAAAAATAAAAATAAAATATCACTAAGCATACTGGTCTTAAGAGTAATGAACATCATTGTTTTATGTTATCAAACCGATAAAAATGAGAATAATTCTTTGTCAACTTGAATGATTCCAATGGACAACCCCCCCCCACATTTTTTAAAAATGATTTATGATCCAAGCCATTTTTCCACTTATGTACAAATGCCATTGAAACACACTTAGAGCAGATAATCTGTTTTGGGAAACTTCTAAATTTTAGGCCTAATGAAAGACTTGCAAAAGTGTATGCCTACTCTTTGTTGAATCAAAACTATTACAAGATTGGAGTTCCCATTGTGGTGCAGTAGAAATGAACCTGATTAGGAACCATGAGGTTGCAAGTTCGATCCCTGGCCTCGCTCAGTGGGTTAAGGATCTGGCGTTGCCATGAGCTGTGGTGTAGGTCGCAGATGCGGCTGGGATCTGGCATTGCTATGGCTGCCGGCAGCTGCAGCTCGATTAGACCCCTACCCTGGGAACCTGCATATGCTGCCGGTGTGGCCCTAAAAAAAAAAAAATTATAAGATTTAGTCATTTAAATCTCACCTCTGAGGCTTTTATAATTATCTAAACATTCCCTAAGGGTTGAAGTATTTCAATATTTAATTTACCATATTATATTCAATAAAGGACATTTTCCATAACCAATGCATGTAAAAATCAGAGATAGTGAAAGATACCACATGGAACAAGACTATGTTTCTAAGCTGTTTTGGAAAAAAAATAGAAAATAAGTGAAAGTTTGATATTATAGATTTAAGACAGAATTTTTGATAACACAGGTCTTGTGAGTTGGCAGATCTTTGAAATCATTATAGTTTTGTGGAAAATACAGAGTTGGCAGTAGTCCTAAAGCCGAAGAACATCATATGATTGAAATTATGGTGGCTGGAAAATGTCTCAACCAGTGAGGGGAGATTACAAATTAAAAAAAAAAAATTACTGCCATTATGTTTGTTTTGCTTAATAACAAATATGCTACTTTTTCTGATGCAGAACAAGGAAAATCATGACATGACTTTTGTAACACAAATTCTGTATCTAATTTGATGTATTTTTGGCAACTCTGATACATTTCCAACTAATAAAATCACTCAACCACTCACACACAAGGAAGTAGCAGTATGGGGCTGGAGGTGGTAGGGGAGCAGGTTCTTCCTTAGTTGTCTTTGATACACTGAGTTTATTTGTCTAAAATCATAGAAGCAAATTAGAAAATTTGTACAAGATGCTAGGTTTCCAAAGTCCCAATCTACTACTCTTTTCTTTAACTACTCTCTTCCGAAAATAGAGCATAACTCAAAAGCATGTGAAAAATAGAAAAAATTTATTTTTTAGAACTCAGGTATGCCCATGAACCTCATAAATTTTTATCCTAAATTATTCTATGTACAGTAAAGAGTCAAAGTATTCTGTGTACATTCTGAGATTCCATGTCATTTTTTCTTTTTTTCTACAAATTCCTTATAATCTCAGTTATTATATCAGGATTCTAAAATTATCACCTATTCAATGGAAAAAAAATTTTTCTTAAGTAGCACTGTGTTTAATGAATCCAATTGTAAGCATGTCCAAGTCTTACACAGGGCATCCTTTTTTTATATCTATCATGTTTAGTTTTTTCAGAAGTACTCAATATTTAGAACACTAGTATCAACCATTGCTGATAATAAACAAACTGCAATCTTAAATAGTTTATAGAAATCTTGCATTTGTATTCCTTAAGTCCAGATATGATAGGTATGAAATGTAATAATAATTTTTTTTACCTTCCTTCATGGATCTAGACATAGCTCTAAGAAACAATGAAAACTATGATATATAATATGAAAATGGTGTTACACAGAAAGTTAAAATATCATAATTATATTGGACCTTCTCTTAAGCTGCATCTCCTAGAAGCAGACTCAGATCTGGATCTTATTCAAGTAATATACTAAGGTCTATTTTCACATAGAAGACCAGTGAGGGAAACTAGATATGGCAGGATGAATAATGAACATGGTCTCAGCAGCACAGATAGTAACATAGATTAGTCCCACCTTGTGACAAGAGACTGGTCTTTGTACAACCCTTGTTTGCTAGGAGTGGAGATGGGGGAAGGAGTATGTCTACCTAGGCAAGATAGCTATCATTTGGACAAGGATAATTCACTAGAGAAGGCATGTGCAATTTGTGATTAGAGAAGTACAAAGAGCAGAAAGAGGAATCTAGGTGGATACCAACAGCAACTAGGACAAATTTTGTTTCAATGTTTTAACATAATGATAAATTTCATTTTTGTTTCTAAGGATAAAACTAAAATGTAATTATTGGTATAACTATGGAAAACAGTATGGTGGTTCCTCAGAAAACTAAAAATAGAACTACCATATGGTCCAGCAATCTCACCCTAGGCGAATATCTGGATAAAACTATTATTCAAAAAGATACATGCATTTCTATGTTAACTACAGCAATATTTACAATAGATAAACATGGAAACTATATATATATGCTACTCAGCCCTGAAGCAAAATAATATCCTTTACAGCAACATGGATGCAACTAGAGATTCTCATACTGAGTGAAGTTAAGTCAGAAAGAGAAAGACAAATAACATGCAATGTCACTTACATGTGGAATATAAAATATGCAAAATGAACCTATCTGAAAAACAGAAACAGATTTACAGACAGGGAAGCGTATCCAATCTCTCTTGGGATAGAAAGTGATGAAAGATAGTATGAGAGTGTATGTGTGTGTGTTTGTGTAAGTATATATATATATATATATATATATATATATATATATATATGGCTGAGTCACTATGCTATATAGCAGAAATTGGAACAACAATGTAAATCAACTATACTTTAATAAAAAAAGAATTTTTTGAAAAATGTAATTAATATCAGATGCTGCTACCTTAGCAGAATGAAATTTTTCCCAAATAAAAGAATTATTTAAAAATTCTATACGTACTCTAAAAAAGAACATTGGCAACTATGTGCTAATTAATTTCACTGTAGTAATCATTTCATGATGTAAATGTCTATTAAACCATCATATTGTAAATCTTTAAAATATTATACTGTGCAACCTGAATATATACTTTTTTTGTAATTGTTCCTAATAGTAAAGCTGGAAAAAAAAATTAAAAATAAAATAAAAATACTATATGAAAACTAGAGGAGTTCCCGTCGTGGCTCAGTGGTTAACGAATCCGACTCGAAACCATGAGGTTGCAGGTTCGATCATTGGCTTTGCTCAGTGTGTAAAGGATCCAGCATTGCTGTGAGATGTGGTGTAGGTTGCAGACGCAGCTCGGATCCCACATTGCTGTGGCTGTGGTGTATGCTGGCAGCTACAGCTCTGATTAGACCTCTAGTCTGGGAATCTCCATATGCTGTGGGACCAGCCCTAGAAAAGGCAGAAAGACAAAAGAAAAGAAAGAAAGAAAGAAAACTATAAAGACTCAAAAAAAGTTGTTTAATTTGGCATTACTCACAGTGGAATATTAGTTATATTAAAATCTTGATTAGAGTAACAAAATTAGTATTTTGTTCAAACAATAGGAAACATTTTAGGAAGTAAATACATAATAATCTGTGAATTATGTATATCTCTATTTTATTGCTCATTAAGTACCACTGATGCGCCAACCAAACAATGACATATTCACATATACAATAAATGAGTTCATCCTGACAGTCAATTGCTAAATTGCAGCCACATAGAAACAAGAATTTTAAAAGTGATTTTTTCTTTTTTTTGGTTATGATGGTATAAATTGGTAGAAAAATATATTTTATTTAATAGTTTATATTAATTTAATAACTTTAAAATACTGAAATGCATATTGAGTGTCTTCTAGCAATGGGCTCTACAAGGGTCAAGAGCTAGGCCTGCCCAAAAATGAACACTTATAAAGGACTTGGTTTTACATCATCTAACTTGCATTTTTGTATGAGTTCTAAAAAATGTTTTTTGCCACTTCTTAATTATCAAATTTAGGCAGAATATATTTTATCTCTACATCCTAAGAAATGGCACTTAACTCTCTCATGTCATCCACAATTTTCCTTCTCTATTACTCTTCCAAATTTTATTAATTAGATGTTTATTTTTGGTCATTTTATTTGCTATTTTCATTTCTATAAATGTTTTTAACTTTCTATGTCTTTAGGTATCAGATATGAGCCATAACTCATTAGTTTACATAAGATTAGGAAATGTACACTCCTTTACTTGATACTATCTTATCTTTCCCACTGTTTAACCTCTACTTGATGTACTGTTATATTTATAATATCAAGGTGTGAAATATATATTTAGGTTTTATAAATGTAGTCAAGCCATCTACAGCTGCCACTAAAAAAACTCCAAAAATATAAAATAAAACATTTTGTTTATAAGATAGTTACTATGTTAGTAAAATTGTTGGCTGCTTGCTCTGTTTCTACTTTGGGTCATGCCTGGTGTTCTTGGGCTATTACAGAGGGAGGAAGATCACTTTAATGTACAATACCACCTCCAGTAGTGACCAACTTACCAAGGATGCCTGGAGAGTGGCGTTATTATATCACTTTATATCAGACAGTGATTTCTTCAAGAAAGGATTTTAATCGCAATGAAGCAAATTAGGCATATAGGTAACTTATTCAATCTATGGGCCTGATCAAAACTGTGATGCACATTTGTTGCATTTTGAAAATTTTCAAATATGGTAGTTTAAATTCACAGATTGACACAAAACCCAAATTTTCTTCTCTGATCCCTTGCTCACCTTGGCCTGCACAATTCTTTCCAAGGATATTTTTTACTACGCCTTTGACACTATTCAGAACCATAACTGGCCCTTACTTCTGCCTTTTAGAAATCTTCTCATTTTAATAAGGAGAACATTCTGCTTCTTTTCCATTGTATTTTGCTGGTAGTTGACATAGTTATTTTAATTTCTTTTTTTCATTCCTCTGTTTTTTTTTGCTTCCTTTCAGAAATCTGTTTCATTTAAATCACATTTCATTTTTTTGTACAACTGTTTTTAAAACACTGTGAGAACTAATTTTAAAAAATATTCCACAGAGTTCCGGTCGTGGCACAGTGAAAACAAATCTGACTAGGAACCATGAGGTTGTGGATTTGATCCCTGGCCTCTCTCAGTGGGTTAAGAATCCGGAATTGCCGTGAGCTGTGGTGTAGGTTGCAGACATGCCTTGGATCTAGTGTGGCTGTGGCTGTGGTAAACGCTGGCAGCTACAGCTCCGATTAGATCCCTAGCCTGGGAACTTCCATATGCCACAGATGTGGCCCTAAAAAGACAAAAGACAAAAAAAAAAAAAAAGAAAAGAAAAGAAAAGAAAAAAGAAATTCCTCATCAATAATTACTTTCAGTAAGAAATTGTACAATTGAGTTGAGGGAGGAAAATACAATCCTTTTTAGTGAAACTTTTGTTTTGCCATTCAAAGGGCAATCTTTGCCCTTTCAAAGTTCAAGGTCAAAAAGATTCTACACTCAGCAGAGAGTGGTTAAATCACTTGTTCAAGGACACAAAACCCAATTGGTTATAGAATGCTGCTCTACATCTTCTTTAGCATCCAGTGCTACTGAAGAAATTTGATGCTAGTTCAATTTATATTTCATTTTAGGTACATGAGTCTTCTTTCTGAAAATTTTAAGAACCGGATCTATGCTTTTGATGTAAGGCAATTCCACAAAAATATTTCTAGATGTAGACATTGTTTCACACTCAGTAGGTGAATATATCTATAGATTTTTCACCTCACTAAAGTCTTTACTATTGTTTTTTATGTTTAGTTTCTCCCTTTGTTTCTCTATCATGCCATAATCTTTTCTATTTTCTTTTAACAGAATGTCTGTTGTTTGGATATTGATTATCCTGGACTGATTCCTCATGTGTACTAACTTTTCTGATATGCTTATCTCATCTTTTTTCTTTCCTCTAAACTAGGTATTTATTTCAAATTTATGTGGCAGGCATTATTTTGATTCTATTCCTAAAAATATGTATTTTAAAAATTCTAAGCTATCTTTTGAATTCCTTTAAAAGATGATTCAATTTCTTAGAGAGCAGATATTATTTTTCAGCCTGATTTCCTATGTAATACTTAAAATGTCTCTGTGAGCACAGGAATGGGAGACTATCCAGACCTCTCTTCCATATATGGTTCACAGATTATTCAAACTCACCATTAAGCCACAGCCTCCTCTTGCTGACTTTGGTTTGGGCCCTGATCATTTGCAGGGATGTGGCAATAAGAAAAGACCTACTTTTGAGGCAGACTTATTCAGTGTATATTTAAGATGCAGTGTTCTCTATTTTGACCTATCCCCTTTCCTTTTTTTATCTTGTACTTTGTTCTTAGGAAATATATCTGCTGCTGATGCCTAATAATCCAACTCCCTTTCAGTAATAAGTGATGTAATATATTTATTTCCCTTTTTACATAATTAACACTATTTCACAGAGATATTTTGGAAGAGAAGAAATGTAAATGCATACAGTCCCTACTTTAAGCCATAAATTGGTTATCTGAGAACTTTTTTGGGGTGGGTTATAAAAGCTTTATTTTAAAATTCACTTCAGGAGTTCCTGTCTTGGCTTAGTGGTTGGCAAACCTGTCTAGCATCCATGAGGACACGTGTTTGATCCTTGGCTTCGCTCAGTGGGTTAAGGATCTGGAATTCCTGTGAGGTGTGGTGTAGGTCGCAGACGTGGCTCAGATCCCCCATTGCTTTGGCTGTGGCGTAGGCCGGTGGTTGCAGCTCCAATTCAACCCCTGGCCTGGGAACTTCCACATGCTATGTGTGCAGCTCTAAAAAGACAAAAGACAAAAATAATATAAAATTCACTTGAAAGTTATAAAACTCTATGGCTTCTAGTTATAGAAATGTTTTATTGATGAATATTATTAATTCAGCCCTCAATGTTTAATAGTGATAACTATTAAACTTTGAGGCTCAATTCATCTTTTTTCTGTAAGATCTAGCAAATATTAACAGCCCTTATTTCCTTTTGCAAACTGTTTTCCTCACTCCTTTTTTCTAGTATAACTGTTAGAAAGTTAGTATGTCTTTTCTACTTGTTTTTTGTGACAAGTTCACTGGCCTGGAGTTCTCTGTTACATTTTTTCATCTTTCATTTCCATGGCAAGTGATATATGCTACCTCAAGCAGTCTTTTAATGGCTTCCATCTTTCCTTCTCTTCTTCGTTGATATCCTTGTGATTGAAATATTATCACCCACCTCCAGGCTACTCAAGAGGATTCAGAGTTCTCATTCATCTTGAAATTCCAATAATTGAAGTCCTTTACCTGCTCATATCTTTCTGTTAGATGTAAGATTTGACTGTTGTAAGAAATTACCATTTTGTTTCAAGATTACAGATAGGTGTTGAAGTGTATACTACATTTAAGACTAAGTTCTCCTTCTAAGCTTCTGAGCTGCTAAAAATTTCTTTTTCTTAACCACCAGTGAACATGCCCTTCAGATTATACAAAGTGAAAAAGTAGAGCATTGTGAATAAATAATTGATCCAGTCTGTCCCTTGAAAGAAAAGATGGCACACAATTGTAATTGACATTTTCAAAATGGCTTCAATAGATTTTTTTAAAGCACAGGACTGCAAATTTCTAAAAGGGGGCAATACGAAATCCCTAGGAACACAATGCATTTATCATGATTTTCCTTCCAGACTTTCCAGGGAATTTCATGTTACATTGTTACACCGAGCCTGGATTTCTTATCTCTCTAAATCATTATTTTACTACTCCTTCCATCTGTTCTTGTTCTCACATAGAGAGTTGGAAGAATTCCAGTTTGGGAATTTCAAGTACTCTGGGAAAGCATCTGACGCCTTGTACATTCTTTTAAAACTTTCTAGAGTCAATTCATTTTGACTAAGTAGTATCAACTACTGTGAAACATGCTAGCATTAGGGAAAACTGCTTCTAAAGTGAAAATAATTTGTGTATGGATTTTTTTGATCCTTCCCTCCTCTGGTGTTGAAAACTGATCATCCCTTCTTAGACTTAAAATATTTTTGAACAAGAGCTCAATCTTCTAGAAAAGAGAAGCCAAGATTCCCTTGGAGGTAAAGAAGTAAAACTCAGTTAAATATTTTCTTTTTGCTGCCAAGTTAGAATTTCCAAAAAAATTTTCTTTAACAACTTATAATTGATTTTGTACAGAGAGATTATTTTTGGAGGGGGTCGATAGTAAAATAACAAGCTGAATCATTATTGTTTGTATTATTGGATTTTCTTAAAGATAAACAGGATTGAAATGAACATTCTAGGAGTTGAAAAATAGTGACCAGCAATGTCACAGAAACTCAATACACTGACATTTTTATGGAGAGCCTTCTCCCAATTCAAGAACATTTGCTAGAAAATTCATCTCTATTCTGCTGAGTGAGGCAGAGATGCTAATGGATAGAGAATGTAGGCTTAGAGCAAAAAAACTCTTTCATTCATACTGACAGGGTGTTTGTGGGAAATGACTGCTAAAGATATATTGTGGAGTGCAATGACGCAAAATTAACTGCTTCACTCAAATGACTGAAAATCCTCTTGAGAGTTCCCATGGTAGCTCAGCTGTAATGAACCCAATTAGTATCTGTAAGTACTCAGGTTCAAGCTCCGAGACTTGCTCAGTGGGTTAAGGACTCAGTATTGCCATGAGCTTCAGTGTAGGTTATAATTGCAGCTTGGATCCCATGTTGCTGTGGCTGTGGTGTAGGCAGGCAGCTGCAGCTCTGATTCAACCTGTAGCCTGGGAAGATCCACATGCTACAGGTACGGCCCTCAAAAAAATTTATTACCAATTTATTTAAAATATTAAGCAGTAGGAAGGCTAAATACATATTTATTTTAGAAAAATAAAATATGAGAATGAATAGAATATACAATAATATGATTAGAACTTGCAATTTGTTTATCCACAACTTTATATACCACATGCCTGTCAGGTGGGCAAAGTATAAAGAAGAGATTTTAACAACTCTTCAATTTGCATTTCCTTAGTTTAAAACTGTGTTCTATTTTCATAATATTTTACCCATATATTTTTATTTTTTCCATTGGAAAAAGTAAGAGTCCAAAGCCTCAAGGTCTCTTTACTCAGTAAAGTCATTTTCTCATGCTGGAGGTAATGTTATTGTGTTGACTTATGTACTATATAATTTATGAATTATTTTAATACCCTAAAACTGTTAAGGTCACTTCTAGGTCTATGCAGTATTTACTACCCAAAAATATGTTTCATTTAATGATGACAGTGATTATAATCATACAACAGTCGTACAGGCAAATTAGTTACAGTAAAATATTGGGTTATTTTAGCGAAAAAAATAAAAAGCTCTAGAACACTGCTTATGGTGCCACCTGCAAAGGTATTTGCTAAACTTTCTAAGAATTTTTTTTTTGTCTTTTTGTCTTTTCTAGGGCCGCACCTGCAACATATGGAGGTTTCCAGGCGAGGGGTCCAATTGAAACTGTAGCCACCTGCCTACGCCAGAGCATCAGCAACATGTGATCTGAGCCGCATCTGTAACCTGCACCACAGCTCACAGAAACGCCGGATCCTTAACCCACTGAGCGAGGCCAGGGATCGAACCCACAACCTCATGGTTCCTAGTCAGATTTGCTAACCACTGAGTCATGACAGGAACTCCATACTTTCTGAGAATTATTAAAAAGTGTACTTAAGCATAAAATTCAAGGCAGCTAGTAATGGATACACAAGTAATTCAGAACAATCCTCCTTTTGGAAAAATGACAAATGATATTAAAATGTGTGTGAATGGAGTTCCCGTCATGGCTCAGAGGAAACGAATCCAGCTAGGAACCATGACGGTGTGGATTCGATCCCTGTCCTCGCTCAGTGGGTTAAGGATCCAGCATTGCCGTGAGCTGTGGTGTAGGTCACAGATACGGCTTGAATCTGGTGTTGCTGTGGCCCTGGTGTAGGCTGACAGCTACACCTCCGATGAGACCCCTAGCCTGGGAACCTCCGTAGGCCACAGGAGCGGCCCTAAAAAGACAAAAGCCAAAAATAAAAAATAAATAAGTAAATAAATAAAAGGTGTGTGATTGTAAATACATAAATACACACATTTAAATATGTAAAACTATGCACATAAAATTTATAAACAGATATACAGAAAATTTTACAAGCATATATCAAGATCTAGGAGAAGACAAAAATCAAGAGGTGAGGCTAGCTTTTAAAGAGGTTTCTTTTGCTCTGGGGTAAGAGGTTGAGAAGCAATTTTGAGAGCCTTGAGATGAAAAGCAAAAGTTCAAGTCCAGGTTCATTGAAAGGTTGGGAATCTGTAAACTATCCTCTGCTTATACTTAATTATATAAATTCCCTATGCTGAACATCTGCTCCCTACAACTAAGCTTGAATCAAAATTAAACTAGGTTTTGTAGACATGGCATCCTGGCATTAAGTCATTTTTTTGTAGTCCGGAAAATTTTAACTTATGAAATTGGTTTAGAGTGGGTTCAGATTGTCAGTTTCCTCACATGGCTGTAGAAGCAAAAGAAAATTCTCTCTGAGATAAAGTAATACTCTTCTCATTCTGAAATTATGTCACAAAATCTTCTAAAATACCTAATGCACATATAAAATATTCTAGTCATAGGATAAGGCAAATTACTGTAACTGAGAACCACTTGAAATAACTGACAACAGATAAAAGTCCACTGAAATTTCACATGGTAGAAGGACATTTTCTCTACTGGGGAGAAAAGTTAAACTTTAAAATGTCACCAAGGAACTGAAAAAATTTGAAAATTGCACATTTACAAAAGGACTAAGTAGAAATTCTAAAAATGTAATATAAAATAACCAAGATTAGAAATTCAATATGTGGGATTAATGGCAGTATTAAAATAAAACTATAGTTTCCAGATTGAAGCACAGAAAAAAGACAAAAGATTGTAAAATTGTGAAGAGGGATGAGACATGGACAACATAGTGAGAATACATAATGTAGATTTAATTGAAGTCAATGGATATAATGTGGTAGAAATAATATATATATTTCACTTCATGAGAACTTACTCTAATTAATAAAAAATACCTGTAGATTCAAGAAGACAAATGAATCTCAAAAAGTTAAATAAAAAGAAATTTATAGCCAAAAACATTGTTTGAATACAAAGAAAAATGATAAATAAATCTCAAAGCAGATTATATTTAAGTTAGAAACAGCAATCATTAGGCTCACAGATGATTTCTAACAGCAAAACAGAACCAAAATAGGAGGAGAATATTTTAATATGTGGATTGAAAATAATTGTCAACCTTAAATTCTAAATACAACAAAAAGTACTATATAAAAATGAAAGTGAAAAAAAAGGTATTTTTAGACAAACAAATTTTGATAAGATCTGCTATCAGCCAACCTGTAATAAAGTGGATACTTCGAGCTTCCTTCAGGAAAAAAAGAAAAAAAAATTTGTTGTTATTTTGGAAATGGAGGAAGAAATTTAAAAGTATACATTCACCAAGACAGACCAAATTCTGGTCCATAAACATACCTCAAGAACGTTAAAATAACAGAAATCATACAATATCTTTTCTCAGACTATAGCATAATTTAATTAGATTAATAACAGAAGGATAACTAGAAAATCCCAAAATTTGTGGAGATTAAACAACATGCTACTATGCAACACATGGGACAAAGAATCAGTCACAAGAGAAATTTTAAATTTTTTTAATAAAATAAAAGCACAATCACCAATTCTTGTGCAATACAGTGAAAACAGTGGTTGGAGGAAAATTTGTAACACTGAAAGCATACGCTAGAAAAAAAATCTAAAATCAATTATCCAAGTTCCCACCCTAGAAAATGAGAAAAAGAGGAGAAAACTAAATCCAAAGCAAGCAATAAGAAGAGCAGAAATCAATGAAAACACAAAATCAATAGAGAAAATTAAGAAAACTATAATTTGGTTTTTTGAAAAGACCCCATGAAACTGGCAAGCATCTAGCCAGGCTAAATAAGAGAAGAAGACACAAATTACTAATATCAGGGATGAAAGAGCAGACATTAAAATAGATCCCATGGGCAATGAAAGTATACTAAAGTGATACTATAAATAACTCTAAACCCACAAATTTGACAACCTATAAGAAATGGACCAATTCTTTGAAAGATACAATCAGCCAAAACTCATATACAAAGTATTAGACCAAAGGAATAGGCCTATATCTTAAGGATATTGATTCAATAATTAAGAACATTCCAAAACAGAAAGTTTCAGGCCCATAATGATTCATTGGTGAATTTTATCAAAGTTTTAAGAAAAAAAAATAAGACCAAATTTCTATGATCTTTTTAAGAGGATGGGAGCAGAGGGAACATCTTTTAACTTATTCTGTGAGGCTAGCATTACCATAATACCAAAAACATAAAAGATATTACAAGAAAAAAAAAACTTCAAACCAAAATTTCTCATGAACATAGGATGCATAAATCCTGAAGAATAATGATTTGAATCCAACAATTTATTTAAAGAATTATACGTCATGATCAATTGGTTTATACCAGGTAGAGGTGGTTGATTCAATATTTGAAAAACAACTTAATCTGTCACATCAACTGGTTGAAAAAGAAAACTCAAATAATTATATCAATAGATACAGAAAAGGCATTTGACAAAATTCAACCCCCATTCATGACAATTATTCGCAGTAAACTAGGAAAAAAGGGGAACTTTTTTGAACTGATAAGAATATCTAGGGAGCTCCTGTTGTGGTTCTATGGTAACGAACCCACTAGTATCCATGAGGATGAGGGTTCGATCTCTGGCCTTGCTCAGTGGGTTAAGGATCCTGTGTTGCTATGGCTGTGGTGTAGGCTGGCAGCTGCATCTCTGACTTGACCCCTGTCTTGGGAACTTCCATATGCTGCATGTGCTGCCCTAAAAACCAAAGAAAAAAAAGAATATCTAAAAAATGTATAGTTAACATCATACTTCTCATACTTAATGGTGAGAAACTTGAAAGTTTCCCACTAAGATCAGGAACATAGCAAGGATATCTCCTATCACCAAAACTAAAGTAATTAAGATAATGTGGTATTAGTAAAAGAATACCCCAATAGATCAATGGAATAGATTAAAGAGCTCAGAAATACCCTCTCCTAAATGATGAACATATGTAATGTAGCAGTTTTTTTGGTCAGTAAAAATAATTTGTATGATACCACAATTGAGGATACATGTCATTATATATTTATCCAAACCCACAGAATGTACCACACCAAGAGTCAACAGAGAGTCATAACGAAAAGTACAGAGTTTGGGTGACTATGATTTGCCAATGTAGGTTCACCCAAAGTATGGACAGTGGGTGACTATGATCTGTACAATGTAGGTGCAATGTGCCAAATCTACCACTCTGGTGGAGGATGTTGATAACTGGGAAGGCTACGCACGTGTTGGAGCAGGGGGTGTATGAGGAATCTCTGTAGCTTCCCCTTGATTTTGATGTGAACCTTAAACTACTTTAAATCTATATTAACATTGGTCACATAACAATAACAGTGATGGATATTGGGGTCAAAACAGACTAGAATAAAAAATAAGAAAATAGCATTTAAATTGAGGGGGAGGTAAAAAGCCAACGTTGTTTGTATGCCATTCAGTTTCCCAGACCTTCCCACTTCCTTCCATTTCTGTTAGCTTTCCTTCTCATCTTCCTGAAATCCTTAGCCAAAAACTCTTGGTCAATGAAGCAAACAAAACAATAACAAAAAAAAATTTCCTTTTTGTCAGGGTAAAACAGAGACATTGCTTAAACTCCAGAATTACCATGTGAAACTTTTCCTTTCTATTTCCTATATTTCTTTGCTGTTTCTCTTGGAAGTACTCACTAACAGATATGACCTAACCTTAAGATTTGTTTCTATAGAGACCTATCGAAGGTATTTTTTGATTTTGATTAAACTTTTCTAAAATGTTTATAAATATATGAAAGGGAAAAAACATCCAAGTAATATCAACTTTGATAAGTCTAGCTTGCATGGAAAAGTCCTCAGCCTAATCAGAAACAAATTAATAATAACAGAAAACTAATTAATAGAAACAACTAATAGAAAACCAATTAATAGGAAAAGAGGATATATCTAAATTAATGGGAAAAGTGAATAGCAAAAATAATCAAGTTAAAAGAAGGCAAACAAGAGAATAAAGAATCATAAAACAGGACAAATAAAAAGCATATAATAATAAAATCAAATACATCACCGATTACCTTATTAATCCCATTAACATAATATTGAGCAAAAGGAGTCAAATACATTGAAAACCAAGCTGTACTATTCCACTCATGTTCAATTCAAAGCTGTCACAATAAAATCATAGTGCTTAGGGGTTTAAACTTAGGGAGACTCTAACAAAGGGAACCAGAAATCACCTCCTGAAGAAGTGAAGAAGAAATGCCAGGATGATGATTACATTGAGCAAGGAAGAATGGATTTGTGATTTAGACGGGGAATTCAGGGTTTCTATTTTTCAGACCCAGCTTATGGCACTGGATTAGTGGTACTGACTTCAAATAGAGCAATTCTATTTAAGTAACTTTCATAACTCCTAAGGTGCATAGGCAAGCTAAAATTAGTGTAATTGTATGGAAATTTACACTTAAAAGCCATTTAACATTTGTATGTTCAGCCAGTCCTCAAAGTGTAAATGTAGGTACCAGTACTGCCTTGTTTTTGCATATATTAATACTAAAGATTTCCAGATGAAGCTACTTAGGTTTGAAAGAATACACTGAATTGTCCAAAAGATAACTTTGGACTTAAACTTAGATCCTTTGAATTTTAAGCCTATGTTTGGCTACTGTATCATATTACCCCTATACTATCATAATGTTATAAATAATTTTTTTAATTTTATAAATGCCTTGGGAAATCATGTAATTGTTATAACATGGATATTGCCACAACCTGCAGCTTATGAGGGTATAAATTATAGAAGTAGTATATTTTTAAAATTCATATAATATCTGCAAATGTATAATAAGGAAGCCTTGAAGTCCTAAAACCTGATGCTATAATTTCTGATGGGGGTGATAAAAACTTGGCTGATATTTATCTTTAGTTATGACTGTCCATACTCATTAATTGGAATTTCACTAATACGTACTTCACAATAATTCATTTAGGGCATTTACTAAACTGTAATAAAATGGCCTGAGCTTTGACTTATCTATAATAAAGGGGTTGACAGAAAAATTACTACTTGTCCAGAGAATATTGAAATGACTGAAAAGAATGGCAGGACAATTTTCAGGTGTCCAAGCACTCTAGAAATCATTTACATACAAGCAATTGATGAGCTAATTTCAACTCATTCTTATCTATTCATTGAAGCTAGTTAGCTTCAGAACTCTAGTGCTTTGTTAGTCTAATTCCAATTATAGTACAAAACAGAGAGTATCGAAAATGCATTTTGGAAAAAAAAAGTACTTCATTAAAAAATACAATTTAGAGCTTTCACTGGGGAAACTAATACAGATTGAGAATCAGATTAATGAGTTTTCTTTATTTATGACTAAAAACATTGTGCTTTCTGATATATTAAATAAAGGAGAAACCATGATCTAAGTTATAGTCTCTATTCTCAAGATTAATTGCTTTTTTAATTGAGAATATCTGCCCTGGTTATAACTTTAATCATCCAATGAATGTATATTTGCATTTCTGGAAGTATAAAGAAATTTAATAAATTTTGATTTTAAAACATGAGAGTCAAACAATATATAAAGTACCTGCCAAACCAGGATGTTTAGTTAATAATTTAAAATAATCTCAGAAAAATGAGCAAATATTAGGACAGGTCAAGTAATGAGATTGAAACCATGCCTGGTAAACCATTGATGCAGTAAGTGCGTTAGGAATTACTATCAGAAAGAAGTTCAATGAATCAACACATTAAGTATTTACATGTTCATTGAAGCCTGCTGTAGGGAGGGTAGAAGATACATGAATCATTCAAAATTTATTATGAAAATTATGGTATCGAGGCCAGAAAAACATCTGGTTCAAGTGACACTGCCACTTAAGAATTGTATGGTTTTCTATAAATTAACTTTGTGGCACTTCTATTTCTTTCTCTGTGAAATACTGGGAATAATGCTTGTATTCTCCAATCTTGCAAAGTTGCTGTGAGAATGAAAAATATCAATGTGTTTTGAAAGTGGAAGGTTGCCCCATAAAAATAAGGTAGAAATTAGGAATGGCCTACTACATCACTAATTTGACCAAGAAAATTTCTGGGTTTGGTAGTTCAAGTTAAGGAAGATCATTTCATCTCTCCCACACTAGCTGAGAACTCATTGTCCTGAACCAACCAAAAATCTGTCAGATAGGAGACACTGACCAAGAGTGCTGGAAAAATACATGTGAAGTGACACAGAAAATAGAAAAGCCAGAGGCAATAACATGATTGTACTAATTGCCAGCCTGCAGGACCCTAAATATATATATATTGTAGCACTGGAGAGACAATTATTAATATCTAAGACTCCCAAGAAAAAGTGTCTTACCATCATCATAGAAATTATCCATGATGTCATCTCAAAATTAACTTTATTTTATCACTGAGATGATATTATCTGTGGCCTAAAGTAGATTTACTCAATCCCCTTTGTTCTAAACTGAGATGATCATCTAAGACCCAAATAAAAGCTACAGTGGTTTGTTCCTTTTGTGCTTCTTTCAATAGAAGCTCCAAAATTTTAAGAATGACACAAAGATAAATTATTAAAAATTACCAATAGAATAAAGAGCAGAGGTGTCACATGTGTTGTAAGTTATTCTGACAGCCCAAGGCAAGGAGCTACAAACAATTTATAGAGGAATATTTCAGGAAGGCATCACTCTTCAAACTCTGAGCTAATGTTTCCATGGCAAGTTACACATGTAAGTGCGCTGAGGTGAGGAAAACTCTTCATCTGAAAACTGCAGGTGGCCACACAAACTCAAGGTATAAATTAGATAAATTTCCACAGAATCAGTATCTATGAAATAACATAGAGAATAGTGAACCTGTTCTTATCTTCTGGAAACTTCACTGGATTTAGGTTTCTGAGAAAATTTAGTCTAGTGGAAACTTGAGTTTCCACAGGACTTTAGTTGGAGGATAAATATTCTCATACCAATCTATTACTAAGTAAATATTTAATCTTGAGCAAATAAAACAAATTCCCTAAATCTTATTTTCCTTATCTATAAATAAGATTATAGATACTGGAAAAAGTATTATCTATCAAAATGGCTTTGTTAAGATAATGAGATGAAGCCATAATTCCCAAGGGTCAGAACCTACTAAGTGCTAAACACTATTAAACTGAAGTTTTAAATATTCCATTGTATTATTTGCACAGGTGAGGTTTTTTTCTATTTAATTTTGCATAATGACGGTGCCTGTATGTAAATTTGTTTCTCAGTGTTTTAATGGCTCATCCCCTGAAAGAACACACTGATACCCTCTTTAGAATTTTTCTGGATCCTTTTTTTCTTCTTTTGCCCTTGCTTGTCTTATGTCAGTTTTTCATCTCTCATTTCTGCCTTTCACAATAAACATACTGGACAGGCCTCTTCCTGGATCAGCACTAGTGTTCTAACTGAGGGAGCTGTCATTTTCTTTGTCTATAACTTGTTAAACTTCAGTGATTTAAGAAAATACTTACTGGCTTAACTCCCCTGAGTTCAGCAAATATGTTTCCACCATCCTTGTTATTTCTGTTCCTAATTGCTAATAGGAAGAACAAAATCTAGGCAATAGAAACTGCATAAGGTGCTACTTTACTAAGATGGCTTTCTATAGTCTTTGCAGAAAAATGAATTTCCTTTGTTCTGTCTTTACTGTATGAGGTAAATTTAAGGACTTATAGTTTTCTCAGTGGGCATCAATATGGTGAGATGGGTATTGTTTGGGAGTATCTTTCCATTATTCAAAAAATTCTTTCTTGTATGGTTTTCTGCCTGGGTTCAAATTTTGACTCTAAAACAACCTATGATCTTGGGAGTAGTACACAAATTATGAGCCTCTTGGGTTCTGTCTGTAAATTGGGAATAAAAATAGCATATGTGTCTAGATGGTAGTTGGGATTAAATGAGTTAAGGGTTGCAATGATTTAGAACAGCGTTAAATATGCTAAAAGTATTATACATTAACCATTATTTTTGGTATTCTCTTCTAAAACATATCACATCACTTAAAAGGAAATGCAACATTCCTTAGAGGGTATACTCACTACTTAGCTCTCTCATATCCACTGCACCACATTTCTTTTAATGTATGTAATATTTATATACACATATACAACCAAATTCACACATAAATAATCATTAATATTCTTTTAAATATTTTGGTCAGTTTTCTTCATTTTCTCAATGTAGTTGGTAACTGTCTGAACTAAGTAGATAAGGAAGCAAGACAAGGAGCATTAAACATCATACAAGGCAAACAGGTGATTCCAAATGCTGTCACAATCTCTCGTTTTCAATAACTGTAGAAACAATCGTTCTTTGCCATTATATTTTAGCCACCGCATGTTACTGAAATTCTCTACATATGGGCTAGACCAGCATCCTTATAAAGGTTAGAAAAGAAAAAGGTGGGTAGAGAACATGGCAAGAAGTCTATTTTTTTTAATTACTCAGTTACAAAAAATTATGTATAAACCCTACATCTACATGTATTTGTTTGGAAAATAACTACTCTATGTTGGCTAGAAAATATCACAACTTCCTTTTGAGATTTCCATTACTTCGATATTCTTAAATATACTGTACATGATATAGCCAAACTGTGTAAACTATTCAATTAAATATAATTTTATGAGTACAACTCAGTACTATAATCGAGGTGAAGTATAATGATACTGTGTAATTTCTGTGATTGCTTTCCTAACAATTTGAAGTATACAGAGAGCTCTAATTCAAAGATGAGAGAAATGTGTGTTTTAATTCCATCATCATTACCTACTCATCTGTGAGACTGAAGGAGAAAATTACTCAGCCTCTCTGAGCCTCCCTTTCTTTTTCTTCAGAGGATTATAATGCTTTCAAGCTCAGAAAACTGTTATTGGAGGAAATAAAAGACTAAATGCACACTCAGTTCTGCTCTGCAAGGAGAATAATTGACCAAAGGCCCCCAGATGCTGCCCTCTGAATGTACGTGGTGCTTGCATGAGGCCATGCTTCTTGAGGGCTACTCCAAACCATGATTGAAATAAGTCAGAAAGAGAAAAACAAATACCATATGATATCACTCATATCTGGTATCTAATATACAGCACAAATGAACCTTCCCACAGAAAAGAAAATCACCGACTTGGAGACTAGACTTGTGGTTGCCCAGAGGGAGTGGGAGGGATTGGGAGCTTGGGGTCAATGGCTGCAAACTATTGCTCATGGAATGGATTTACAATGAGACCCTGCTGTGTAGCACTGAAAACTATGTCTAGATACTTACAACGCAGCACAACAAAGGGAGAAAAAAATATGTAAACATGTATTTGTAACTGGGTCCCCTTGCTGTACAGTGGGGAAAAAAAAAAAGTGTGTTGGGGGAAATAACAATAAAAATAAATTAAAAAAAAAAAAAGAACAGAAGGGTTCAAGTCAGGGTTAGCTCACTTCTAAGGGAAGCAAGACTCCTACACTGGATACTTTGCCAGGAGACTCCCATGGGCCCGGCCAAACCCTTCTAAGAAGTGTGCTGCAGATCCTTCATACCACGCTCCCTCTTTCCCTCTCTCCTCTGTAGTGTTCAATCTGTCCTACAATCTGAAAACAAAGCAAAACCCTATCCTTTCCCTCACCCTAATATGTCTCAGAATGAATCTGTTACTCTGCATCATGCCTTAGCATCTGCTCTTCTGCAAATCCAAACTAAAAAATCATCAACACTACTGTGGCACACAGTAAGCATTTCATAAAATGTTTCAAATATGCTTATATGAATAGTTACCACTTAAAGAAAAAAATTCTACAGAGACATCATGTAAAGCAAATGCACAGAATTTTTATTTTTTCCTGCACAAAACTTACATTCCTATAAATAAAAAAATCCTTTTCTAGCAGCCCTTTATCTTCTCCTATGTATGCACATGTATTTCAATGATTCTGATTTTATATTTTACCTAAAATAATGTGTTAAAAATTCCAGAACTTAGCCTTGTTCTGTCTAGGTTACTTTAAAGGTATGGAGATCACATGAAAGGGACATATAAGCAAGCAAGAAAGGGAACATTTAAAGCAATTTGAGTTAAAAAAAAAAAGTAGCAAAGGAAAACCTGAATTGATTACACTTTTTTCCTAATCGCCAATATTTCCCATGGAGCAATATATGTGTGTGGTGGGCAATGGGAGGTTGGGGGTAGTATCAGAGTATGCTAAGGAAGAGTGGAAAAAATAGAAAAGAATGAAAAAGAAAAATAAGAGTATAAACTCATAAGAAATGCAGATTTAAATGTCTCCAAAAAATTAAGATGTTCTTTCTTATTTTATGTCATTTCCCAACTTTCCAATATGCAGACATAGGGAAATGAGAAATATTTTGCCATTCTTTCCCTAAAACTCCTGGATAGCCACCTTTGATCCTGGAGTTATGCATGTTTTGCTTTGTTTCTTTGTTTCTTTGTTTTTAAGGCATGCTCATGTAGTATTATTTTAATTCTACAAACTTTATTGGGAACTTTTTTTTTTGTCTTTTTGCCTTTTCTAGGGCCACTCCCTTAGCATATGGAGGTTCCCATGCTAGGGGTCTAATCCGGGCTGTAGCCATTGGCCTACACCAGAGCCACAGCTTCGAGGGATCCGAGCCGTGTCTGCGAAGTACACCACAGCTCACAGCAACGCCAGATCCTTAACCCACTGAGCAAGGTCAGGGATTGAACCCGCAACCTCATGGTTCCTAGTCGGATTCATTAACCACTGAGCCACGATGGGAACTCCTTGGGAACTTTTTATATGCTAAAACCTGTTCGGAAGATTAAAAATAAATGCAACATGGTCCAAGCTTTCAAAAGACTCTAAACAGAAGTACAAGCACTTAAAAAAGTAAAATATACTGTGCTAACTGCTTTGTTTGAGGTCTGTACAAGGTGCTCTGGAATGATAAAAAGAAATATCTTACTCTGCCTTTAGGAGTGGAAATACTACATAAATTGGTGAAATTGCAGTTTTGAAGACTAGACCTCCTTCAGTGAGAGGGTCAAGAGCATCTTCTGGGGTAGAGGGAATAATAACATTAATAAATTCATAGAAGCATCAAGGATCATGGAATACCTTGAGAATGCCTAGGGAGTCCATGATCTTAGGCTAGGATGGCATAGATGGGAAGAAGCATGGCAAGAGATGGGGAAGAATTCGTTGAAAGAGGGCTAATTACGAAAGCAACAGGGTGCCATACTTTTATGTTAAGAAACATATAGTTAATATCAAGGAATTAGGTAAGCTTATGGATGCCTTTTTATTTAAAATTTCATCTCTCAGGTTTATTTCCTAGTTGTTTACCTAGAACAATCTATTCTATGCACCACTTTGGAATATGTAGGAAGTGATTTTAGGTTTATAATTTAGCAAGACAAAAATATTAAAACCCATTTAGTTTCTCACTTGTTCTTTATGTCAGAATTCTGCAGCTAACTTGGTTTGTATAGCATGCTTTTCCTTCATTCTAAATGTTACTGGCATTTATTCCTTGAAAAGCACAAAGTTGCTTTGTTCAAAGTTAAGTATTTTACCTGAGGGATCTGAGATTTATGAATAAGAAACTCTATGAAAAAGTAGTTTTTCCCATTGGTCTATATATAGTATAAAGAAAAAAAGTATATTCTTTTCACAGAATATTATCAGAGTATTCCCTGACAGAGCCATCTAAATTAATGCTGTTACATTCAGGGAACTGGGAACTGAACAGAGCTAACTGCTTTGGTTCTATATTCTGTTCACCTGGTAACCACAGAGAAAAGAGTCTTCCAACCCCAGTCGAGAGAGACAGACAGAGAAAGTGAGACAGAGAGAGATCTCGAATTCCTAATGCCAAAAGCTAAAATACTCCTCTGATTAGCACTTTTGGGTCAATGACAGTTGCAAAGTTAGAGTCAATTATTTTTGCAAAATTTAAAAACTTAATATCATGTTAATATTTAGGGGACTAGTTTAATCAGTTAGTCATGTAAATTTATTTTTAATCATCAAAAGAATTTTCACACACTCAAACAAGTTTTTTTCCAAGCCATTTTGTTATTGTATGCAAACTCCTTTTCATCACTTAAGCCATAGTTTTATTTTATTCAGTATTACAGCCAGATTCCTATTATAGAAAATAGTACATTTCTTCAGGACTTTTAAATGGGCGGTCATAGCCTGAAAACCATTAAGCATAAAGGAAGTCTACAATCTAGAAAGGGAGAGTATAGTTTATCTACAGCACCTGATGTGGAATTGTTACCTAATGAATCAGGAAACTCAATCCCTTTAAAGAAGCCTTTTGGATATGCTTCAAAAGTCTGGATTACACATTTCTCATTAGTAACTTCTAAAAGTACAAAACATATTAGCCATAAATACATTTTGAGAAATCTTTTTTCAAATCATTTTGAAGTGTTTGTTGTTTTATCCCCAACAGCACTTTTTGCTAAGATGTGTAATGATTCAATTTAAACTCTAGTGGATTTTTCATTGTTGTTATGGCAGTTGTGTTTTACTTTTATTTCCCTAATACATTATTTTTTTTCTACTGTACAGCATGGTGACCCAGTTACACATACATCTATACATTTTTTTTCTCATATTATCATGCTCCATCTTAAGTGACTAGACAGAGTTCCCAGTGCTACACAGCAGGATCTGATTGCTAACCCATCCCAAATGCAATAGTCTGCATCTAGTAACCCCAAGCTTGAGTGGATTTTTTTCAACATTGCATTGTTTTTTTTAGGGGGTGCTGTTTATACAAAGTTATGATTCCAAAAATATAGGTACAGTAACTATCTGTAATATAAATATATTTAAAATATGTGAATAATCCATCAATATATTCCCTATGCAGTACAATAATTAATTTTGTTGTATAATAAATATTATTTTGTTTCATCATAAGTATCATGCAGTCATTTGAAAAATACATTAATTATCAATGGCATTACTCTTCCTGTAACACTTTTGACCTTAGGACACATCTTGCAATATATTTTGTCTTTCCTCTTTATGTACCTGCACTGTAAGACTACAGTAAAAATAGTAAAATTTTAACTCCATAAAGATTTCCATATCAAAGTTTCAATATTTTTAATTGTCAAAATCCACAATAATACACACAAGGCATACAAAGTATAGAGATGTGTTTTTAGAGAAGATACTTAAAATTTACTTAATTTAAAACTCTATGTATATATATTTTTTCCCATTTTCAACATATTAATGATTTTTTATTAGTTTTCCATGACTCTCAGTTTTGAGTGAAAGCCTGTGGAACTTTTGATGATGAAATGAAACTTAAAGGTGACATAATATTTAGAGAGAGTGTTCTATGTTTTTCATTTAGTTTGTTTTTTGTCCCCATTCTCATGATCTATTTAATGATCACCTTATCAATTTCTGTAAATAAGCAAAAATTTTGAAAAGGATTGCAATGAATCTATACATGAATTTAGAGAATACTCTCATCATCACATTAAGCCTTTCAATCCAGGAACATGGAATACCATTCCATTTATTCATATCCTTTTTTTCCCTTTCAATTTTCAGTGTATAGGTCTTGTACTTCTTTTGCTAAATATATTTATAACTATTTTTTAAAGTTATATTATATATGGAGTTGTCTTCAGCTTGTACAGAAATACACATGATCTTGTATCCTGAAGACCTCCATAATGTGTAAGGGAGGCTCACTGGATATCAAATTGTTGGCCGATAGTCTTTACTTATTTATTTATTTTCAGCAATTGAATACGTTACTTTACTGACTTTTGGCTTCCTTGGTCTCTGACAAGGAGTCAACTGGTAATTATATTAAGATTTCCTTTCTGATGATGTTTTTTCCTTTTTCAAAATTCTCCCTTTTCCTTTGGTATTTGACACTTTGTCTATGATAATATCATTATAATTGTATCTCTGAGTTCATTTTATCTGAAGTTCATTAAGGATTTTAGATGTGTTGATTAATGTGTTCTTCAAATTTGATGAGTTTTGGGCATTATTTTTTCAACTATTCCTTTGTATCTTTTTTTACTCTGATTTATGAGAGGTATATCTCATGTGTCTTTAAGGTTATACTCATTTTTCTTAATTCTCCTTTCTTTATCTCAGGATATAATTTCACTGACACTTCTTCAAGTTTGCTAATTTTTTTTCCTCTTCAGAGTTCTAATTTGTTTCTGAATACTTCAGTGAATTTTTCATTTCAGTTATAGTTTCCAACTCCATAATTTTTATTTGGTTCTTTTTTTAAAAAATAGTTTTTCTTTACCTTTATTAATATGCTTTATTTTATGAGACTTTTTTAAAATCTTTAGAAATGTTTTTCTTTCATTGTTGAACATATTTATAATGACTGATTTACAATTATCTTCTAGGAGTTCCTGTCATGGCTCAGTGGTAATGAACCCATGACAATGCAGGTTTGATCCCTGCTATGATGTTAAACAACTGTCCCTGAGTTTTTTGACATATGCTCTAAATATAGGCCTTACTAATCTAACTGATAGAGTTTTGCATTTCATGTAAAATACATACAAACCCCTTGAATCAGGTTTTTCCACAGAGTCTTCAGTTATGTGAAATAATGACAATTTTTGAGAATGGGTCCTTTTTGATGAGCTATAAATTGATTCTGTCTGCTAGTCTTCCAATTCTCATAGCTACAGAGATTATAAGGCTGCTGATTTTTATATCTATGCTGAACTGGGAAAAGTCTGAAAAAGAGAGTTAAGGGGACAAGAAAAAAATGTGATAAAGTTCACTATTCTTATTGAAATTTAACTGTTTCACTAAGTAAACACTCCTCAGTTGTTGTGCCCATTGATTATTTCCAGTTTGAGAGATTGTTTTTGACATGTTTGACAGTGTTTTTGTTATCTTTATAACATCAGCATTTACTTAATTGTCTTTAAGATAAGAACACTGATTTTGTGGGCATAAGCCTGGCACATATTCACTTGTGGAAAAATTTATCTGGATCCCTGTTTCTAATATTCTTGTACTGACCATTGGCACATTTCTCTCTCCCCATTTTGTTTATTTATTCATTATTCATAGACTTTACCTTTAAGTTTGAACTTACATATTCTGCTTTTAACCCACCCTGCTTTCTGACATTTTATATTACTTTTGTACTTTTTTTTTCTTTTTAGGGCCACACCTTGGCATATGGAGGCTCTTAGGATAGGGGTCAGATTGGAGCTGCAGCTGCCAGCCTACTCCTCAGCCACAGCAATGACAGATCTGAGCCATATCTGTGACCTACGCCATAGCTCCTGGCAACACCAGATCATTAATCCACTGAATGAGGCCAGAGATTGAACCTGCATCTTCATGGATAGTAGTTTCTTAATCCACTGAGCCACAACAAGAACCCCTAATATATATTTTTTATTAATATACCCAACCAGCCAAATTTTCCTATACACTATTATATTGTATGTTTGGCACTGTGCTTTTCCATGATTCTCTTAATTAAGACACTGGGTCTTAACCTAATCTTTTCTTCCTCAACTGACCCTCATCCCTCCATGTCAATTAAGAAAAATAAATCACACATCAGACATCCCTCCTAACAAGAGGTAGGATTTATATCTTCCCGCCTGAGTCTAGGAGGTCTAAGGTCTTCTTGGTCCAGTTTATTACAGCATACCTAGCATTATGTGACTTCTGAGAGCAGGTCAAAAATGCTATGCAGTCTGCCTGATTCTTTTGGAAGTTTTGTGTTTAGAATGCTCCCTTTTCAGAACCCATCTGCCACTATCTGAGGATGCCCAGGTCCACATGGATGCGCCATGTCTAGGCATGCTGGTTGTCAGACTCAGCTGAGATCAGCCTTTGTGTGATCACAACACATCTACCAGAACTATGAGTGAAATATCATTAAGATAATTTCATCTCCCAAATGTACACACCATGCCTGGCTAGTTGAATCCTCTCAGCTGAGGCTTCAGATATGTAAAACAAAAACAAGCCATTCCATTAGGCTCTGCCTAAATTTTTGAACAACAGAATCTGAGTATAATAAATTAATTGTTATTTTATGCCACTAAATTTGGGTGGTTTGTTTTACATCACTAGGACTAAGTTATTTGGCCTAATCTCAATCTCAAGCCCTATGAACCACCACACACACTACTCAGTGAAGTCCTGTTAGGTGGAGTTTGACAATTAACATATCAGTTTTCCAAAGAGTTTTGAGAATATAATTTCTTAAAAATTTTCTGGGTGATATTTATTTTCTTTTTTTCTCTCTGATGTATCTTTCTCTTGGAGATAGAATCATGGTTCAAAGATGTAAACTAACACACAGCACTGGACACTTGGCTTTCTCTTTGTAACACTATATAGCACTATATTTCTTGGGAAAGGTAGAAAGTGTCTAAGGAAAGACTGAAACTTAAGATTATCCCCAATGTATCATTATATCACAGAAATCACTAAAACCGGACACCAACCTTGTTTTGAAAACTTATTGTCAATATTTGAAATTACTGCCCCATGAAGTGGTAATAAATGTTCAGAAAGAACATGGGTTTTAAATTAAATCTGTCACCTGTATCTATTTGTGGTAGCAAAATATATATAAAGGAGATTGCTCTCTTGCAATCATTTCTTTGCCTTCCATTTAACATTGTTATACATATGTTTTATGTCACTGTATTAGTTTAACTGCAAATTGGTCCACTTCATTAATGGAAATTTGCTACAGTAAGAGACTGAAATACCCAATCGAAATTTGTATATTCTGGTTCTGAACCTTCAGCAAAAGATCTTAGCTAATAGTGTGCTATATAAATAAAAGTGAAACTTTTTTGGCTATTGACCTCAATGGTGAAATAACCAAGAAGGTTAAGAGCAACAGTTTATTTAACTTAGAATTTCTAAACAGTGTTATTGAGATAATGCTAAAAAAAAAAAAAAAAGCCCAAAAAAACTCATAGACGTGTCCTCATGCAACTTTGTAATTTCTCTCAGCAGATCCTTCCTGCTCTCCTTCACCTCCATTCCCAGGCAACCACTGATCCACTTTCTTTTTTTTAATGATTTTTATTTTTCTATCCTAGTTGGTTTACAGTGTTCTGTCAATTTTCTACTGTACAGAAAAGTGACCCAGTCACACATATATTTATACATTCTTTTTCTCACATTATCCTCCATCATGTTTCATCACAAGTGACCAGGTATAGTTCCCTGTGCTATACAGAAGGATCTCATTGCTTATTCATTCCAAATGCAACAGTTTACATCTATTAACGCCAAGCTCCCAGTCCATCCCATTCCCTCCCCCTCCCCCTTGGCAACCACAAATCTGTTCTCCAAGTCCATGCATTTGTTTTCTGTGGAAAGATTCATTTGTGGCTGTATATTAGATTCCAGATATAAGTGATATCATATGGTATTTCTTTTTCTCTTTCTGACTTCTTTCACCTGTATGAGAGTCTCTAGTTTCATCCATGTTGAAGAGCAATAGTATATAAATTTAATAAAAGATAAGGCTTCCTACTATGCCAATTGGGAGATTACGCCTTTAAAATAAGAGTATTTCTGTAGATCAATGATTTTTATACATAATACTATATTATAGAAACTAAGAAGCAATTTAGTGAGCTTAGCAAAAATTAATTGAAACTTTTAGAGTTCCTTGGTTTAACTTCAGAAAAAATATAAATTTTATTAACATTTTTCCTCTTTAGAAAACTGTTACAAAACTTTCTCTAAAATAATAATCAATAAATATTTCTGAGTGTTAATTTCAAAAGATACAGTTCATACACTGAGTCACATTCTGTTCAATTAACTTATCTGTAGTTGAAAAAATAAATCAACCAGAGTACACATTATCTTAACATTTGTTCTTCAAAAAATAAGATACATTAAACATCTATTATATTCTACATAAGGCATCCTAAGAGATATGTAGATAAAAAAAAAAGAAAATTAAAAAAGTAAATTCAAGGTCACAATTAGAAAATAAGAAGCTTATAAATAAAATATTATGGATGAAAAGGGAAGGCGATATTAATTCATATTTTCAGAATAAAGATAAAGCATATACTTCTTCTGTTCATTTAAGAAAATCTCAGAATTTCCTTAAAAGTCTTATAAAACAGATTGGTCAAAATACACATCTCTAAAATTGTAGGAAGTTATCAAAATAAAGTGAGAAATTAATTTGGGGGAAACAAAATTATAAGAGTTGAGTGAATATGAGGGTAACTTCATGGAATTTTTTAAATGAAGTGTACTGAGATAATTGAAAATGAAGAGATCCATTCATAATTTGTATAATTCTATAACACAATAATATGTAATAGTTAATGGATTTAACAAATCTAAAGAAAGTCCTTTTTCTCACTATCTGCCTTGTACAGAATTGTGCATGACAAAGTCTCAAAAATGAGATTGCTGAGACAATAATTTCTTTTTAAAACATAACTTTTAAGACTTCTGCATGTTAAAATGAGTTTAAATCTATGGAAATATGTGCTGTACCAGAATTGGGCAAGTCTTGGCTTCTTGTTTAGTTAAAAATTATGTAGATGTGGCAATTTTTCAAGTGAATTTATTATAAAAATAATTATTTAAAAATATTTAAAATCAAACATAAAAAATGCTTTTCTTAATAGTTAAAAATATCTGAGGCTGATATTATAATAAACCCCATACCCCAAAGGATAATTTAACTTACAATTTCAGAAAAGCAACAGATAATTCCAACTTCATGGTTTCAGAATTAATCAGGTTTTATTTTCCAGTCAGTTGACTACCCAAAATGAAAATTCACAAATTCATTCTATTAGCTTGAATCTATTTCAATAAATGTGTAGGTCAGACACAGTTCCAGGCACTTGGAATACCAGGATGAACAGAAAAGCAGTCTGTTCTGTCAAGAAATCTAATATGCATGAGGGTACAGAGATGCAGAAAGAAGCAAATTATAGCACAATGCCATAAGCTTAATGATCAAAGGATGTACTAGGTACAGAGATCACAAGATGAAGAAGCTATCAGTTCTGTTTTAAGAGAAGTCAGGGAGGTCTTCCCTGGAGAAATTCTTTTTGATTTGTGTTTGAGAAATAATTGCTTCGCTTTGCAGACATGGAAAGAATAGTTATTATAATTAAAAGGAACAAGAGTGAGGAAAGTATAGCAGAACAGAAATTTGATTTTAATGCATTATATTGCTGTGCCAGTAAGTGAAATGTGATGTACTTGAAAACACATACACACAAGCTCCCAATCCTAGCTCTCTATAATATGATGTCAACCATTTTAATAGTACCTTACTCATAATGGCCAAAAAAAAATATCACTTATACTGATTCACTTTTTTAAAGTGAAAGTAAAAGTTATTCTGCGACAACTAGCACCAAATGAGGTTGTCGCAGTTCAGTATGTACAGTAACATTATTTCTCTTTTCTTCCTGTCAATCCAGTCTACTTTCTCTTTTAAATTGATCTGTGTTTAAGTATAAACTTACCGGATCTTAATCATTTTGGGAAATTACAATTTCCTATTACCCATCAGACAGAGGGGTGATTAGTTTTTAATGAGTATTTTTACTTCATAGCCTCAATTAACCATTCTAGTTTCAGCTGTTGCTATCTCTACATGTATTTAACAAAAGAGTCAAAATATACAACTCATTATTATTTAATATATGTATCCCAAATCGATTTACACATTAAATTGCTCATGGTGTTACCCAACATAATTTGTCCTATCTTTATTCTTCCTATCATCTACTCCCTCCCTTCATTTAAGCAATGAAGACTTTCTATAAGCATTACCACCAGTGTAAATCTGTTATTATACAAAGATGAGGGGGAAAAAAAAGTACAACTCAGTTTTTAATTGTAGTTAAATCCTTAGTTTTAAAGACCTGAAGATTGAAAAAAAAAAAAACCCTTTTAGAATGAGTAGAGCATGAGAATCCAAAACTAAGGTTTATACCATAAGCAATAAATTTCCAGTAGGATTGAGGAAAGATCCAGATTGTTTCCCCTTAGAAGCATAGATAAGAAATGCTAGAGCTGTGGTAAGGAGGGAAGAAAGAGGACAATCCAGAGAATGGGGCGGGGGTTTACCTGGGATAAACGCACTGGGTCTGGAGGGACAGATGTGCAAAAAAGTAGAGTCTACACTATGGTCCCAAGAAGAATGAGCACTGTCTTTTCTTTACTCCATATAAGTAAGGTGGGAACCAATTCTTCACTAGTGGTTGCAAAGAAATGAGGAGGTATTTTGCCTGAGTTCACTGCAATATTATCTGTCATTTTTATGGTCAAGCAGTGAGGATCTCTCAGCTGCAATAGACAAATTCTGCTGGTCAATAGCCAACCAAGATAAACAAATAAATTTGTCTTATTTGACCTAACATCTCCCCTTTAAAGGACACAACAGGTCTTGATGACCTTGAATACAGGAAGGGTAAACATGAAGAAAAGAGGCATTCTTCCCACTTCTTTCCTTTAATCTTTCATCTGCCTGTGATCCTGCAGAGACAGCACCCACAGTTACTGAAGCTACCTACCTCCTATATTCCCAGAAATATTAAAGCCCCTAGCAACTCTTTTTGTGAGGATTATTTTGTCCTTCTACTCATACCTCCTTTTTGCCTAAATTACTGTTTCTTGACCTCTTGCTGCTATAGCCTATTTATCAGCAAATGAATTAGTATAGATACAGGCTACTCGAAATCTTTGGTTGTTAATAGGCTTTTATGTAGAAATTGAAATCCTAAGCAGTATTTTCTTTTAATGCTCATTACCACAAAAGATCTAGTCTCTCAGATTAGGGTTTGTGTCAGTCTGCAAGCAGATGTTTCTTGGAAGTCCAGAAGGAATTCAACTGTAGTGATTCAATCTCAGTAAATTCTACAATCCTAAAAATTCCCTTGGTTTTGTTACAATCAGTAGGGCCTTAGCAATAATCAATATTGAAATTAATGCTGTTTACTATCCATATGAATGCAGTTTAGATATAGCTCAGATAAGATCAACTACTTTCTTGCATCTGTGTAACTCTAACCTAAGAACATCATTGTTAAAAGTCAAATATCTACTTAAGCTCTTTTTTTCTGTAATAATAATCCACACAATATGCAAATTTTAAATATTTATTTGTTTCTAAATATAATTCACACCATGATTTAGATCAATAGTTTACTCATTAGATACACATGGATAAATAGACTTCAAAATTTGAGCCCTCTCTTTAGCAGATGATTTGTATCTACACATATTTTTTTTAATGCTAAAAAACAAAGGGAAAAAAATTTTGATTTTTTTACAAAACTAATATCTCTTCTGAAGTAAAAAATGGCTGTCTTTATTCAGGAATATCACAGTTATATTAGTAAAGTTGCACTGAAAAGAGATTAAAATACATTTTTTTTAAAAGAAAAGGAGTTACTTTCCCTGAAATAGTGGGTAACTATTTCTGTTCTCTGACAGTAGGGGAGGTTCCATTATTTAAAGGTTACATTATACTTCTGCTGAGAGTGAAATAAACAAACTGTCAATTCACTGAAAATGAGAGCGACGGGAAAGCAGCTGCATTCATATAAACCAAGAAAATGTATAGAAAGCATTTATCACAAGGTGAACAGTAAGATGCTATTTTAAGAGTGCATATTATCCAACTAGTCATCAGCATATCCAAACAAACAAAAAAGAAAAGGGATTAAAAGGATTTGGGAAAATTTTCTTCTCTTTACAGTTGGCATGCAAGGAATAATGAACTTGCTTCTCTATGTGTCTGGAAGATGATTGGCAGAGTACTATTAACAATGCAAAAATTAAATGCATTTACTAATACACTCCCCCCTTATTCACTGGTGTAGCAAATGGAAATGCTGAACAATGACACACCTGCCACCTCCCAATACACATGCAGATGTTGATCATTCAAGTGACAGTATATTTCCCTAGTGGATTCACTAAACACTATCTGAACCAAATTGTTAAGGAAGCAGATGCCCCCTCATTACCATCTCCTTTTTTTTTTTCTTTTTTCCCTCTTGTTCACTATTGCCTATATTTATTGCTCCATAGGAAAGTGGTATTCTCAACCATGGGATACTAAGGGTCATTAATTGGGGTGCTGCCACTAGGAATATCCATGGCACCGGTAATTCATTTCTTCACTCATTTCTTTTACTAATATACATCATATGCTACCTACATGGTTTTCTTTTATTTCTCTGAAGGAGATTGAAGCTACTGACTTTAATGAATCATGGGTAAAATCAGAAATGTTATGCAAGCTCTCATAAATAACTTCTATCAAACTGATTTCACAGATTAATTAATGGCCTCAGTTCTACTTGTAAAACATGCTAATGCTAATAGGCACTCTTTATTGTATCTGCACCAATTGTTGACTTGATTTATTGATTTGAGCCCTCTTCTTTTTTATCTTGATGAGTCTGGCTAAGGGTTCATCAATTTTATCTATCTTTTCAAAGAACCAGCTTTTAGTTTCATTGATCTTTTCTATTGATTTTTTCATTTCTACTTCGTTTATTTCCTCTCTGAACTTTATGGTTTCTTTCCTTCTGTTCATTTTGGGTTTTGTTTGTTCTTCTTTATCTAGGTGCTTTAGGTGTAAGGTGAGGTTGTTTGAGATTTTTCTTGTTTTCTGAGGTAGGGCTGTATTTTATTGTTACAAACTTCCCTCTTAGAACTGCTTTTGCTGAATCCCATAGATTTTGGATTGTTCTTTCTTCATTGTCCTTTGTCTCTAAGTATTTTTTGATCCCTCAGTGATCCATTGGTTGTTTAGTAGCATATTGCTTAGTCTCTATGTGTTTGTGATTTTTGCAGTTTTTTTCTTGCTGTTGATTTCTAGTCTTATTGCACTATCAGAAAAGATGCTTGATTTCAATTTCCTCAAATTTAATAAGACTTGACTTCTAGCCCAGGATGTGATCTATCCTAGAGTATATTCCATGTGTGCTTGAGAAGAATGTATATTCTGCTGCTTTCAGATGGAATGTTTTATAAATATCTATTAAGTACATCTGGTCTAAGGTGTCATTTAAGGCCTATGTTTCCTTGTTGATTCTCTGGATGATCTGTTCATTGCTGTAAATAGCAATTTACACTATTACAGTCCATTTCCATTTAAGGTAATTACTGGTATGTATGTTCTTATTGCCATTTTGTTAATTGTTTTGGATTTGTTTTTGCTTTTGTTTCTGTTTTCTTCTCTTCTTGTGGTTTGTCTTTAGTGTTATGTTTGGATTGCTTTATCTTATTTGTCTGTGTATCTATTGTAGATTTTTGTTTTCCAGTTACCATGGGGTTTTGATATAGGAGACTTGATATATTTATATGCTTGTTTTTAATTATAGTTGCTGCTCTCTTAACTGAAGATTTATTGCCAGTATCCTGCATTTGTACCCTCTGCTTCTCAAGATTGCTGGTTTCAATATATTTTTGTGTAGATGATTTACTACTACCTTTACTAAATGCTTGCTTTTATTGGTGAGGCTTCTCATTTGCAGTTTTGTTTTTCTAGCTGTGGCCTTTTCTTTTCTATCTAGATAATTTCCTTTAATGTTTGTTGTAAAGTTGGTTTGATAGTGCTGAATTCTCTTAGCTTTTGCTTATCTGTAAAGCTTTCGAATTCTCCTTCAAATCTGAATGAAACCCTTGCTAAGATAGAGTGTTCTTGGTTGTAGGATTTTTCCTTTCATTACTTTAAGTGTATCATGCCACTCCCTTATGGCCTGCAGAGTTTCTTCTAGAAAATTAGCTGAAAACCTTACTGGGATTCCATTATATGTTATTTGTTGCTTTCCCTAGCTGCTTTCAGTATTTTCTCTTTGTCTTTAATTTTGGTCAGTTTGATTAATATATGTCTCAAGGTGTTTCTCCTTGGGTTTATTCTACATGATATTTGTTGTGCTTCCTGGATTTGAGTAAGTCATTCCTTTCCCATGTTAGGAAAGTTTTTGGCTATTATCTCCTCAAATATTTTTTTCAGCCCTTTCTTTCTCTATCTTTCCTTTCTGGCACTTCTATAATGCGAATGCTGGTATGTTTAAAGTTGTCCCAGTGTTCTCTTAGACTCTTATTTGTTTTCATTCTTTTTTCTTTATCCTGTACCACAAAAGTGATTTCCACCAGTCTGTCTTCCACCTTGTTTATTTGTTCACCTGTCTCATGTATTCTGTTTCTGTTTCCTTCTAGTGAATTTTTTATTTTAGTTATTGTGTTTTTTAATCTCTGCTTATTTATTCTTTAAATCATCAATTTTATTTGTTAAACATTTCTTATAATTTATCAATTTTTGCCTCCAGTTTTTTTCTGAGATATTTGATCATCTTTACTATTGTTACCCTGAAGTCTTTTGCATGTAGGTTGCTTATTTCCAGGTGGTTTTGTTTTGTTCCTTCATTTGGTTCATATTTCTCTGCCTTTTCATTTGTATAGCTTTTTCAATGGTCTCCTTTTTGCAGGCTACAGGGTTGTAGTCTCTCTTGCTTCTGTGTATGTTCCCCTGTGAGTAAATTTGATACAGGGGCTTATAGCAGGCTTCCTTATGGGCAGAAATGGCACCATCCCACTAGTAGGTGGAGCTGAGTCTTGTCCCTCTGGTGGGTAGGGCTTTGTCTCTGGATGTGATTAGAGGGGGTGTTTGCCTGGAAGGATTTTAGGCAGCCTGTTTGTTGATGGGCAGGGATATGTTACCAGCCTGTTTGTTGTTTTGCCTGGGGATTCTCAGCCCTGATGTGTGGGGCCAAATTTTTCCAAAATGACAGCCTCCAGGGGAGCTCACACCCATGATAAATCCCTGAGACCTCTGCCTCCAAAGTCCTTTCCCCACAGTGACAGCTACGCTATCCTGCTTTCCCAGGAGATCCTCCAAGACCTGCAGGCACCTGTAGTGAGAGACTACATCAAACTATAAGGAACAGCATAAAAGAAACAGAGCATAGAAAAAAAAAAAGTCACCAATCAACAAAATCAAAAGGCAAACAGAATGAAACTTACAATTTTTTTCCCCAAACAAGACGTATAAATGGCCAATGGGTACATGAAGAGATGTTCTAATGTTCTACATCACTACTCATCAGGGAAATGCAAATCAAAACCACAATGAGGTATCACCTTACATCTGTTAAGATGGCTATCATTAAAAAAAGAATGGAAGTTCCTGAAAAAAATAAAAATAGAACTACTGTATGACCCAACAATCCCACTTCTGGGTCTAACCAAAATGAAATGAAAGTAGGAATATCTGCACTCTCATGATAACTGAAGCATTATTATTAATAACTAAGATATGAACACAACCTAAGAGTCTTCCAGTAGATGAATGGATCGAGAATATGTGATACATATGTATATACATACACACAGTGGAGAGCAGAGAGAGTAGATCTTACATGTCTTCATCACAAAAAGGAGTGGTAATTATGTGACATGAAAGTTTCAGCTAAAACTAAGGTGGCAATAATTTTATAATATATAACTATCAAATCAACACATTGTATACATTAAACTCATATAATGTTGTATATTAATTATATGTCAATAAAGTTGGGGAAAACACTAGTTTATAATAAAAATACATTGACCAAATTATATAGTATGCAATTAAACACTTGGTACAATCTATAATATTTTACTCATTCTATTTCAAAACAAAATTAGAACTCACTTAAGGAAAGAACACTGAAAACATATTTTTCTATTTTAAACAGTAACAAAAGGATAGGATATATAGAACTATAGGAGTTACACTACTGATTGAAATCCATAAACTGGAAAAATTGTCTAAAAGATAATCAGCCAAGGAGAATATATTCAGAACACCTAGAACACCTAGGTAAAATGAATTTTTATATAGTATGTTAGAAAATATATCATTTCCTGAGCCCCCTGTTTGGCTGGATGGTGGTCTTCACTGTGATTTGGGGACATTTTGGTTAAAAACATTTGTCAATTTACTTATTCAGTGAATTTGTATACAAAACCAAATAAGGCAGGAAGGATTAGAAGTGTTTCTTAGTAGCAGCTTTTCTTTCATCAATACTTTAAGACTCAAAAATTTATAAATCCTATTATTTTAAAAAATACTCCTGAGAACTTCTTTTTCAATAATTTCACTTTTATTTGTTCTTCTCCCACATAAAAGAGTTAAATCTAACACAAGTACAAATGGTGATTCCTTAGAAATTACAGTTAAGAAACTAGTTTCATGTTATTTGAAGTTATTGCGACAATAATTGCAGATTTGTTAGTAATTATAAAAAGTCCATTTATTTATCTCTAATACTTTATTTTTTAGGAAGTAATTCATGATCCATCTTTTTATGCCAATATAACAATTATGATAATTTCTTATACTTTAATTTTCAGAATCTCATATTTCTCTCTTTCCCTGTCATATATGCATAGAAACATAGATACAAATATCACGTACACACATAAATGCTGAACATAAACACATATCTTAATGTTTTCACCCAATACATTACAAATATGTATATTTTACATATCTTACTCTGTAACAGAGAAAATAGAAAATATTTATTAAATGTTCATCATTCCTTCCATTTATCTTTTGTGTTCTCTTTTTCTCTACAGAACTTACAATCACATACTGTGCATTTAATTGAACATTTTAAAACTCTCTACCTCCTTACAGGTCTAACCTGGCTCTGTTCTAGGTCCTGTCACCCCTCTTCCCTCTCCTCTTCCTCCTCTCTCCAGTGGCTTAGCTCCTACTCTTTGGTGACCCCTACCCCAGGCCCTCACAATATGGTCTTTACTTATATGGATTTAATAAAAAATTCAGCAGTTAGAAGATATGAAGACAGATATTCCTGTCTGTTTTATTCATTGCTGTAGCCTAAGATAGTGTTTGATTCCTGGCAATCCAAACCTACTAATAGTCAAACTTAAAGTAAGAAGATAATACTTGTTAAGTCTTACCTATATGTGATTGGGGCAATTTAAATCTCTTTTCATGAGTTTCCTAATAATGGAAGTTCTTAAATTTTGAAGGTTCAGGTGGTTGACTATAACTGGTATATAAAAATCATTCGCAATTTCTTAAAGTACAAACTATGAGTGTAAAATTTTAATCTCAATAAATATCTCTCCATATGTCTAAATACAATATTATTTTATTGATGACAAGTATAACAGAGTCTGCAATACATCACACAGATATTCCTTCAATGAATGAATTGTGGCCACAGCTGTTGAGAGTAGTGATACCAAGAAACTTTCAGCTCTCAAGGGTTTGGGGAGATTGCCTCACCTTGGCTCAAAGACACACTGGTTCCTGGGTTGACCTACCTCTAATAGCATGTAAATGGGAAGTGCGAAGTCCTGACCATAAAAGACCAGACTAAGGACAACTCTGAAGAGCCACTCTAATTCCAAGGAACCCAGAAGGATTAGCAAGATGGCTGCCGAGCTTGTAACACAGCTCAACTTTTGCCCAATTCTGTTTCTTTCTTCTTCCTTCTATAGGTGTCAATCACAAATGCTCTCATTAGTAAACAACCTGCATGTCCTAACTCATTCTTAGAGTCACCTTCCTTGGGAAATAAACCTGTAACACTTGTTTGATAAAGCAGTCACTATGATCTTGCTTTGGAATGTGATCACCAAGCTCTGGACTGTCACTGAAGACCCCATCACTGGTGGTAGGTGAGCACACATAGTACCTAGGCATAAGGTGGCAAACCAATTGTTAAAACTATTAGTTAACTTGAGTTAGACTAAATTACATATGAAAGGGAGAGCATTAGCTGATCCATTTAACAGGCATTTAAAAATTGTCAGAAATAGTAATCATAAAGGCGATGAATCAGTTGTATTTTTACTAAGTTCTGGAAAGTCTGGAAAAAGATTAAAAAATATCTGTGATTAATTTCCAATTATTTTCAAAAAGAAGTGCAAAGGGCATAAAGAATCACTGGTACCTTAGAAAGAAGCTCATACTCCCTGCAGTGGAGAAAGCTTAAGATGAGACCAATGATTTAACAGTGAGTTTTTAAAGCCCAAAGGACATTAAACACCATATTTGCCTCCAGAATTGATTCATTCTTCTATATTATTTCCAGAACCATAACCCCTTGCTTGGGGATCATGTAGAGACTTCATCCCTATCAGGCAATGTGTGCACTCCTGAGGATCTTTGTTCCATAGTGGGGACAATTCTGAGAGAGTTCATGGCAAGTTCCATTGGATTACAATCTTCAAATGTTCCTTTATATACTTGAGGCTCCTTTGCCAAGGGACCAACAGGCAGAAAGAGGAGTCACTTTAGTGGGATAGGTAATTGACTGTGCTGCTGTAACTGAGTGGAAAATTGAGATATATTTTTAGCGCATAATTTATTTGGAGCACTTACTGAAAATGACTTGCCCAACTGTTACAATAAAAGAAAAGAATAGGAACTCTGGCTAGATAAATACATGAAGAGTAGGGTTTAGACTCCATTGGTCAAGTGAACAGGAAAGCCAAGGCCAGGAGGGAGACTAGATGCTGCTAAAGGGAACCTTGAAATATACAATAATGGTAAGAAACAAGGAGAATCAGCTGCACTGGACCAGCTGGAGATGGTTTAGTGCTCATCAAATCCTGCTTTACCTCACTCCACTGCTCAATCCAGCTTCCTTCCCCTTCCTGATACAGGTACTGATTCCCAGGGAATTTCTTAATAAGTGAATTACAACCAAACTCCATCTCAAAGACTCATTCTGAGCCTCTAGGACTCTTTCCAGGGTACCTAACCTAGGGCAGTAGTCTTAACTAGAAGCTTTTCCAGTTGTGTTAATAAAACCAGACTAATCATAGGATCTATTATTTTCCAGTCAGTTTTTATTGTGTGGTTCATTGTGCCTTGCTATCTTGTTCATTCATCTCAACACATGAGAATTTCTTTAGAAAACCACACATCAGAATGCTGCTTAATAAGTAAACTTTCAAGAATTCTTCTGACTTTAAAATTATTTGGGTGAACTTCATTTTGATCCAATATTTAATTTACTTCATACTTTGTTATATTAATAAAACTCCTATTTCCTAGCTAATGTTCTTCAGTTATATGGTTTCTGTTTATGTCACCAATTCCTCTGGAATTTCTTTTATTTATAAAAATTAGTTATTATCTCTATTCATTCCACTTTATTTTATTTTTTAAATGATTTTTATTTTTCCATTATAGCTTGGTTACAGTGTTCTGGCAATTTTACATACATATATACAGTCTCTTTTTCACATTATCCTCCATCATGCTCCATCATAAGTGACTAGATATAGTACCCAGTGCTATACAGCAGGATCTCATTGCTTATCCAGTCCAAAGGCAATAGTTTGCATCTATTAATCCCAGATTCCCAGTCCATCCCACTCCCTCATGCTACCCCATGGCAAACACAAGTCTGTTCTCCAAGTCCCTGAGTTTGTTTCTCTTCTGTGGAAAAGCTCATTTGTGCCATATACTAGATTCCAGATATGTGATATCCTATGGTATTTGTCTTTCTCTTTCTGACTTACTTCACCTAATATGAAAGTCTCTAGTTCCATCCATGTTGCTGCAAATGGCATTCTTTTGTTCTTTTCCATGGCTCTGTAGTATTCCATTGTGTATATATACCACATCTTCTTAATCCATCCATCTGTCAATGGACATTTAGGTTGTTTCCATCTCTTAGCTATTGTAAATAGTGCTGCACTGAACATATGGGTGCATGTTATTTTTCAAGGAAATCTTTTGTTTTGTTTGTTTTGCCTTTTTTAGGGCTGCTCCTGTGGTATACGGAGGTTTCCAGGCTAGGGGCTGAATCGGAGTTGCAGCTGTTGGCTTATACCATAGCCACAGCAACACGTGACCAGAGCCATGTCTTCAATCTCACAGCAACACCAAATCCTTAAGCCAGTAAGCAAGTCCTGGGGTCGAACCTGTATCCTCATGGATGCTAGTCAGATTTGTTATTGCTGAGCCATAAGGGAAACTCTTCAAGGAAAGTTTTGTCCAGATATATGCCCAAGAGTGGAATTGATGGGTAATATGGTAGTTCTATATTTAGTTTTCTGAGGTAACCCCCTACTGTTTTCCATAGTGGTTGCACCAGTTTACATTCCCACCAACAATGTAGGAGGGTTCCTTTTCTCCACACCCTCCAGCATTTGTTATTTGCACACTTATTAATGATGGCTATTCTGACTGGTGTGAAGTGGTATTTGTGCTTGCATTTGCATTTGATTTGAGTTTCTCTAATAATCAGTGATGCTGAGCATTTTTTCCATGTACTTGTTGCCCATCTGTTTATCTAACTGGAAAAATGTTTACTCGGGCCTTTTGCCCATTTTTTCCAGTGGGTTGTTGGCTTTTTTGTTGTTGAGTTGTAGAAGTTTTTGCATATTTTAGAGATAAAGCCCTTGGCAGTTTCATCTTTTGAAAGTATTTTCTCCCTTTCTGTAAGTTGTCTTTTTGTTTTCTTTTTGGTTTCCTTGGCTGTGCAAAAGATTGTCAGTTTGATTAGGTCCCATTGGTTTATTTTTGCTTTTATTTCTGATGCCTTGAGAGATGTACCTGAAAAAATATTTGTAAGGTTGATGTCAGAGAATGTTTTGCCTCTGTTCTCTTCCAGGAGTTTGATGGTGTCTTGTCTTATATTTAAGTCTTTCAGCCATTTTGAGCTTATGTTTGTGCATGGTCTGAGGGTGTGGTCCAGTTTCATTGCTTTGCATGCAGCTGTCCAGGTTTCCCAGCAATCCTTGCTGAAAAGACTGTCTTTTTCCCATTTGATGTTCTTGCCTCCTTTGTCAAATATTAATTGACCATAGGTGTCTGGGTTTATTTCTGGGTTCTCTATTCTGTTCCATTGGACTGTGTGTCTGCTTTGGTACTAGTACCACACTGTCTTGATGACTGTGGCTTTGTAATATTGCCTGAAGTCTGGGAGAGAGATGCCTCCCGTTTTGTTTTTGTTCCTCCTGATGGCTTTGGCAGTTCTGGGTCTTTTGTGGTTCCATATAAATTTTTGGATTTTTTTTTCTAGTTCTGTGGAAAATGTCATGGGTAATTTGATAGGGATTGCATTAAATCTGTAGATTGCTTTGGGTAGTATAGCCATTTCTATGTTATTAAATTTTTCAACACAATGACATGAAACTAGAAATCAACCACAGGAAAAAAAATGAGAAAAAACTAAGTACATGGAGACTAAACAACATGCCACTGAAAAACAAATGGGCAAATGAGGAAATCAAGATGGAAATTAAAAAATACCTCCATACAAATGAAAATGAAGACACAACTTTTCAAATCTATGGGATGCTGCAAAAGCAGTGCTTAGAGGGAAATTCATAGTGATACAGGCCTTCCTCAAAAAAGAAGATAAATCTCAAATTGATGAATTAACCCACCACCTAAATTAATTAGAAAAAGAAGAAAAAGAAAAACCTAAAGTCAGCAGAAGGAAGGGAATCATAAATATTGGAGAGGAAATCAATAAAATAGAGATTCAAAAAGCAATAAAAAAATCAATAAAACCAAGATCTGGCTCTCTGAAAGGTAAACAAAATTGACAAACCACAGGCAAGACTCACCAGAGAAAGAGAAAAAAATCCCAAACAAAAAATAAGAAAAAAGGAGAAATCTCAATGGATAGTGCAGAAATACCAAAAAAAAAGACAAAAAAAAAAAACCCATAAGAGAACACTGTGAACAACTATATGCCAACAAATATGGCAACCTAGAAGAAATGGATAACTTTATAGAAACTTACAGGCCACCAAAACTGAATCAAGAAGAAACAGATCAACTAAACAAACCAATCACTAGAAATGACATTGAGTATGTAATAAAAACACTCCCCACAAACAAAAGTCCAGTACCAGATGGTTCATGGGCGAATTCTACCAAACATACAAAGAGGAACTTTTACCCATTCTCCTTAAATTGTTTCAAAAGGATGAAGAAGAAGGAACCCTCACAGACATTCTATGATGCCACAATCATCCTAATTCCAAAACCAGACAAAGATTCCACCAAAAAAAAAACAAAAACAAAAAAAAAAACAACTACCAGCCAATATATTTCATGAATATAGACGTAAAAATTCACATCAAAGTTTTAGCCAACTGAATCCAATGACATATCAAAAAGATCATACACCACAACCAGGTAGGATTCATCCCAGGCGCACAAGGATGGTTCAGCATACACAAATCAATCAACCTCATACACCACATTAACAAAAGAAAAGTCAAAAACCACATGATCATCTCAATAGATGCAAAAAAAGCATTTGACAAGGTCCAACATCCATTCATGATCAAAACCCTTACCAAAGTGGGTATAGAGGGAACATACCTTAACATAATAAAAGCCATTTATGACAAACCCACAACAAATATAATACTCAATGGAGAAAAGTTGAAAGCCTTCCCACTAATATCTGGAACAAATAAGGATGCCCACTCTCACCACTGTTATTCAACATAGTACTGGAAGTCCTAGCCACAGCAATCAGACACACAAAAGAAATGAAAGGCATCCAAATAGGAAGAGAAGAGGTAAAACTGTCACTATATGCAGATGACATGATACTATATATAGAAAACCCAAGGACGCAACCCAAAAAGTACTTGAACTGATCAACAAATTCAGCAAAGTAGCAGGATATAAGATTAACATTCAGAAATAAGTCACATTTCTCTATACTAACAATGAAATATTAGAAAAGAAGTACAAAAATAAAATATCTTTTAAAATTGCACCCCAAAAAATCAAATACCCGGGAATACACCTGACCAAGGAGGTGAAAGACTTATATGCTGAGAACTATAAAGCATTAATCAAGGAAGTTAAAGAGGATTCAATGAAATGGAAAATATTCCATGCTCCTGGGTTGGAAAAAAATAATATTGGAAAAATGGCTATACTACCCAAAAAAAGCTACAGATTCAATGCAATCCCTATCAAATTACCCATGACATTTTCCACAGAACTAGAAAAAAAAATCCAAAAATTTATATGGAACCACAAAAGACCCAGAACTGCCAAAGCCATCAGGAGGAACAAAAACAAAACGGGAGGCATCTCTCTCCCAGACTTCAGGCAATATTACAAAGCCACAGTCATCAAGACAGTGTGGTACTAGTACCAAAGCAGACACACAGTCCAATGGAACAGAATAGAGAACCCAGAAATAAACCCAGACACCTATGGTCAATTAATATTTGACAAAGGAGGCAAGAACATCAAATGGGAAAAAGACAGTCTTTTCAGCAAGGATTGCTGGGAAACCTGGACAGCTGCATGCAAAGCAATGAAACTGGACCACACCCTCAGACCATGCACAAACATAAGCTCAAAATGGCTGAAAGACTTAAATATAAGACAAGACACCATCAAACTCCTGGAAGAGAACAGAGGCAAAACATTCTCTGACATCAACCTTACAAATATTTTTTCAGGTACATCTCTCAAGGCATCAGAAATAAAAGCAAAAATAAACCAATGGGACCTAATCAAACTGACAATCTTTTGCACAGCCAAGGAAACCAAAAAGAAAACAAAAAGACAACTTACAGAAAGGGAGAAAATACTTTCAAAAGATGAAACTGCCAAGGGCTTTATCTCTAAAATATGCAAAAACTTCTACAACTCAACAACAAAAAAGCCAACAACCCACTGGAAAAAATGGGCAAAAGACCTGAGTAGACATTTCTCCAAGGAAGATATACAGATGGCCAACAAACGCATGAAAGAATGCTCAGTATCCCTGATTATTAGAGAAATGCAAATCCAAACTACCATGAGATACCACATCACACCAGTCAGAATGGCCATCATTGGTAAGTCCACAATTAATAAATGTTTGACGGGGTTTGGAGAAAAGGGAACCCTCCTGCACTGAGGTGGGAATGTAAACTGGTACAACCACTATGAAAAACAGTCTGGAGTTACCTCAGAAAACTATACATGGAACCACCATATGACCCAGCAATCCCACTCTTGGGCATATATCCAGAATATGTGAAAAGTATTCTTGAAAAAGACACATGAACCCGATGTTCATTGCAGCACTATTCACAATAGCCAGGACATGGAAACAACCCCAATGTTCATCAACAGATGATTGGATTAGGAAGAAGTGGTATATATACACAATGGAATACTACTCATCCATTAAAAAGAACAAAATAATGCCATTTGCAGTAACATAGATGGAACTAGAGACTCTCGAAGAGAAAGACAAATAACATATGATTTCACTTACATCTGGAATCTAATATATGGCAAAAATGAACTTTTCCACAGAAAAGAAAATCATGGACTTGGAGAATAGACTTGTGGTTGCCAAGGGGGAGGGGGAGGGATTGGGATGGATTGGGAGCTTGGGGTTAATAGATACAGACTATTGCCTTTGGAATGGATAAGCAATGAGATCCTGCTCTGTACCACAGGGCATTCTGTCTATTCACTTATGATAAAGCATGGTAATGTGAGAAAAATGAATGTATACATGTATGTGTAGCTGGGTCACCATGCTGTACAGTAGAAGACTGACAGAATACTGTAAAATATCTATAATAAAAAAATATAAATCATTATATATATATATACTAAAAAGAATATTCCAAAAAACAGAATTTTAGCTGTTTCATAATTTTTTACTTTTCAGCTGAAGTCTATTATAATGTATTTATTCCCAGGCAAATCTTGTTGTTATAAGTATATTATGGTCTGTTTCTTTATATTTTATTTATCCTTCTTTATTAATTGTATGCATAAGTGTTATATTTTCAATGTATTCACTGTAAATTTGTAGAGCAAGAATTTTTTTGTTAGGAATCAGTTTTTCTACAACTACCAGTGATCTGGGTTCCCATAACCATCCTTAAGTCCAATGATTCACCAGTGGGTCCAAAGGACTGAATAGCAGGTAAAACTCAGGGCTAAATTTCATTACACCAAAGGTTATTGAATAAAGGCAAAAGAAAGATATTTATATCAAGCATAGTCCAGAGATGTTAGCTATAGATTATTGCATCCTCCTCATCTGTTATTACAGAGAATTCACTTTCTACCAATAAATTTGTTATTTTTGTGTGTAACTCTTGCATTTTTTATAAATTTTATAAATTTACTCAATAGTGATTCAGCTTTCTGTCATAGAATAGATCAAAGATATGGCCTTTCCACCTATTGTTCCATCTGACCTTAGCTATCAAATATTCTTCCCCATAATTATGAAATAGAGAAAGAAGCAAGGGATCCAGAAGTCAAAGAAATGATGTGATTTTGAAAAATATCTAGTAAGGGACTTTAGATGGAGTTGACATCACAGGGAAGTAAAACAGATGGATGAAAATAGAACATTTTGGAAAAAAAATATGTTTGCTTGCAAATCCAGAAACCCAGACTAAAAAGTATGTGATTATTCAGCAAGGCTCAAATCACCATGCAGGCAAAGAGAAGACTATAAAAACCATGTATCCTCTAAGACAAGAAGACCTAAACAACCTCTTCAAACATAATGAAAGAAGATAAAAAGTGAACTTCTCAGATAGCAGAGTGTTTATCAAGGTGGTATTCTAACATTCAATAGTGAGACTGAATAGGTAGATAAAGTGGAAATGGATATAGATCCAAAACTTATCAAAAGGAGTACATACATCATTTGGGAATATATCTATTTACCATCTAGCTAGACAGCTGTCTGTTAGTTTGTCTTAATTTCCATCTGCCTGATTGCATGAATGTCTATCTATCTGCCCTGTTCAATAAATGGATATATTCTTATCAACATTTATACATTTACTACATCTGATTTATCAGGCTTCATTGAGAAAAAAATTAGGTACGTATATATCATTTTACGATGATGATATATTTTGGCTGTGTCTCTTCTATAATTGATAGTGGACATGGGAACTAGAAACATCACCCACTACAATGTCATTAAAGGGAATTCATTCATAAAAAAATTATAAATTATATTAATAAACTATTATTGGGATAAAATTCTATTTCCTCAGAGCTGCATTTGGCATTATTTTAAATGATAATTAATAAAATTACTAACAAAAAACCCAGCATTCAATAGCCCAGAACTATATTTTAAAAAATATATTCTCACATATCTACTGAGACATTGTTTTTTCACATTGATCATCCACAGAAGAAATCAACTCCTGTCTCAAACTGGGCTGAAACTTATTAATATACAATGCTGCACTTCAGTAGTATATATGGACATAAATTTGAATTCTTGTCCATATGTCCCACTGTTTATACCTCTATTCTCCGAGTCCTAGCTATCTCAGTAAACCTAATGTTTTCCTCTTTCCCATAAGGCACCGAAGAATGGTGCCATGGGGTAGGTATCAACATTTCAAGATATTTCACTAAGACTAGGTTTGTAGTTGCTACATAAAAGTAGCAAAAGACAAAGTTTAGACAGTAAGAATCACCTAAAATCTGCGAAGAACTGGACTTCTTACATGGAGAAATAAAGCTTAATTTATATTCCTGTATATGTCATTGTCCTCAGAAAGCTTCATACAATGATGAACCTGAAGAAAGCTCATTTCTTGCAACTTCCTCCTCATAGTTGTATGTATTTCATAAGCAAATTACAGCCTTCTCAATTTTGATGATGTGCATTTTGAAGAACTGTAGGCCACATCATAGTTATGATTCCATACTATTTAGGGAAGGTACTTAGATCCCCTGATCTCAGGCCTTAACTGGATATTGTAAACAACTGTGTCTAAATTTGTTTATTGACATGTTTCTTTATATTTACCTTTGTAAAAGGTCTGACATGTTATTTGTCATCATGAATGGGTGTATTTTCCCTACTGATTTACATGGAAAGTAACTTCATTCACCCTAAAATTTTATTTTATGGTCATTTCTTTCCTTGTTTTTATAAAGATGAAAGAACATATTCAAATGTTTCTTTGGAAAAGTCACACCAATAATTTATGTATATATAGGAAGGCAGATATATAAAAATTACATGAAATATAAATTAGTATTTGAAAAATAAAAAGGGTCTCAAGTTTCTTATGTTCAAAAACTCTTCTCTGAGATAAAAATAAAAATTACATTTGTTGCAGCTTCTTTGGAATCAAGTTTGATGTTGATGTGCTATATTGCCAAGGGTTGAAAAATTTGAGAAGTAGAGAACAGATGAATTTTCTCATATATTAGATAAAAGTTAAATATTAATGAACAACATAAACTTGAGCAGAGAGGGGGGATGCATCTTAGAATTTAAAACATATATATATATATATGAAATACTGCCAAACACACAGAACTTTGATAAAATCATTTCCATGCAGACACCCTTGCTAAGACAATACCCTCCACATGGTAAATTAAACATTTATCTTTCAGTTTGTGATCAACATGACATGTTATTGCTAAAAGACTAGCCAAAAATAGTGACCTCTCATCCCACATAAAGCATATTCCTTCTCTCTCTCTTACTCTCCCTCCCTCCTTCCCTCCCTGCCTCTCTCTAAAGAAATGTTTGTTTGCTTCCATTTAGTAAATTACTTCATGTATTAAGTGTTCAAGAGAACCCTTTTCTGTCACCCTTGCTAGATTTTCTCTAACATGGTTTCCCTTCTATGTATTTCCTTATAAATTCCTAGATTGATGCTAAATTATATAACTCGGATTTATTCTGAATATATGATTTAAAGTCCTTTGTCTCTGTTCTTTTTCAATACTTACATTGCTATAAGGTTTTTTTGTTTGGTTGGTTGGTTGGTTTTTTTCCTTCGTTTTCTCTTTTTTTTGGCTGCAACCAAGGCATATGGAGGTTCTCAGGCTAGGGGTCAAATCGGAGCTACAGCTGCCAGCCTATGTCACAGCAATGTGGGATCGAAGCCTCATCTGTGACCTACAACACAGCTCATGGCAACGCCAGAGCCTACCCCACTCAGCAAGTCCAGGGATTAAATGCACATCCTCATGGATACTATTCAGGTTCGTTAACCATTGAGCCATGTCAGGAACACTGCATTACTCTAAGTTTTAAATGAGTGGACCAAAGTGGTTTTCTTCACTTGCCTTAACAAAACCTGAATTATATTGGATTGAATGTATGCAGAGAAGGAGAATTTCATATTTTAAATTATTTTCTTCTCTTTAAGAAAAACATATATCTACATCAAGGGAAGATTTTTCTCCTTACCATTTACATTCTTATTTTCCTCATTTAATTTTTATTATATAGGACTTAAAACATATATCTAAAATTCAAAATATTTATACTTTATTTATATATGCAATCTTGCTTATTTGCCCATAATTGAGATTTAAAATATCATCATTAAATGGTTAAAACTAGCAGGCCTCTTAGAGATGATATGCAATAATCTCCCTTTTTCTTATCTACACAAGATTACATGATTTAGCATTAAAACATCTTCTAGCCTAGTATTTTGCTCTGAATAGCATCCATCCACTTAAACCTTATATCTACTTGACAAGATGTGTATAGATGGAATACTTTCTAATATAGGAAAATAATTTTAATTATATTTTTAAATGTGTATTAAAGCAGGTATATGTCTGTATTGAAATTATAACGACAGTCACTATTAATTCTTGGTATAGTTAATAAAAATCTGTGAGAATATAGCCTTATAGTTACATTTTTGCAGCATGAGGTACTTGTATGAAAAGAGATTTGTATAATATTTCTAAGTACATTTTAAAGCTTATTGTAGGGAAAGTATATTAGATTGATGAAAATGCTCTAGTTAAAGATATTATCATCATTTAAAAGTGCCAAAGATGAACTCTACATTCAGTAGGCATAATTCAAAACTGAAAGTCTTTAGCGATGTTGTAATGTTAATTTAGATGCAAATTAAATCATAATTTGTAATTTTAAGAAAGTCCAGTGCAAAAATTAGAAAATAATTCAAAAGGAGAAGTTTAACAAACTTGAGAATAACTCACATGAAAAAAACTTTTGGTCATTCTGAAATAAAGCATTCTGTGCTTCAATACATATACTATTTAACAAAATAAAAGTATGCAAATAGGAGGCAATATATTTATGTTGAGAAAGGTAAAGTTTTAAAATATAATCAAGCTGAAATATTATAAAATGAGTTCTACCACAACAATATTTTAGGATAATAGCAGAGATGTCAGTTAAGCAATTTACAAATCGTATATTTCCCTGCTGTGTTTGCAAGATTACCTTGTGAATCATCAGGAACCATAACTCTAAAGGCTTTTGATTTACATCTGCCTGAATTGCAAGGCCAGAAAGGACACTGCAGATAAGACAAACAACATGATGATCTAGAAGCTACAATATCAATAAAAAATAAACAAATATTTCTCTTCTTCCTAAAGGCTGAACCTGGCACTCACTTTCCTTGGGCAACCAATAATTTTCTGCAAATATATAGACTCTTTATATAGATTACATTGGAACAGCATTTTTACTGAGACTTGTTCATGTATTTTATATCCAAAGTGATATTTGAGGCTAAAGGTGGGATGAGAGTGTTTCTTTATCTACTACATTTTCTAGAATCTTTGTAATTTTCCATTCCTATATTGGCAATACTCTATTTCCCTTTGCTCCCTTAATCAAATAGAGTTTTATTTTCTTTGTATTCAAACTTATATTCTCACTGGTATTGCTTGCATTACTTTTTTCGTCATCTCTTTTACTTTTTCCAGGCATGTCCACTTTCTCCTGATAAAAATAGGTAACATATTTACCCAGTACTTTATACACGCCAGAAAATTTTCTAAGTGACTTTAGATATAACACTCATTAATCCTAAAAGTAATTCTAGAAGGTATATATAATATATAACTTATTTTATATATTTTTATAAGTAAATAAACAAATGAGAAAACAGTTGCCAAGGGTTTATCAACATTCTCTAGGTTATTCAGCTGTAATTAATGGAACTAGAATTCTAACCATCCATCTGGCTGGTTTTGAATGTCAGCCCTTCCTACCAATCCCTTCCTCCTCCTTTTCTTCCTGAATGCTCCAGGTTTAACCATAAATGTGATCTTCAGCAGGTATATTGAACTTTATAAGTATGGCCTCCTATGTCACAATCAATTTTATCTATGTGGATGTCTGCCACAAGCTGACTGAAGGCTTGCGTGTATATATGTTTGTGAGTGGTGTGTATAGTAGAGAAAGGCATTCACAGTGTTAGTATAAAGCTACAGAGTCTGAACAGAAAAAGTAAGACTGATACACAAACAGAACCAGAGAGAAGATAAGAAAAGCTAGATATAGCACCCATATCTTGACAGTTCCAGAAACATCACTGCTCCCTTCTAACCTCTACCATCCGTCTCCCTTTCTTCCCTCCCTCCCTTTATCTAGACATACACACACACACACACACACACACACACACACAGACAATTTAACCAAAGCAAGAGTATCTAGACTACTGTGAAGCTTAAAATTGCAATGTTGGTTTGCCCACTTAATCTCTGTCTACTATATAGAATAAGGAGAGAAAGCAAGTTACAGTATGGAAATAGGATCATATAGATGAGATCCAGAGAACACTGATGGCTCTTCATAATTTTTCTTAGCCTCCTTCACAAGTCACAATTCCCTTAATACATTCAGGTTCTATAGACACAATTGAGTCTGAAAATTTTCACAATCCTCAATTTTTTTTTGCTTAATATAAGTTAATATGATTTTATCAACAAATTACAAACTAATAAATCCTCAACTGCAAATTTAGAATACTAGTTTTCTTTAAAAATTGTATATAATAAATAAGGAATAAAATGTCCAGCAAAAATAAGGATTTATAACCTATCTCTTCCCACATACTTGAATCAATTTATTCTCTTTCTTTCCTTCCCAGTTTGTTGTTCAGTACTCTTATCATTTGTGGCCTGTAAAATAATTTAACATTTTAATTTTATAAATTGAAATAATTTAAGATTTACAAAATTTATCAAAATAGTACAAAGACTTCCTGTAAAACCTTCTTTCGAATTCTGCAAATGTTAACATCTTACAAATCCTAATAAAATTAGCAAAAACAGGAAATTAATTTTACTAAAATACTATTAACTACATCATAGACCTCATTCAAATTTAATTAATTGTTCCACCAATGCCCTTTCTCTGGTATAAGACCCAGTCCAGGATACCGCTTCACATTCAATTGTCATGTTTCTTCAAAATTCTCATGTGTAGGAAAGCTGCCAATTTTTTTTAATGATTTTGACATATTTTTAAGAGTAATGGCCAAGTGTTTTCTGGAATTTATTCTCATTTAGATTTGTCTGATGTTTTGTCATAATTAGATTCAAGTTATACACCTTTGGTAGAATTGCCACTAAATATTACTAACAATTTAGTCATGAGAGTAATCTTTTACTAAGTAGTAGAGGTTCTTAAATATTTAGCACATATTTTATGGGAAGATACTTCAAGTTTCTGCAAATATCTTTCCTAACTAATCGTACTTTGCCCCATTAATATTAGCATTCATTGCAATTCTAGCACATGAAAGCTATTGCTGTAGTTCCTGTCCAAGACGATTTTCTTTTTACATTTTTTCTACATTTCTGTATTGGAATTCTACTGAGAGAGAAAGCAGTCTTTTCTACCCAAAGTATTCATTTTATCAACTGTTTGTTTATATCATTATGGAATCGTGTATTTATCTAACTTTGTGTTAGTAATTCATTTTTTATTGCTAGTTTTGGCCAGTGGGAGATTTTTCATGTTGGTTTCTGTCGTTAGGTATGCCAGAATCATTTTTTGAAAATGTAGGGTCATACTTTCTGGCACCACTAAATATTATGGGCACATCTTTCTCTGGCATCAATATTTTTTAAGTGTTTCAGTTCTTTCTTTTGGAAGAATGATATTTAGAGCAACATTTAGGTACAGGGTATGTTCATTGCTACTGTGCTGCCACTGTTCTAGGATGTTGCAATAAACAAAAATATGTATGCATATACATGTGTGTACATGTATACTTATGCTTAAATAAATGCATATACACATCTGTGGCCCTTTATGTATATCTCCAATTGTGTGTGTATATGTTAAAAATATTAGTTTATACTGATATCTCAGATTCCAATCCAATAGGTTCATTCTGTCCTTCCCTCATTCCTTGTTTGCAACTCCTTTCCCAGATAGAATTAACCTCACTCTCACAATCCATAATATATTTACCTATTTGCTTAATACCAGAACACATGCAAGTTAGTTCAGAATTACCAATCCATATTTTGTGAAAAACAAATTTACTAACTAGAGTAAAATATTTGTGTAAATATTTTTGTCCTTAGCCTTACAGTATATCAAAATAGTTTTGCTTAAGTTACTTACATTATTTTCTTCTCCTTATCTTAACACTGTGGTTATGTTTTTATTTGTAATCCATGTGATATATTTATTATTATTTGAATCGTGGGTTCCCCGTATATATGGGATGATTTTGATATTTTATTCTTGAGGTATGTAATATACTGTCATGATTATAAAAGTCAAACTATAGAAAAAAAGTATAAGAGATAGATTCCTCCTCTTGTATCCTATTCCTATTCACTTATTCATGACTTCTCTATGAGAAGTACTTGTTTAATAATTTAAAAAAATATATCCAAGAATTTTTTGTATTTTGTTCTAATGGTTACTACTATACTTTTCTTAATTTCTTTTTTTTTCCTTTTAGGGCCACACCCACGGCATATGGAAGTTCCGAGGGTAGGGGTCAAATCAGAGCTGTAGCTGCTGACCTACACCTCAGCCACAGCAACACAGTATCCTTAACCCACTGAGCAAGGCCAGGGATGGAACCCACATCTTCATGGATACTAGTCAGATTCACTCCTGCTGCACCACAATGGTAACTCCTGGATTGTTAGTTTTCAATAGTTTTCTTTAACTCTCAACTATTGCCTTTTAAACAACCAATGAAA